>NC_089221.1:20804866-21120290 GCF_963924675.1 Phocoena phocoena
ATGTAATCATATAGTATAAGCTCTTTTGTGTTTGTTCTCACTTAATGTAATTGTATGCACCAAAATGCATTCTATTTTATTGCTAGATAGTATTCCATTGCATATTCAAATCATAATTTATTTAGGTAATAAACTATTAGTAGACATTTGGCTTATTTCACAGTTTTGTCTATTTTGAATAAAACTGCAATCCTAGATTATGTTTCTGGTGTTTCCACCCAGTATAATTTATTTTTCCATTTTCCTTTTGCTGGGTATTTGGTTTGTTTCCCATTTTGGGCTATAGGAACATCTGCAACATTCTGTAGTAGTAGCTCTGGATTTGTTTTTTATTTTGGGCTATATATTTAGGGATGGGAATACTAGATCATAGAATAGGTTTATCTTAACTTTATTTTTTAAAAAATACTGCCAGATTAATCCACAGTGTTCCAACCATATTATACTCTTATGAGAAAAATGGGAAGTTTCAGTCGTTTTCCAGCATTTCCAACTTATCTTGCCAGTATCTTTTACTTTATTTAGCATCTTAGTGTGTGGTGATATCTCACTGTGTTTGCACCTTCTTCATGATTAATGATGTTGCATATCTTATAATTTTCTTATTGACCATCCTTTCATTTTCTTTTGTGAAGTGTCCACTTTTTGGGCCTATTTGGGATCAATACTTGACTTCTAATTACTGATTTCTGAGAGTTCATTATAAATCTTATGTAATAGTTCTTGCTTAGATATATACGCTACGAGTATTTCCTTGACTTCATGCCTGGTACTTCATTTTATTAATGGGGTCTTTTGATAATAAGATGTTTTAATATGAATGAAGTCAATTTAGCAAATTTTCTTTATATTTAATGATTTAGGTATTCTCATTAAAAATCCTTACCATGAAGATATTCTTTGATATATTCTTCTAGAACTTTCATAGTTCCAGTGTTTGGGTTTTAGCATATGATCCATCTTTAATTTTAGAGTCTGACATATAGTAGGATTTGAGATTTATTTATTTTCTTTAGCATCCAAACACCAACTGAACTACCTTGGCATCTTTGTTGAAAATAAATGTAGGATTATCTCTGGGTTTTGTTTTTCATTTCATTGATCTATGTGATTTTCCTAACACAGATACCACACTCTAGTGGTTATTGTAGCTTCATAGTATTTCTTAGAATCAAGTTTATTCATCATTTCAAGATTGATTAGCTATTCAAAAAAATTATTATATAAAAAATATATTTTTTCATATATATTATAATCAACTTGTCCACTTATATAAAAAAAATAATTTGGGGTTTCTATTGTAACTGCATTAAACCTACAGATCAATTTGTTGAGAACTAACATCTAAATAATATTGAATTTTCCATTTCATTTGCCTTTTCCATCTCTCCATTTATTTAGGTCTTCCTAAATACTTCCTCTTAATAAAGTGTCCTGGGAAAGTTTTTGCATGTCCTTTGCTTAACATATTATTAAACATTTTATATTTTTGGATGCTATTTTTAATTTATTTTTAAAGTACTTTCTATTCTGGAAATAATTTCTAAGTTTTACTTCTAGTATCTAAAATGTAATTTTTTTTTTTTGTATATTGACCTCATATCCTGCAACCTTGCTAAACTCAGTATTGATTCTAGTGATGTTTGCAGATCCCATAGAAATTTCTTTGTAAATAATCATGTCATGTGTCAAAAAGGCAGTTATACATCTTTTTAACTGTTCTGACTGATTTCTTCTTTTTGCCTTATGGAAATGTCTAGGACCTTTAGTATTATACTGTACAGAACCAATTATAGTGGCTATTCCTTGCCTTGTTTCTTACCTTAGGACTAAAAAGTTCAATATTTGACCCATACGTATAATGTTAGTAAGTTTCACGTAGTCAGTGGTCCCCAACCTTTTTGGCACCAGGGACCTATTTCATGGAAGACAATTTTTCCACGGACAGGGCTGGGGGAGCGGGGGGACGGTTCAGGTGATAATGCGAGCAATGGGGAGCGGCAGATGAAGCTTCTCTCGCTCACCTCCTGTTGTGCGGCCCGGTTTCTAACAGGCCATAGACCAGTACTGGTCCATGGATCCAGGCTTGGGGACCCCTGATGTAGACAACCTTTTCAAAATTAAGGTATTTTTCCTAGTTTGTTCAGCATTTTTATCAAGGATGTTATCAATTTTTGCCAAATGCTTGTTCTGTTGTAATGTGAAATTTTGTTAATGTGGGTATTCATTACATGATTATTTTCAAAGTTAACTGGCTTTGCATTTGTTGGCTAGAATGCAGCTGGTCATGATATATTATCAATTTGATATATTGCTGTGTTTGCTTGGCTAATATTTGGTTAAGGATTTTTCTGTCTATTTTTATAAGGTTTATTTACCTCTGATCACTGCACCTGCCCCAGACTTTTCCTCTAAATATCACTCTCAGATTTAGGTACTAGAGCTATGATGACCTCATAAAAAACATTGAGGATATTCTATTCTCTTGTATTTTCTGGAAAAGTTTATATGAGATTGATATTAATTATTCCTTAAACATATGATAAAATTCACCAGTGAAGCCAGCTGGGGCTGAAGTTCTGAGAAGTATTGTCATTACAAATTTAATAATTAATAGACATAGGTGTCTTCAGTTTTCCATTTCCCTTACTTCAATATTACTAGGTTATGTCTTTAAAAAATGTCCCTTGGTAAGATGTCAAATTTGTTCCATAAATTTTATTATAACATTCCCTTTTTATCTTTGTAACGACTCTAGTACCTAGGATATCTTCTCTTTCATTCTAAATATTGGAAATTTATATTCTCATCCTTTTTATAGAGACCAGATTTGCCAGGGGATTATCAGTTTTATTAAACTTTTCAAATAATAAAACTTTTCAAATAATGAAACTTTGCTCATTTTATTTATTTTAATTTTATAGCTAGCTATTTATATTTACTTCTACTTATCTTGGGTTTAATTTCCATGTTTTGTCTTATCCTCTAAAGATGAAGATTTAAGTCACTAATTTTTAAACTTTCTTTTTCAATTCCTTCTAATTTGTCCACTGTTTTAGTAGATTTTAGAGAAAAGAAAAGTCTAATAAGAATAACTTGGTCATGGCCATATGTATAAAATGTTTCTCTCTCAATAGATAGATACATAGATAGATAGATACATACATACATACATAGATACATAGATGGATCTCCCTCCCTTTCTTTCTCTCTCCCTATATATTCGCTCTCCCTTTCTTTATTTCTCTTTCTTTCTTAAGCTACTTTAATAGCTATAATAAATTATTTCTCAAGTGCCAAAAAATCCTACTGAAAAGTAAATTATGAAATATTTTGGTAATCAAAAATTTAGCTACAATATACATATCTGTAAACCTGAAATATTCTTCTAACATGGGATTTTGACTTGTGTGGATTAAGCCAAATATTAATTCAATAAGAAAAAGATTACTCTGTTTTATATTATTTTTGAAACCTTTAGTGTTATATTTGTTGTGTAAGTAATCTAAGCCAAGGGATGTTCTAAATTAAAAATGCAAATGAGAATTCATAATGTTTTATAATTCTTTATGCTGCTAAAAACTTTGTTGATAAATAGATAAATCTGCCCACCAAATGAATAAGTTCAGTACTTTAATTTGCTGTGTTAGTAATAAAACCATATCATCATAATATAGTACCACATATTAATAACATTTCTTAGCTAGAATCTTAAAATATTTAAATGAATTTTAAAAGTAATCTAAATTTCTCTAAGGAAAGAACACAAAATATGACTAATCTGGACATATTCAACTCTAATTAAGAACATTTATCACCAGTAACCTGATTCCTTTTCTTATAATTGCCACTGCATAAAAATGTCTGATCCACATAAATGTTCCATTAGTAAAACATTTTATTACTTACAAAAATGCATATCATAATTGGCTCTGTATTGTAGAAGACAGTGTTTTTAGTGAGTACTATAGTTATACAGTGAAATGTTAAAGCGGAAGTAGTAAACTGTTCCAAGTCCAATTACTTAATTACGGAATTAACACAATATAAAGCTAAATAATTTGCCACCTTCACTCTCACTGGTATTATAAAATGATATCCGAATGATTTCCAAAATAAGTAATCTGGCTCTAACAGTCATGAACTGTAAGTTGTCAAGTTACTGAATTCTTGAAACAGCTCATAACTATTTTTTTTACTGAATTCTCAAAACAGCTCATAACAATTTTTTTTAATTCCCCATAGTGATAGTCAGTGCACCAGAGCAACACAGCAATATAGGAAAGCACAGATTTTAGAAACATTAGAATGGAAAAGGTTATTGTCTTTCTTTCATTCAAAAATTGCTGTTGTAATGACACAAATCTTTGAGATTTATTTATTTTGGTTTGCTTCAGAATTGACCTTATCAACTCATAAAGATTACACCATGTAGGATACTTTAGAATAATGCTTTGAAGAGTAGATCAGGATTACATTGGTTATGGGAAATTTAAGTTCAGAATTTACAGCTTTCAATCACTGTTTAGAACAGTGTTTGTAAAAAATTATATTTAAAACAAGCATATCTTTTTCTGGCCAAAGCAGTGTGATTCTTCTACTGAATTACTATTATGTTGTAAAAAAAATAATTAAGTGGTATGTATTTCAATAGTAAAATAATTATATAGCTGACAATATCAAGAAACAAGACCCATTCAATTACACATGTAATTCAAAAACCTTTGGCTTGTCTAGTGTAATGGAACAACAATAACAACAAAACCAAACAGTTAATCTAAAAATGTTTACCATATGTCTCTGTTTACCTCATATGTACTACTAGGCTACCTTTAAATGGAGGATATTTTACATAAAATTTCATTGGATAGATTAAATGTATTATCAATGACTTTAGAATGTGGATAGGAGAAATAATTGTTAGTGTCTTGGTGTTGTCTTACTATCAAGTTCTGGAATAATGTAGTGGTTTTAGTGGGTATTGCCTATCTTTTTATATCCTGAGGTTAGAAGAGCTCTCAGCAATATACGGTGGTAACTGTACACATTCCAAAAGGACTGTTCACACTTTAAGGAGAATGAGTTGCTGTAGTATCCATCCTTCAAGATGACCTCTACTGATATTCACCTCCTGGTATTTATAACCTTGTAGTTTTCTCCCAATTTGTACCAGGGTTGGTCTGTGTGACCAACAGAATATGGGAAAAACTGATGCTCTGCCAATTTTGAGATTAGGTTATAAAAGACTGGATTCCATCTTGGCTCTTTCTTGCTCACCTGCTCCCTCTTTCACTTGGATTAGTCATTCTGGGGAAACCTGATTGGGAACAGCCTGATGGAGAGACCAGCATGGCAAGGAATGAAAGCCTCCTGCCAACAGTCAAGTGAGTGAGCTTAGAATTGAATTCTCCAGCTATTGTTGAACCTTTAGATGAGCATTGCTCCATCAGCAGCTTAACTTCAGCCTTGGGAGAGATCCTGAGCCAGATCACACAGCTAAGCTGCTCTAGTCCCTGACTCTCAGAAAATGTATGAGATAAGAAATGTTTGTTATTTTAAGCTACTAAATTGTGAGGTAATTTGTTACACAGCAATATATAACCAATATAGTAGGGGAAAACCCAGCAAAGTTCAAATAATTCATTACAAACAATTTTAATGTTTATGAATTAAATAAACTTTTATTGCTTTCCCCTCATGCTCTGTGTCAGGAAAGTCAGGCACTATTGTAATTATAATGTGCTTGACTCCATGGGATTTTGCACTTGAGGGTCTTCCTGGCATATTGTATTTTTAGGGACATATTTGATAATAATGTAAAAACATTAATATAAATGACATTACTAACCCACAAGCAATATTTTATTTTAAAATGTTCCTATATTCTATCTAATAACCCAAACTGCTCATTGATACCACATCCTCTGAAGATAAAACATCTGTCATTGTTAAAATATTTGGTCTCTCTCTTGTCATTTTTGTCATGAATACTTATGAGGTTATTAAGTTTTTAAGTGTAAAGCATTATAAGAGTATTAGATTAATCCTGTTCAGCCATTAGTAATATATTTTGGGAGTTTTTAGTGTCATTTCAAGTTTAAATTATTCACCTACACACTCATCTAACATGCTTTCAAAGTATGTGGAAGCAAAGCAAATCTACTTGACTTAATAAGTGCTAACTGTGCATATGATGGGGGGGACATGTTTAGATGAGAAAAATAAATTAATATTCTTTAAGTATTTTTGCTTCTGACTTATTAACACTAGTTTCATGCTTTTAACATAATCTTATTTCTGATCATCCCATCAAGTGCTATAATTAATGTAGAAAATATTAAGATACACAAAGTGCTATTATTTCTGTAGAAAATATAAAGACATTTAAGTTCTAAGGCAATATTACAAATGATCATTGTTTAAAATCTAAGAAAATTAGATTATTTTATTATCTTGACTTAAAATTTGTTAAGTAGTTCATCTTGCCATAAAATGATAGATTATATAGAGAAAAGTATTCTTTACAAATGAAGTACCTTAAATATTGAAGAGAAACTGGTAACTTATGAGTAATTGATTTGGGGATTACAAATTTGTTGTTCTCTTTTCATTAAAGTGTCAATCTTAAGAGCCTCTGTGAGGAATAAATTTATGAACCAACTTGTTAGATTAGTTTAAGTTACTGTACATACTTAAAATAACATAACAATTTTTCTTATAGAAATAACTCAATTATTTACTTAATCTGACTTTCTGTCAGAGTTTAAATAACCGTTATTTTACTACAACACAGGTTGAATGTTCATGCACAAAAGTGATTATTGTCATTAATTTTTTTAATTCACTTTTATATTTTATTTTGCTTAAGATTTAGAGCTTTCTAAATTGATGTTTTGTTTTGTCAGTAAAAATCCATATATATATATATATATATATATATATATATTAAATTTTACTGCTTAATAAATATAAATCCCAAATTAGTGCTGGCTGATTTAGTGAATTTGTGCTGTGCTTATTATAGTATAGCTTAAGATCAAGAAGGAATTAATTCTAAATTATTTCATTAAAAGTCATTCATTTTATTACATATTTTATACTTTTTAGTGGTTTGGGGAAAATCTGTATTTCAGCCATGAGCTTCAAGATTAAAATTCATTTTTAATGACACCTTTATTTTAGAATAGTTTTAGATTTACAGAAATGTTTCAAGACAAGAGTTTCCATACACCCCTTGCTCATGTTCTCCTATTATTAACATCTTATGTTATATTGGTATATTTGGTATGTTAACTGTGGTATATTTGTCACGATGAAAGAATCAACATTGGTACATCACCCTTAACATCAGAGTTTATTTGGCTTTCTTTTTTTCCCCATAATGATTTGTTTTGTTTTGTTTGTCCTGTGGCAGGATATCATGGAGGACACTACTTTACATTTAGTTGTCATGTTTTTTTAAGCTCCTGTGGATGGTGACATTTTCTCCTACTTTCCTTTTGATGACTTTTGACACAGTTTTAGGAGGGTTGGTCAGACATTTTGTAGAATGCCCCTCAATTGAGATTTGTCTGTTTTTCTGGTGATTAGACCAGGGTTATGCATTTCTGGGAGGTAATATTAAATTTTAAATAAAAATTTCTAACTATACTATATGTGAAAATATGATGTATAATACAAATTACAGAATATAAGATTTATCATATCCAATGATAGTTATATGTTATATTGAAGCCATTGATTTATCACTCATTCATTTATTTAGTTTACAAAATACTGGGTTTTTTTGTTTGTTGTTTGTTTGTTTTTTTGCGGTACGCAGGCCTCTCACTGTTGTGGCCTCTTCCGCTGCGGAGCACAGGCTCCGGATGCGCAGGCTCAGCAGCCATGGCTCATGGGCCCAGCCGCTCCGCGGCACGTGGGATCTTCCCGGACTGGGGCAGGAACGCGTGTCCCCTGCATTGGCAGGCAGACTCTCAACCACTGCGCCACCAGGGAAGCCCCAAAATACTGTTTTTTATAAAGAATATGGTGCTATATATGCAGCTATGAAGGGACGGTTATATACATACTAGCATTGAAACCAAGACTATTCATTTTAATGTGATGGGCTTTGCTTGTAATTGGTAAAACAAAGGCCTCATTAACCAGTACATTAGGACATTTTGATTTACCTCTCTAGATTTCCAGCTTAAGAGGCCATTACATTCTTAATGACCCTCACCCATGGAGGAAGTAGTTTTCCTCTCAAAGGAGAGTCCCTGAGTAGAGTTGTTTTCTTTGATTTATATGCCAACTGGATATAGTTAATTACAAAGTTCAAATGATAAATCCAGAAAAACATTATAGATATTGCTTTTTGATTTGGCAATGATTCCTGAAGAAGAGCTCAATACAATTTCAATTGTCAATCCCTATGAGAAAGATTTATCTGCTACAACTTTCTATATTTAAAAAAAAAAAAAAAACTTACTCTGGTGATAAGATATAAAAATTGATTTGTCCAAGATGTTCTCTATGTCTGAGGATAGAGAAAACGTAAAAACTTAGAGGCAGATTATTCATTGTACAGATTAGCCACAGCTTCAGTTCCCCTGCTGTTGAGCTAGCCAAGGACTCTGGACTCCAGAGGAAGGTTGATTGTCCAAATTTGTGCGCTCCACAAACTTGATGTGATTGCCCTTTAAATGCCAAAATCTATTATTAGGTTATTCATGTGTTTGGTGTGAACATATTCCTACTTGGTTTAACCAGCAAGAACAAAACTAACTGGGATTGTTTGTAGTTTGACTGCAAACTAGGGAACTTTAAATTTCTATTATTCTCTTTTACTCAACAGTCTTGGTTTATTTGCTGTTTCTCTTTTCATTTTATAACAACTTTCCACATGGTTTCTATTTGTCCTTAATTACTTTTATAACTCTGCTTTACTGAAAAGGCTTAAAAGCAGCATTATCAGGGCCCTGAAAAGCAAAAATACTCCTTCCACTCTGTTCTGTTATTTCATGCTATTTTGAACCAGGAGCAAATCAATTCAAAGACTCTTGTCAAGGGAGACCAAGATGGCAGAGTAGAAGGACACGAAGCTCACCTTCCCCCACAAACACATCAAAAATACATCTACATGTGGAACAATTCTCACAGAAAACTAACTGAAAACTGGCAGAAGATCTCATATAATCAAAGCTTCAAGAAAGATCCCCATGTAAATGGGTAGGATGAAAAAGACAAAAAAGGAATTGGGATGGGACTGGTGTCCCTGGGACAGAGCTGTGAAAGAGGAAAGGTTCCCTTGCCCTGGGAACCCCCTTTGCTGGCTGGGAGGTCCATCAGGACAGAAAGAGAGCTAGAAGGGCCTGGTCTCTACTCGCCAGGAGTGTGCACATGCTGGCTTGCTAGCAATCAGGGCAGAGAGAGACTGGCACTGACTGCTGCCATGTCACTGCACTTTCCAGACTGAAACACATGCTGGGTGGGGCTTCTAGCATGTTCAGCAGCTAGGTGCTGGAACTCAGGCTTAAGAGGACAGACCCTGGTAGAGGACTTGGTCCAGTGGCATGGAGAGAGCCCAGAGGGTCTGGAGCATGGTCTGGGCCTCCACTGTTAGTGTGCACAGGGAGGGCCACAGCTCTGCCCTAGAAGCCCCATTATCAGTGCATGCAAGGCAAGGAGCAAATCCACCATAAGAGCCCCACTGTCATCGTGTATGCTCACTGTGGGGCATGACTCTGGTGGTGTGGGCTTTGTGAAGGCCCACACAGCAGGGGTGGGGCTGATATCAGAGTACATTATCAGTGTTCCCATAGCGGGGGCAGATCCAGGAGCAGGTCCAGCAGCAGGTGACTTTGTTGGTGGGCACCATGGGTGGTGACCAGTGTCACAGAATCATAGTCCCTAGTGGATAGCCCCTGAGGAGGAGTAAGCAGCAGTCCCTTTCTCGGCAGGAGTGCTCCAGTCCCGCCTACCTCACACCACAGCTTGAAGCTGGATCTGGGGTGTACAGGCCCTGGGAGAGTCCTATCATAGAGGCAGCCCAAGTTCTAGCTGGCAGCCCAAGCTCCTTGAGTCATGCAGCCACAACACCCCAGCCCCCAGCACCAGCCTAGCACTAGGTCTGGGACCAACAGAAAGGGATGTGACCTTAGGCTGCTTCTGGACAGAACTGAGGATGCATGCAAGAGTGGTGCATAGGTTCAATGTGACTACATGGGCCTCACTTGCTTCAGTGCTCACTTCCTTGTGGACAGAGCACAAGGGCAACAGAACCTCCTAGAACCTGATCCTCAGGGGTTCTACTCCAACAGCTGTGGAGCAGACCCTGCCCCCAACAGGTCTATGATAGCCATAGATCAAAGAGGAGGCCCTGCCCAACCTCCAGTGCAGGTGCTGGTCACCACAACACCAATCACACCCAATATCAAAGGGAAAATGGCCAGCAACTCTGAGGGAAGACGTGGTAGGAATCCATACCAAAAACGGCCCTGGCACCAAAAATATGGACTCACACAGTATACACAGGGACATTCCCACATAAAAATACCCCTTTAAGACCACAAGAGATAACTGTTTCTCCTAAATTCATAGAGGCAGAG
This sequence comes from Phocoena phocoena, assembly GCF_963924675.1. NCBI lineage: Eukaryota > Metazoa > Chordata > Mammalia > Artiodactyla > Phocoenidae > Phocoena > Phocoena phocoena. The sequence continues at coordinate 20,815,459 of NC_089221.1, forward strand.
AAATTTAAGTAAAATGAAAAAGCAAAGGAACTACCCCCAAATTAAAAAAAAAAAAAAAAAAAAAAAGCGAGAGAGAAATCCCCTAAAAGAGCAAACAATGGAACAGACCTCTCCAGTCTACTAGATCTCCAGTTCAAAAAGGAGGTAATAAAAATGCCAGAGGAATTAAAGATTATCAATAGAAATGTAGATCACTGTACCAAGGAACTAGAAACTATAAAGAAAAACCAATCAAAATTAGACAACTCAATTGCTGAGATAAAATATGAGCTAAAAGTAATGAATAGCAGACTAAAATAATGTGTTATGAATAAGTGATCTAAAAGACAGAATCATGAAAATCACCCAATCAGAACAGCAGACAGAAAGATAAATGAAAAAAATTGAAAGCAACATATGAGGTCTATGAGATAATATTAAGTATGTCCATCTATACATATTAGGGGTTCCAGAAGAAGAAGAAAGACAAAGGGGAATCAAAAATGTACTTAGAAATTATGGCTGAAAACTTCCCTAACTTAAAGAAAGAAACATATCCAGGTACAGGAAGCACAGAAGTTACCAAATAAGATGAACCCAAACAAACCCACACCAAGACATATCATAATTAAAATGGCAAAAGTTAAAAAGAAGAATCTGAAAGCAGCAGTTACAAGGGAACCCCTATATGGTTATGAGCTGATTTCTGTACAGAAACTTTGCAGGTCTGAATCGAGTGGCAAGATATATTCAAATTCCTGAAACGGCATAACCTGCAACAAACGTCTAGGACCAGATGGCTTTACTGGGGAATTCTACCAAACATCCAAACAAGAACTTATACCTAACCTTCTCAAACTCTTCCAAAAGACTGAAGAAGGAACACTCCCAAAGTCATTCTATGAAGCCATCATCACCCTGATAATACAACCAGACAGAGACACTACAAATAAAAGAAAATTACAGGCCAATATCTTTGATGAATATAGATGCAAAAAACCTCAACAAATTTTTTGCAAACCGAATCCAACAATATATAAAAAGGGTCATACACTATCATCAGGTTGGATTCATTCCAGGGTTGCAAGGATGGTTCAATATATGCAAATGAATCAATGTGATATACCACATTAACAGAAGAAATGGCAAAAACCACATGATCATCTCAATAGATGCAAAAAAAAAAAAAAGATAAAATTCAACATCCACTCATGATAAAAACTCTCACCAAAGTGGGTATAGAGGAAACATAGCTCAACATAATAAAAGCCATTTATGACAAAACCACAGCCAACATAATACTCAACTGTGAAAAGATGAAAGCCTTCCTGCTAAATTCTGGAACAAGACAAGGATGCTTACTCTCACCACTTCTATTCAACACAGTATTGGAAGTCCTAGCCATAGTAATCAGACAAGAAAAAGAAATAAAAGGTATCCAAATTGGAAGGGAAGAGGTAAAATTGTCATCATATGCAGATGACATGGCACTCTATATAGAAAACCCTGAAGACTCCACACAGAAACTATTAGCACTGATAAACGAATTCAGCAAAGTAGCAGGATACAATATTACTATACAGAAATCTGTTGCATTTCTTTACACTGACAATAAAATATCAGAAAGAAAATGTAAAAAAAAAAAAAAACCATTTAAAATATCATTAAAAAAAAAAAAAACCTAGGAATAAAACTGACCAGAGGTAAAAGACTTATACACTGAGAACTATAAAATACTGATAAAGGAAATCAAAGATGATTCAAGGAAATGGAACGATATCCCATGCTCTTGCATTGGAAGAATTAATATTGTTAAAATGGCCACACTACTCAAAGCAATCTACAGATTTAATGTGAACCCTATCAAATTACCCATGACATTTTTCACAGAACTAGAACAAATCATTTTAAAATGTGTATGGAACCACAAAAGACCCAGAATTGCCAAAGCAATCCTGAGGGAAAAGAACAAAGTTCAAGACATAGCCCTGCCAGACTTCAGACAATACTACAAAACTACAGTAATCCAATAACATGGTATTGGCACAAAATCAGACATGTGGATCAATGGAAAAGAATAGAGAGCCCCAGAATAAACCCACACACCTACAGTCAATTAATTTTCAACAAAGAAGGCAGGCAAGAATACACAATAGAGAGAAGACAGTCTCAACAGCAAGCAGTGCTGGGAAAGCTGGACAGGGGCATGTAAATCAATGAAATTAGAATCCTCCCACATACCATATACAACAATAAACTCAAAATGGTTTAAAGACCTAAATATAACACATGACACCATAAAACCCCTAGGAGAGAACATAGGCAAAACATTCTTGGGCGTAAATTTTAACAATCTTTTCTTAGATCAGTCTCCCAAGCAAAGAAAGAAAAGCAAAAATAAACAAATGGGACCCAATCAAACTTAAAAATTTTTGCACAGCAAAGGAAACCATCAGCAAAATGAAAAGACAATCCATGGACTAGGAGAAAATATTTGCAAATGATGTGATTGACAAGGGCTTAATTCCAAAATATACAAACACCTCATATAGCTCAATATCAAAAAAGCAAACAACCCAATCAAAAAATGGGCAGAAGACCTAAACAGACATTTCTCCAAAGAAGGCATACAGATGGCCAGCAGGCACATGAAAAGATGATCAACATAGCTAATTATTGGAGAAATGCAAAATCAAAACTATAATGAGGTATCACCTCACATCAGTCAGAATGGCCATCATCCAAAAGTCTACAATAATAAATGCTGGAAGGGTGTAGAGAAAAGAGAACTCTCCTACACTGTTGGTGAAAATGTAAATGTAAATTGGTGAAGCACTATGAAAAACAGTATGGAGTTTCCTTAAAAAACTAAAAATAGTTACAATATGATCCAGCAATCCCACTCCTGGGCATATATCCAGAAAAGATGAAAACTCTAATTTGAAAAGATACATGTACCCCAATGTTGATAGCAGCACTATTTACAATAGTCAAGACATGGAAGCAACCTAAATGTCCATCAACAGATAAATGGCTAAAGAAGATGTGGTGTATGTATGAAATGGAATATTGCCTTATCTATCATCATGATAATGTGTGTGTGTGTATATATATATATATACATATATAGCTATATGTATATATATATGTATATCAGAACCAATAAGAAATATGTATATATATGAGTAAACCCATCTTAAAGGTATCTACATAGTTTATTTAACCTTCTTCTATTAAATAAATTATTTTGAAGATGAGTTTTTAAAATTAAAGACTATGTTTTACTTTATATTGTTTAGGTCTAGCCAAAAGCTTCTCAAATACTTTACTGCCTTACCCAATTTAAATAATCTTTGATGTAGTTTCAGCTGTATTTTTCTCACTTTGTATGCGTTGTTTTATAGTATTTCCATTATAAAAGCTAAAATTTGGTAGCATTTTTCTGTAAAGGGGAGATCGTAAATACTTTCAGCTTTATGGACCACATGGTCTCTGTTGCCACTACTTAAGTCTGTCATTTTGGTCCAAATGCAGCCACAGACAATATGTAAACAAATTAGTGTGACCGTCTTTCAATAAAACTTTATTTGCAAAAACAGTTGTAGGACTAGATTTGGCCCGTAGGCTGAAGTTTCCTAACCCTTGTCCTAGATCATTTAAGAATGTCTTGCCTATAAGCCTCCAAATCAGGAACTTCAAAGATTAATTCTTTCCAGAGCCACAGACTCTAATATGACAACTGCATGTTTGATTTTCTACAATAGAGGTATACATTGACATCTCATGCTATGTAATCCTCATAGTACAAAGCATTCCTTTCAAATTTCTTGATGTTTAAAGTACATGCCTTATTTTGGAGTTAACCATGTTAACAGCATAGCAGCATCCTGGAGTGGATGGAACTGAAGGGACATATTACGGGAGTAATTTTTCACATAATGCCCTAGGGTTATCCATGGGAAGATGGTAATGACCGACTTTCCAAACATCGGTGGGGGACAGCACATCACAGGATAAGTAAATTGTTCTTGGCACCTGGACTGTTTACTCCCTGACTGGGAGAATCATTGCACTAGTAATGCTTTTCCAGCAGGCAGGTTGAAACTTCATGGAGGGCTGTAGAAGTTGGTGATTGCATTCAGCTGTGAGAAACAAAAAACTTGCTCATCATTGGCTTAAAGAATTATAGGCTTATTTTTCTTTAAACAATTAGGAGACTAAAATAATTTCAATGGCTCATGAGGGTCAGAACTGAGATTTCTGCAATTTTCTTGGTTTTCCTCTCAGCTTCCTAGTGATCAGGTTGCCTGAGCTCCAGCTACCAGGTTTGCATCCTAAGCAGGAAGAAAGTGTGAACAATAAGGAGCAAAAAGGGTGCTTATATTAAGAAAGCAATTTTTACCCCATTTATATATTGCAAACTTTTGTCATATGTCCTTGCATAGAACATTGGAAAGGTGTCTGTAAGCCTGGTGCAGGAGACTGCTATAAAGGAAATTGATCCAACTGACCACTGATATGTAAGGCATCTAGCAGGGGCTGCTAATAGTACAGCACACAGGTGTCACCACTCTGCATGTAATAGAGGCGTAGCCAGGTAGGAGGCCAAGTTTCTTTCGGATCATTCCTTTTTCTTGTATCTTTTCTTTGTTTTGCACCTCCTCTTGTCATGTTCATCATCGTCCTCATTTTTCTCTTTCTCCTTTCAAATCTCTGGTTGGGGAAACATTTTCAAGCTTAAAGACAAAGGAATCAACCATAAAATGAAAACTTGGGGTATTTATTATATTACATAATACTATATATGTGTTACACAAATATTTAAAATTTTTTAAACAAATTGAAAGTAAAGTGACACCAGTAATACTCAGAAAGTTTAGTAGAAAAAAAAAATCCCTTTCATTGTAGTACTATATATTATAATGCTCCTGGGGGAAAAAGAAACCAAAAAACTAAGTGTTACATACAAAAAGGGGAATTTATCATGAAATTTAGAGAAAAAAATCACAATAAGATTTCCCATGAAACATGTAATTCATATGAAGGGTTAAATGCCAAATATTGGCCAATATAAGTAGATGACAGTTATCTTAGCTATCAACACCATGTAATTAAGGTTGAACAAATAGATACATACATGTCCTCTACATTGTTATTATTCAAGCATAGAACAGAAGTTGTAGTCTATGCAATCAGCCGTGAAAAGGAAATGAAAGAAAAGAAAATGACAATAATTTTTATGTGCAAATGTGCTATCTAGGAGAAAATTATGAGAGAAAAAAAATGGATACCAAAATGTTGGCCAAATAACTAAATAAATAGAGGAAGAAGTGTTTCTTTTTTTCTGATATGGTTCCATAGCTGCTGTGTCTTTTTTTATAGTCATAAATGTAAACATTTAAAATGTTATTATATTTATTATAATTTTTTATTGGTTAAAATTTCCAAGACAAGCCAATCATCCAAATATCAAACTATTTAATCTAGATACTGACCCTTTCTCAATTACAGTTTGTCATTCAATCAGTCACATTTATATTTGATATTTTCTCTTGAGTTTTTCTGGGGGCCCTCTCATCTGAAGTCAATTCTAAGCAATGGAAACCTGAGAGAACAACTTCATGTTGTTGATGAGAAGGACTAAATCCACTTCTTGGTCAGTTCTCTCCTTGTTTGTAAGTTTGTTATCTCCTGCTGGGGTCCAGTTTCTTGCCTCTTATAGGGTTTCTCCACTTCATGACACGACGTGTTCAAAAAGCTTTTTCAATGCCAAACTTTGTGGTATGTATGTATAGGACAGAAAAACTTTTCACTTCTTCCTCTCAGCATTTTTTTGGCTGGTTTAATAAGTAAATTGACATGAGACAGATTAACAGGAAAGAAAACAAATTTAATTTCATACATATGTGAGTCCCAAAGACATGAGACTTGAAGAAGTGACCAAAGCAGGCAATTTTTTTGTCTTTTAGACAAAGAAACAATAATTTGTGAAGATGTGACAAAATAAAGGGGTTAGTGCTTGGAGTACCAAATTAATGAAGTGACAAACTTTGTTTATACAGCCTTCTTGAACTTGAATTCTCTATCTCTGGTGGTAAGAATGTCTCCTATCCTCCTGGCTGAGCGAGAATACCTCCACATGGAAGATTTAGTTCCCCCTTTCAAGAGTGGGCAAAGTAGGGTAAGAGTGTCCTTCTTGCACTGGCACTTAAGTAAGTTTAATCCAATAATATGCCCAAGTGGCATATTTTGGAGTGACATATTTTTCTCCCCCTTATACATGTGTATTATGTATTTAATAAACTGTAATATATAACTGTATTTTACATTAATAAGTAGTATGCTATGGTATATAATATAATATATACTATATATTATACATAATACAATTTTTCTTTGCTTTTAGTTTATCTTCTGGACTTAATTTTTTTGTGATATGAATTCAAGTACATTTTTCTAAAATTCTAGTCAGTTTTCTTCATAATTACTGTCTTTACAATTTTATTTTTATTTTAGTGAATTGAGGGATGGACTATTCTCTAAGAATTCCAATCAAAAATTGGAAGTCCCTGTGTCGGTCTTTTCAAACTGCCAGTAGTACTTCCAAGGGCATTATTCTGATTTAAGTTTGTGTTTCTTCTGATTTTTCTTTGTGTGTTTCTAAATATTACAATTATACAATTTATTATTAGTCACATTTAGCTATCCTATTTTTTTCTTTTTATTAAGGGTGAGTATTTAGCATTCTTAAATCTCCAGCCCCAATTTTACTTCCCACTTGCTCATATTATGGGCACAGCACAAATTTTTGATAACGGTCATTATTCCAACTCTACATATTTATGTCATTATTAATGTTGTCCACTGGTGAATTTTTCTAGTATATGCCTGATTTTATTCCAATTAACAATGGTCACTTCCGGTTTGCTTATTTTTTTATGCATTTATTACTAATTGCTTCCCACACTCTACATAATCACTATGAAAATCACTATTTTGATTCCAGTTTGTTGAAGGTTTTGTTGAATTTTTTCTCCTAGTGATTCCTGCTCACCACTTCTACATAATAGTCCTAGAAATTCTCAGAATTCTGGTGCTTGCTATTTATGTTTATATGCACCTGTTTTCTGGATTACATGTTCATACTTACTGTTTTGTTTGTTCTGTTATTTTTAGTAAAGCATATCCTTATGTTACTTCTTTACAAATGGTGCACATATTAATTGACAGCACACAAGACTGCAAAAGGCTTTTTTCTACCTGCAAACTAGATGTAGGTCTTTTGTTGTTTACTTGTTTGGTTTTCTGTGGATGCTCATTACCAGTCTGAGGAAATTTCCTTATATTTCTAGATTCCTTTCAATTTTTATTATGAATGGATGGTGAATTTTATCTAATTATTTTTTAAATCTACTGAGATGGTCATATGTTTTTTCTGTTATTCTGTACACGTGATAAATTATATTGTTTTTTTTAAAAAAAATTTTAAGTAAAAAAAGATACCTGCATTTATTGCAGATTTCAGTGAGTTTCAAAAATGATGTATCTGTGTAACTACTACTATAATCAAGAAATAAAACATTTACCACTTCATAAAAATTGCTGTCCCTCACTACAGTCAACATCACTTACACTTATCTGCTTTCCATATTTTTTATTTAGTTTTTACCTTTTTAGAATTTAATACCATTGAATTATATTTAGTCTTTTAATATCACTTCTTTCCCTCAACATAATGTTAAGTTTTACTCCGGTTGCTGGGTTTATTTGTAGTGTGTTCCTTTCTATCACTGAATAATATATTATTTAATGAATATATCACACCTCATTTATCCATTCACCTCTTGATGGACATATAGTTTGTTTTCATTTTTGTCTATTAATAAACTTTGCTATGTACATTTGTTTACAAGTCTGTGTGGCATTGTTTTTATTTCTCTTGGGTAAATACCTATGAGTGGAATTGCTGAGTCATAGAGGAAGTGTATGTTTAACTTAACCAAAAACTGTCAAACTGTTTGCCAAAGTTTTTATGCCCACCACAAAAGGAGTTGCGATCCCACCAGAAGCATAAATAAGAGTTCGTTTGTTCTCCTTCATGTCAAAACTTGATAATACCATGTTTTAATTGAAGCCCTTTGAGTATGTCTTTAGTTGCACTAACCATGGTTTTAGTTTGCACTTTCCTTATGGCTAAGGATGTTGAATATCTTTTCTGTGGTTATTGAATGAACTCTTGTATGTTTTCTTTTTGGAAGTGTGTGTTCAAAACTCTTTGATTTTATTTTTATTAGGGATGTTTGTTATTTACTATTCATTTGTAATTGTACATTATATACATTACAGAAAAATAAGTACTAGTCTCTTTTTTTTTCAGGTACATGTACTGTAAATACTTTCTCCCAGGCTATGGGTTGCCTTTACCTTATAATAATGATTTATTTTGAAAAGCAGAAAATTTTAATTTTGATGAAGTTGAATTATTAATATTTTTAATGCCTTTGCTACTTCTGTCCTAAGAAATCTTTTCTAACCTAGTCACAAAGATTTGGTCATTATTTTTTTTCCAGAACATTTAATTTTAGTGTTTATATTTATTTGATATAATTTATATTTTTATATCACAATTCATCTTATTTAATGTGCATGATATGATGAAATTTATTTAATCCATAGGGTCTATTTGCCCAGAGTATACAAATAATGTGCACAAAGTTGATCATTTGGACTAATAGAACATTTCACACAAGGAAATCTCATAGATTATGAAAATACCTACTAGACAAAACATATGAGTAGTCACAAAGCAAGGTCACTTCCTAGTTTAGGCAGATATGCAATTAATGTACTCCTAAATAATAATAATAAATTGATAATTGCATAATTGGTATGTTTTTTCATCAGCTCTGCAAGTACTATTAAAAAGTTTAATGCTTACAGAACTTTAATTAAAATATGACAAAATGAGCAAATAAATAGAAATATGATTTACAAAGTCTAAGTGATTCAGACTTTGGACACAATACAGGACTCCTCTCTCCTAGACTAGTCAATACCATACCACATTGTACTTAGAGGGACTGTTTAATGTTGTTTGGCTCAAAAACATATTTAAAATACAACTTTAAAATACTTCAATAAATTTTTAAACAAATTAAACATTTAACAAATTTTGAATTTGAGTATTTTAAAATCTCATTTGCAATAATGAGTCCTTCCATAAATTATTTCTGAAGTACACATCAATAAATTATTAAAGAGAAAAAAATGATTGGAGATAGTGAAATTTTTGTTGTTATTCTTCTAGGTATATAGAACAGTCTATTCTTTATTTCCTCAAACACCAGCATCTCTCATTCTGAAATAATTCAATGACTAAAACAGTATTTTTCTACAATAGATTAATGGTAAATCCTTCATTTTTGATTATACTCTCTACAACTGAATACTTTTTCCATCAAAAGGGGGAAAAAATAAAACAGCTACACCACCATTCAAAATATATCTGAGTCAGGCAATAATTTCCTTCTTTGTTCTTTACAGTAAATAAAACCCCAAACTGCAAACTCCACATTATGATTAATGTTGAGGTTCATATATAGCTTTTTAACTTCTTTTTTCAAAATCTAAATGGCATTTTCTACTTAACAGTTTATTTCATCAAAAGAAAAGACTTAGGCATGAGTCCTATTTCTACTCACACTTTCAGTCATGCAATGCATAAATTCGTCCTTAGGACTCCATGGCCAACTCAATGAGGCAAGAACATTCCATGGTACTATGTGATGTGAAATCATATGTGCACTCACACTAAACGTATGCACACATAAGTGTGTGAGTATTTATATATTGTGAGTGCTCCCTACTATGAGTATAGCTAAAAGAAAAACATGTTAAAGACTACATAAGTATATGAGAATTCTTTTCTTTAACCTATCTCAAAAAATATGTTCCAATTTCCTAGAACACACTTATAAAAGAAACTGGGTGTGCATTAAGTTCATCTTGATGATATGAACTTGAATGATTGACAAGATAGTTATGAGGTTCTCAATTACAATGTGGATACATAGAACCTAGATATTCCATAACTAAAGGTCAAAGACTTTTAAGTTTATATCTAAGAATCTCCTGTATTTCTCAGCAAGTGGGTCTAACTTCTAAAACTGATTCTATGATAGTGATGGCTTAAAGCTTAGACAAATCATAGATTTTTAAAAGTAAATTTACAAAATAACAAAACTTACTTCAGAGGTTCTTGAAGCATCCTCCTGAGACCAGCAGTATCAGCAGCACTTGGAGACAACGTTTAAAGTACTAATTCTCAGGTCCTATCCCAAAACGTAACAAATCCGAAAAATCTGGGGATGAGGCCCAAGGCTCTGATTTGATAAATTCTCCATGTGATTCTGATGCACACCTAATTGCAAATCACTGCTTAATTGATTGATTTTTTTTTTTTTTTTTTTTTTTTTTTTGCGGTTCGCGGGCCTCTCACTGCTGTGGCCTCTTCCACTGCGGAGCACAGGTTCCAGACGCGCAAGCCCAGCGGCCATGGCTCACAGGCCCAGCCGCTCCGCGGCACGCGGGATCCTCCCGGGCCCGGGCACGAACCTGCGTCCCCTGCACCGGCAGGCGGACTCCCAACCACTGCACCACCAGGGAAGCCCCGAATTGATTGATTCTTTATGTCTATGTAATAAAACACAAATGTCTATTTAGGAGATCATATGTAGTAATTTTCTCTTGTACATACCTCACTTAGCAAGTTATGTAAAATTTCCAACTACAAATTGTCCACCATATTTATAACGTACACTGTTTGTTAAATCCTCTTTGAACTATAGATCATTTTCCTTCTCTTATCTACACATAGCCTAAGTCATTTCCAGTGCTTCTGGCTTTGTCTTGTGTTTTAAATTACCTCTAATCACTTGTTATTGCAAACTTCTTCTCACACCCAGTTTACATATTTTTACCACTCAGTATATCTATATATTCTTCAGATTTTCACAGACTCTTCAGACCAAGTTATCTCTTCAGTTGTCAGTTTCTAAGACTTTTCATCTTATCTTTCCTGCCCTCTCCTCTCAAGTTGGATTGCATTGCTTTTTAAGGAGAGATAGGTGCTAGAAGCATGCCTGCCTAAGGCTACTGTCATTTCTTTCACCTAGAAAATGATACCATCTAAACTTTTAAAGAGTTCAAGACTTTATTCCTTCTTTCCATACATTTTCAGTCAAATAAATATATTTAGAAACTTAAAAATATTTCTCTGTGAAAATTTTAACAGCTGAAGAAAGGACTGGCTTTGGAATCAGAACCCTGGTTCAAATTCTAAGCTGGACAATAATTAATTATATTGCCTTTGGAAAGTCCATTAACATTTCTGAGACTCTGTGTCCTCATATGTAAAGTGGAATAATCATTTCTGACTTTCTAGTTTGTTGTGAGGTTTAGGATAAATCTAGATGAAGCATGCTGTTCCAGACATCAGACATGGCTCTTGACAGGAATCAAGAAATGGTCACTATCAATATGTATAACTTTGTGAGAAAGGCTACAAAATTAAGAAGAGTCTCTTAAGCTATATTTTACCATAGATAAGCATTTCTTTTCACACTGATTACCAAATGATATACTATTTTGCCACAAACTCTTTTAGTTAAAATAACATTCTAAAGGATAACTTGGTACACAGATTTGTGAGAAAAAAACAAAATTCCCATTACAATATAAATTATTGCAGCATTTGCCTACATAACCTATACACAAATTAACAAATATAAAGCTGATAATTGGGTTCATAACAATAGTTAAGATACATTGGGCATCTCCATAAAGGACTTGTGCTGTTTTATTTTATTCTCAAAACAGACCTATGGATAGATAGTATTTGCACCAGTTTTACAGATAGGAAACTTGATTCAGGGAGTTTTAAGTAATTTGTCTAAGGACACAAAGCTAGTCATTGTCAGCCAGGGTTTAAATGAGAGCAGTTGGTCTCTGGAACCTAAGCTCTAAACCAAAGTGCTCTGCTGTATCTCCAAGTGAAATGCTCCAAAGTTAACCAGTTTAGTTATAAAGGCTGTCACTATTGTGATTTGTAAACGTATGAAGTATAGGACCTTTGTTGTATTACCTTATCATAATCTCCTAGAGAGCAGTCTTGCAAAGTGTTAAATAAACACACACACATACACACACACACACACACACATACACACACACACACACACACAGAGAAATGAAAAGAAGGGCTGGAAACAGAAGTAGCCCATGATTGAGATGTGGTGAGGAACTTGAGGTGAGAGGGGACATCTCTTTGTTTCCTTTGACACTTCCATACCGACTTGTGAGCACTGGTTACAGGATCACAGTATTCATGTTTTGTAGGAAAAGTCAGTGAATCACAAACTACCAATGATGGGACAGCTCGAGACTCTGGTGTTTTTGGTTTCTTTTGTCAAAACCTTTTGGATGTTAAAGGTTATGACCAATCCTGGTATCCAGACTTTTTTTTCCAAACAACTTTATTGAGATATAATTTATATACTTTGACTTAAAGCTAGAAAAACAGATGCTAGGAAATAAGACCCTGATTTTCTCTAGACTTTTGGCTCAAAGGAAAGAAGAAAAGGAGACATGCTTATTTACTTCCAAACTGTCTAATCTATTTTCTCAGGAAAAGAAAATAGACAAAGAAATGGATGACTGCTTTGTCAGGAGATATAAATGGACTATTTGGCTGCAGCTTCTTCTTTTAAAAATCTCATAGGAATCTGCTAACAGAGAGCAGGGTGTTGATAAACCCCCAAAAAAAGTAACCTAATGATTGACAATTTTTTCAGATTTACATTCTGCCTTAAGTTTTGCTTCTCTTACGCTATATCAATTCTGACACCAGTGTCTTTTCTTATGAACCTATCACTGCATTAGCACTTCAAGGTCTGTAGCAGAATATATCTTCACATTAATTTATGGGTCTGAACACTCTTTGGAATTACTATCATTTCCAAACCTGTTTAAAATGCCTGTGTGACATTTTCCATAAGAAGACTGACATTGGGATCAGCCTGATTGATTGGGGGGGAGGGGATAGTTTTGTTATCCCATCTATGAATCACATTTGAAGCTGGTTTAGAAAGTGCAACAGATAAATTAAAATAGCATAATAGAAGGAGGACCAGACTGAAGTTTGAAAGCTGAGTCCCACTTTTGTATCTGTTATTTAACCTCAATATCTTTACATGTAATAACATATAAGAAATATGAAACAAATAACGTCTATAGATAAACCACAAATAAACAGCCAGTATCCCTGCAAAGTAATTCATTACATCTTAAACAAGGTAAGTTAAACATCAGTAAATACCTACCCTAGCCATTTATCTTCATTTCCCACTATGTTTTTCCTACCAAGTCTTCTTTATTCACTGATTTCTTCCAGAGTACCCCACCCCAAAGCCATCGAGATAATGTTGACACATTCCAAATAAAGGTTTGCCATTTTGCAGAATTTTTTGCACTTTTTGAACATTAACATTTGCCTCCTGGACCGTCATGTAAGAAGATATACTCTCATCTTGCTATAACTATGTCCTCAGGGTCCTTGTATCCGGGCAGCCTTATAAGATTTACAACAAGGTCCTTTGGCCTTACAGGACTTGGCTGTGATTCAAGATGCATTTGCCTTACAACAAAATAGCTTCTGGAGTGTTGGAAAGGATTTCAAAGCTTTTTGGACTTATTTTTGGACACATTTATTTATTTTTTATCATGCTTTCAGTTTTAGAAACTTAGAGACATTTTACAATACTCTCTGGAGGTTAAATATTTTTTCTATTTATGTCTATTCATTTGACAAAACAAATCCTTTTTTGCATTTCTAATTTTCATGATAATTAGTGTTACAATACCAACTGTTTTTTTACAGTCCTTGAGTTACTTAGTCTGTTTGTTGTACTCCCAGTGAATATATGACCTGTCAGATTCCCAAATCCTAACAATTCAATTCATTTCTCACACTAAGTACCCAAAGTGAACATCAGCATCTACAGGCTTAGGGGCTCAGTTCTACAAGATAGCCCCATGCTTCACATGTCAGCTGCAAATGGGTGCTCAGGCTGCCCACACTTCTCTCCAGCTGACTACAAATTCAGGGGTTCCCATGACCTCTTTCCCTCAGGTTTGATATTTCTCTAGAAGGGCTCACAGAACTCAGGAAAACACCTTACTTACCTTTACTTGAAAGGATACAACTCAGGATAAGCCAAATGGAAGAGACGCATAGGGTAAGGGGTGGGGTGGGGGTGGATGGCACCTGAGCTTCCTTCTCCGCCCTCTTCCTGCCAGCACATCACTGTGTTTACCAACTCAGAAGCTCTCCCAATCTTATTGTTCAACAGTTTTCACAGAGCTCAAACTCCAGCTCTCCTCTCTTCCCTGGAGATCACGAGTGGGACTGAAAGTTCCCGCCCTCTAATAATTTGGTCTTCTTGAAGCTGTCTAGAGCCCCTGAGTCACCTTAGTGGCATTAACTCAGGTGTGACGGAAAGAAAGATCCTATTATGAGTTAGGAAACTCCAAGGTTTTCAGGAGCTCTGCGGTAGAAACCAGGGATAAAGACCAACTATATTTTTTATTATATCAGAAGACCAAAATTTGATGTTACCTATTCACTTTGATAGAAGTTCTCCCAATTACATATACAAATACCTTAAAGTTGATACCATGGAATTCACTGATATTATTTCCCTCTTTATGACTTTTATTTTCACACTGTTAAATTAAACGAGGAGACCTTTAGACCGAGGTGACTCTAATTCCATGGTAGCCTACATAAGCAAACCAAAATATGTCTGCAAATGTCTTAAGGTTACAAAATTGAAACCAAAGAACAAAAAACCAATCACAGTCAACTAGGCTTTAAGCTATAGCCAGTCAATAATTTTCTTGGTTTGTTCCAGGCTTTTCTCTTTTAAAGTCTCTCCCTGAGTTTCTATTAGTGGAGCACTTTTAACAACTTTCGGTTTGGCCCTGTACCATTACAATTAATTTTTGCTCAAATAAACTCTGAAATTTTTAATATGCCTCTCATTATCTTTTAACAGTGCTTATCTCTTTCTGGCTTATTTATAATAAATAATTGTCATTTCTTTATGGCTTATTGATAAAATTTAAAATATGATTAATTCAAAGTTGCTATATTAAGAATTTTATCATAAAGAACAATGAAAACCCAAAAATATTGACTTGGAGAATGTTCTCTCATTTCTCAAATCTCTCTGTCTCTGTCTCTCTGTCTGTAGCTCATCTGAGTCTGCTCTCATTGCACTGTATCATTCCTTTTTTATTGCTTAGATCTCATTCCTCTCTGAACAACTTTATCATGGTCCACTGGTTTCAGGACTAGTTCAAAAAATATTCAGTTAGCTGAAATAATCACTGGAACCAGAGAATACATCTCACCCCACTTTGCTGAAACAAATTACACATTACTTTAGAGAGTTTGGTATTGACTTTTAAGCAATAAGAATAAAGAAAATCAAGAGTCAGCAAATTCCCTTATGTTCAAAATACCCCTTTCTGATTTCTCAACCCTTCTTCAGTTGGAGGTTTTTTAATTCCCTGGAAATCTTTATATTTGAGACTGTTTGTTGATATCTTTGTTGCTCCACAATGCCTCTTTTAGGTAACTGTACATCCTCTTCTTCTTCCACACTGTCATAATCAACTATCCCCATCCTGGTCATACTCCCTAACCTATTGACATTTTCAGAACATGGATTTCAGTTCTCCTTTTGGCTCAATACTTGTTATCTTTCAAAGTGGCTTCCACATCCGACATATCCAACATCTAGGCTTTGATTCTATTTTTCTTCATTACAATGACATTTTCCTTAGTTTAGTTTAAACCATTACTGATGCAATCCAGAAATTGTACCACCTTTAAAATTACTACTTCAAACATCCCAAACTCCACCTAAAAGCTCAACATATAGTTCATTTACTCAAGCATTACTGTTGAAACAGTTCTTCAACTCATCAAAATCCAACAGCATTCCCTCTCTTTTCTCAATATTAGTCACTTCCTATCTTTAATCCCCTGCTTTTCCACCTTAGTTTATACAGTCTTCCATGTTAATCACTCTCTGCAAATACCAAGAACACCTTTAATCCTTTCTTCTTCCATGTGTCTTTCTGGTTCTTCCTCTCTGCAAACCCTAAATCTTCAATTTATTCTGCTCTCTATCCTTTTCAACGGACTGGCATACAATTTATTTGTCAATGATTAATTTTTTTAAATCTCTAGCTCAGATCTTCTCATCTTTAGAGTCATCTGTCCATCGGCCTGCTGGTATTACTACATTATATGTTATCCATGTCAAAATTTAAATGTTTAACTGAAATCTAGATGTTCTTCTCAAGTGTTGTCCAAATCAGCAAGGGATACTTCCATGTACCCATTGTTTATGGCAGAGATCTGTCATGTTACTCATTGGTGCTATTTCTAATACTGATCTACCATCATGTCCCGTGAATTTATAACTCCAAAACCTATGTCAAATATTTCCACTCTTCCCACATCCACAGTTACCATCTTCATGTTTACAAAATAAAAAAATAAAAATAATAAGTTATGTCACTTCAGAGCTTTATACCCTTCAGTGGTTTCCTATTTTCCTTAGAAAAATCCAAAAATTTACCATGGTCTGTGAAACCTTAGGTAATCTATTCTTCTGAAAGAATATTTAATTACTTTAGCCTCTTTTTTGCTGTGGAATAACCCTAATACCATCTTCTAACCTTTACAATTGTCCTGCCTTCCTGATAACAAACTTTCATCCATATATATTACTCAAAATAGAATATTCCTTTTTCATCACTCACTTGCTGCTTCCTACTTATCCCTCTGGCCAAGGCTTAAATTAAGTCCTTCAGATAAGTCCTCATAAATTTTGATTAGTTTAGATTTCTGTATTATTATCTCAGAATATGTTCATTTCCTTCATGGTACATATTTTAGTGATTCTGTATTTTTTGTGTTTGTTTTGTCTGCTGTTCCATTTAACTTAAATTTGACAAATAGTTTATTACTATATGGTTAACCCTTAATATATTGCTTGCTTCATAGTAGGCACTCAACAAACATTTTTAAATAAGTGAAAAAGTGAATCTTAAATAAAATCTCATGTATTCTTGAAGCTCTTGGTAGTATATTCTCATGAAATAACCTTTAGTAAAATTAGTGTAAAGTTATTGGTTCTAATTTTAGGCAACTACAATAAACCTTCATTTTGGTATTCTAATGTCATCTAAATCAGAATGCTCTGGTAAAAATCAAACAAACAAACAAACAAAAGTCCACTACAAACAAAATCAACTGACAAAAAACAAAATGGGAAAGGGTACTTGCAAATGATATCACATATAAATGTATAATAACTATGGTCTATAAAGAACTGTTAAAATCTGAGGGCAAAGGAGCAACATTGTAAATCAATTACACTCCAATATAAAATAAAAAATTTTTCAAAAAGAAAAAAAATCAAAGCTAAGAAAAAGGGAAAAAAATAAAACCTATTAGAAAAATGGAAAAAAAAAGAACATATATAAATACAAAAGGATGGCAAGGTGTTCAACCTTACACATAATTAGAGAAATGTAAAGTAAAACTACACAGAGATACCATTTCTTACCTATCAGCTGTAAGAATGTTTACCTTTACCTTTAAAAAGCACACAGTATATTTTTGGCAAACCTGTGGAGAAACAGGCACTCTAATAACTGGCTGGTGGAACTCAGATTGTAAAACTCTTTCAGGGAAGGCACTACCAATGTATACTAAAGTTATATGTGCATTTACCTTTGACCCAGAAAGTCTACTTCTACTTATTTACCCCAACAATTCATGTCCAATACTATGAAAACATGTTTTCACATTTTTCCCATAAAAATTACCACTAATTGCAAAATATTGAAAATTATCTACATGCACAGATAATGTAGAGGAGTAAAACTTGTCACCCCAAAATGTCTCTTTGGCATATGTATTGTTTCAAGCTGAAAACAATCAAGGCCCAAAAGACTCAAGAAGTCTTTCTTTTTACCTCCTCCTTAACTGTCTAAATAATGTAGATAGAGGACTTCTTCCAGAAAGGGAGCTTTTACCATAGATAATAGGATGAATCAGGTGCATAGACAAGAAGGAACTTAGCAAAGTCCATTTGTTAAAATTTCTGTCTGTGTTCCATTGTCTCTGCATGGGCAAGCTTTTGTTTACCAAACATTTGCTTTTCCATCTTCATGTGAATTGCCTTCTTCCCCTCTGAAGTCCGAAACCACTACCCCCAAAATCCTCTTCTGTCTTTAGCTAAAGATGGTATATAAGGTGAGGGCTTCAGCCATTTTGGTGAGTTACTCAGTTTTTCTGGGTCTCTCCCACATACACCTATTTATTAAAATTTGATTTTCTCCTGTTAATCTGTCTCATGTCAACTTAAGTCCTAGTCCAGCCAGAAGAACCTAGAAGAGTAGAGGAAAATTTCTTCCTCCTCAACAATAAGGAAAAATAGTTGAAAAAATTATGGTCAATACATACATTGGAATATTATACAGTTGGGAAAATGAATGAGAAAATTTTCTCTGAAGTAATGGGGAGGGATTAAAAATGAGGAATGGAAATGGGAATTTTACATGGGAATGTATCATGGGAATGATAAAGAAATGATATGGAAATAAGACTTCTCTGATTAGAACCTTTTGCATAATTTTAATTTTTAGAAAATTGTTAATGTTTCATATACAAAATAAGTTAAGCAAATAATAAATATTGGAGAAAAAATTTTTTAAATGAAATAGAATATAAACAAATAAATAAACAAACAAATAAACCTACCTGTATTTCAGATGAACAACATAAACACACTGAAGGGGGAAGAAAAAACTCAGTAATTTTTGACCATAAATTAATTTTGAATATATACCCTAAGACTAAAGATAAAAATTACCATAACTAAATATTATATTCTAGTTTGCAGTTTTATTTTGTCAGAGTATGTCATACCCAAATTACTAGTTAGGTAGATTTATGAAGATTATCCATTTATTTATCAACCTATCATCTCTAACTCCTAGGACTGAGTGAATAAGTAAATATACTGTGATTAATGGGAACCAGGTTTTCCACTGTGAAGAAAAGAGTTACAAATCCAGAAAGTGGAGGAATTAAAATGAAGCCTGTGGAGATGGGATACAATCAGAAGTGTCAGGTAAAGTCTGGTTTCTATATATTTTTTAATTAGGGAAACTCCCTGAAAGACTTTTTAATTGGTAGGATAATGCAGATAATGCCTTCCAAGAACTTGTGCCAGCAAGCAACTGCTGATTTTCATGTTGGGTATTTATAACACTTCTGGTATCAGTTTCCTCCACTGCTGATCCTTCTGACTCTACATTATGTAGGAATAAATATGTGTTACCTGCCTCCTTCTAAGATCCTAAAGTAGCCAGTTGTCTCAAATGCTTCTCTAAATTCCTGCAGCTCATCTGCATCAACTGCCGTGCTGGACAAGAACTGAAGCTGAGGAAGTGCTGGGGATGTAACAAAGGCACTTGAGATGAAGGTCCAAGTTCTTTCCATAATCACTCAGTTGAAGATTAAGTTCCATAGTCACAGGTGTGTGGAAACTAGCAGATGCAACAAAAAGTGGAAGTTTCTCAAAGGAGGAAAATGTGTCTTATTCACAGATGTATTTATTGATTCTAATTTTTTTGTTTAACACATGATTAGTGACTGCACAGTTAGTTGAGGAATTAGTTAATAAATTGGATAAATAAAACATAAGGAAAAAAGTGACTTTGTATGCTGTGCATATTATTAACTCAAAATAAGAAAACGAAACTCTTTCTGAGAGAAGGCTGGACAGAGAACGTCCACAATCCATGGCAGGTGATGGTAAAAAGTACCAAAGTATGCTAAGAAGATTGCCCACAAGAATAACATTGTCTTCCTTCACTCAGCTCCAAACTTTAATTTTTTTGTTTGGGATATCTCTAGCCAAAATTAGTTTTTCATAAATAAACTCCTAGCTGAATAGGATAAAGGGGATATTGACTTCAACTAAGATTAAGGAGCCCCTATTATATGAGGACACAATGCTGCCTCAAATATATGTGTATAAATGAGATGCACTTCTTATAGTTGAGTCAGGTGGTTTGATAGAATGATTTGGTGATCATGAGTTTATTTTGAATTAGAACTGTTGGTGGCTTGATTTTTTTCTTCAGTGATCTGTAGCTCAGTTATAGACTTCAAGCAGGAAGACATGTTTCTGTAGCTTTCAGTTTTTCACCTGCTTTTAAGACCAATGAAAATAAAATAGTCAGAATAGTTTATCATATAGACAAAGTATGTTTTAGATAAAGATATCTGAAATCTAAGCTGTTTAGAGATAAAACTAATATTGGAAGTAGAAGAAAGGATAAGTTAAAAGTGTCAAAATGATATGAGGCTTATAATACTGTGTCAAGGGTAAATGAGTAAGAAATCTAAAAAGGCAGGAAATTGTTATGAGAGAAAAGCAAGACTAAGTTGATGGTTTTGGGTACAAAGCAATTTGGGAGGACAAGGCTGTGGGACTAGAGAGCAGAAGTGTGTGAAAGGATCATAACAGATGAATAAACCAAGTCATCAGAAGCCATAATATTCCTTAGGGAGGAACATCCATACTGATAAGAATTCATACATGTTGATGGGGTGTGCAAAGAAAAATGGGACACTGCAAATTATATGTGAAGCCATTACTGAATATTATAGAATGACCAGAAATTACGTAGATAAAAAGAGGCTAAGCCACCAGTGCTACTTCCTAAGGATGAAATTTTTATATGAAAGCCTAGAGATTATCAGGTAAAGCAAAAGAGAATATTAATAAATATCACTACATCATCTGTCATTGTCACCATATTTGAATATGTAATTGGGATTTATGGGATAAAGATTCTTGAGGTATGATTGAATGCATATTTTATAATGGTCTGGGATGCATTTTCTTATTGTCAAGAAGTGGAGGCCCAACAGTTTGATAACTAATATGTCATTTGAGATTCTAATCTTTTTGTACTTACTTTTGAGGCATTTTACAACTAATTTTGTTACATTAAAAACCCGAATAGGGCTTCCCTGCTGGTGCAGTGGTTGAGAGTCCACCTGCTGATGCAGGGGACACGGGTTCGTGCCCTGGTCCGGGAAGATCCCACGTGCCGCGGAGCAGCTAGGCCTGCGAGCTATGGCCACTGAGCCTGCGCGTCCGGAGCCTGTGCTCCACAACGGGAGAGGCCACAACAGTGAGAGGCCCGCGTATCACAAAAAAAACCCACAAAAAACCCCGAATAACCCAATTAAAAAATGTACAATGGATCTGAACAGACATTTTTCCAAAGACATACAAATGGTCAACAGATATATGAAAAGGTACCCAATATCACTAATCATCAGAGAAATGCAAATCAAAACCACAATGGTATATATATCACCTTATATCTGTCAGAATTTCTATTACAAAAAAGACAAGAGGTAATAAATTGCTCTCTAGGATGTGGAGGAAAGGGAATTCTTGTACACTGTTAGTGGAAATGTAAACTGTGGAAAACAGTATGGAGGTTCTTCAAGAAATCCCACTTCTGGGAATATGTCTGAAAGAGGAAAATCATTATCTCAAAGAAATGTCTATACTCTCATGTCCATTGCAGCATTATTCACAACAGCCAAGGTATCAAAATTACCTTGATGGATGAACAGATAAAGAAAATGTGTTATATACATATTATATATTGGAATATTATATAGCCTTAAATAAGAAGGGGATCCTGTCTTTTGCAACAACATGGGTAAAACTGGAGGGGAATTTGCTAAGTGAAATAAACCAGATAGAGAACGATAAATATTTCATGGTATTATTTATATGGGAATCTTAAAAAAAGATCACTTCATTATCATATTATCATAGAAACAGAGTAGAAAAGTGGTTGTTGTGAGGGTCTAAGTAGTGGGGGAAATAGGAAGAGGCTGGTAGAAGGGTACAAACTTCCAGTTATAAAATGAATAAGGTCTAATACATAACATGGTAATTATAGTTGACAAAACTGTATTTTATAAGTGAAATTTGCTAAGAGAGTAGACCTTAAATGTTCTCACCATGAAAAGATAAGAGTTAAATATGTGAGATGAATGTGAATGTGAATGTGAATAACTCAATTAACTCAATGGGGATAATCTTTTCACAATACATATATATCAAATTATCATGTTGTACACTTCAAATATCTTAATTTTGTCAATTATGCCTTAGTAAAACTAGAAAAAAAAAAGAAAAAAAATTCATGGAGCAGTTTGGACTTCAGCTGGGTCTAGGTAGATGAGAAAAAGACCAATGGAAAAAACTGGAGAAAAAAGTAGAGATATTTACATGATTTGAGATTTAATTATATTTTTTTGACTGTAAAATATGGGTCATGTATAGGAATGTGCAGATCTAGTTCAGAGACTTACATAAAGTAAGTTTGCCTTTATTTCTGTGACAATGAAAAGCCAACAATATGGAGAACAATATCACCAAACACGTGTTGTGAAATTCTTATGGACAATCATATTTTTGTATTATTTTTTTCAATTTTTAAAAAAAATTCTTATATGTTCACAAGCATTTGGAATCCCATACCAGATAAGTGTCTGAAATTTCAGTCACAACTGGATAACACTTCTACTTGTTTTGGGTAATAAAAAATACAGTGAGTTATTATTTCAGCCAACTGTAGTTTAGATAACTGTATTGAATAATACATCTTAAAGAGTTGTAGAAAAGATATATTTGGTACCCACAATCAACTCTGAAGTAGGTAAGACAAAAAAACCCAAAACACGTAAGTACTGGATATCTCCTGTTTGACCCACCATATTGACTCTCCATTTTTTCTACATGCTGTGCCTGGGAGAGTGGCCCCCCCTATACACTGCATCTTGGGCTACCTTGACCTAGAGTTTACAGTTAGGTTCAGTCAATGTGTGACGTTGATCAGAGAGTAACAGGTTGGAGGAGGAATTATCAGGTTACTTATTCCTACAGGCACTCCTTTCTGCAGGATTCAATGACTAGATTGCAACATTTATGCCAGACATCCTTCGCCATGCAACCTCCATCTCTGATTTGGAATAACTTCTAACACCCCTTGTCTTTGTTGGCCTAATGGTGGTAATGCTCTCCTGCTGTTACTAGCCTCAGGTAGTGGTGTGGGTGTGCCAGAGCTGGAGATGGCTCTTACCAGCTCAAGAGATCCAATTGTGGACAGCACTTTCCATTCTGTCTTCACTGAGGTCATATTGACAGCTTAAAATGAGCCATGGTGAGAGTATTTACATGATGGAAATAGCATACCTAAAAATTAGGGTGTTTTTCTTTTGTTTTTCTGGAAAACCAGTTATTAAAAATGTCTGAACTTATCACAGGCTCAAAGTTTCTGTGTTAGTCCCCTCCACCCCTTATTTTTATTTCCTAAACCATGCATTTTTGTAAAAAGATTTGCTTTATTAAACGTTCCACAAAGCACCAACTTTAATGTGCTTTTTCCTGGCTCCATCATAAAATGGCTCCAGGAAATCTTAGAAATAGGATTCCAAGATTCAATTGCACACATATTGAAAATGGTTTCCAGGAGAAACTGGACACTGGTAAGTTGTGGGAAGTAGTGGCATTGAGATTCTCAAAATGTTACAGGTACTAGCATGGGAAGAAACACAATTAAAGACTAAGCTTGGGAGATAAAGTGTCTTTGAAATTTCATCTTTTTTGCTGACAATAATAAGAATAAAGATTTTAATTTTACTTGGCAACACCTAAGAGCGCTAGAAAGCATATTCAAGTAAAAGAACAAAATAAAGGCTGTGAATGTCTGACTCAGATAACAAGTGGAAGATTAGAAATTCTAGCGACAGATTTAAGGAGTTCTTTATCTTCTTCAGCTACAGAGATGAAGCTGAAGAAATATGGCTGAGGACCAACAACAAGAACCTACTGTAAGAATTGCAGAATTGAAGTGCCAGTAAAATACTCAAATAAGAGCACTGATGGGAAAGGAACAGGTCTCTCAGATGTGGGATAGGGGAAATTTAGAAGATACAGACACAACTGAGAAATTTAGACTCTTTCTTCCCCACATACTTCTAGATTCCCCTTGTTAGTGGAGGCAAAACTTCTAACTCTTTCTGAGGGAACCAGACTTACCCTTCATGAAAGATTTTCCTTATATGGACTTGGGAATGTTTACCCTGCAGAAGTCGTGCTAAATGCCCTTCATTACTTTCAGTGCCATAGGAGTTGCTCCAGTATACCAAATGAGGACGAATTTGACTTAAGAAGGAGATAGGCTATACACAGAAAAGTTACAGAATTTTACCAGCTTTAACTGACCTGAATCTGGCAACCATGTATGGGAATGTTAGACAAAGGAAGATGAAATTTTAAAAAAGACAGATGCTACCCAATCTATTTACAAGATGTCCTTCCTTGAAACTTAGGATATAATGCTTGGACCCAGCACCTGAGAAGCATATTAATAGCAGCTACTTTGACTCATTGAAGTCTATACAAAACAGGGAGCTGCAGCAATTAACAATGTGCTCGAAATATCAGAAGTTTCTTGGGTATATGTATAGAAAGGAGTCAGAAGTTTCATCTGGATTGTAATATTAGAAGTAATATTACTTACTTATTAATTATTAGAAGTAATATTAATATTGAAATATTAGAAGTAACATGATCAGACAGTGTTTAAACATGAGCTCTCCAAGAGTCTAAAGATTACTTCTTTATTAGGTGTTAAGAAAGGCCTTGTTAAGAAGGGCATCATCATTTTTAAAAGCCTATGTGTGGCCATCACCTGTTTGCTTAAAGACTGTGACAAAGGATGCTGTAGGTAGGCTTAGGTTCCCTGAGTCCCAATGGAAATACTGGGATCCAAGAGTGCTAGAGGCAGTTAGTGGTGCTTGACCTTCAGAGACAAGGGGGATGCAAATATCTCAATAAATCTCAAGACAATAGTAATAATAAAATTGTTTTAATGTGCAGAGATCTGTAGTGATGGTTAACAAAACATAGGGTCCCCAGGGATAATATAGACTGACAACTTATTAAGGGGTTGCATGACATATTTAACAGAAAAATTCCATGGCTATAGGACAAAAAACTAACTCAGGTGCCAAACCTATGCCAGTTCCTAGACTCACTTGTCATCAACTGAGAGAGAAATCTGGGTGTTTTGAAGAAGGTCTCAACAAAATGACACATGGATCTAACACGAATCATCCCCCAAAATTTTCACAGAAATTTCAGACATTTAACAGGATAACAGTTACTCAAGAAAAGAAAAAAAAATTAAAAGTATCAAAACATTTTGGGAGTTTATGGTACTGCTTCTGAATTGACACTAATATCTGGACTTTTGTATTTTACCAGGTCTGCATAGAATGGAGGTTTTGATGACTGAAGGAGTCTTGGTTTGATTCTTTCAGTGGGTCGAATGGGGCCACAGATTCATTCCACGGTTATTGTTTCATTTCCAGAATGTACGGTGGGAATAGACATATTTAATAACTGGCAGAACCTCTACAGTGTCTTCTACATCAGAACCAAATGGAAATCCCTGTATCTGTCTCCATACAATATAACAAAAAGGTGTTTATCTTACCTCTGCCTTCACTGATTTGCCTAGGGCTAAGATAACACTCTTGTTCCTTGTCATAATTGGTTTTGGATTTTCTTAAATTGTTTTGATATCCTTCCAACCATTTTTCTGGTCCTTTGTATTACACTTTAGGCATTATGCTATTTGGACTTGGTGAGAAGGAAGTAAAAAGCTACCAGTGTTGAGGATGCAAGTTTTTCACCTGGATAAAAGACAGGAGCAGATGCTCATGGGAGGATGGGAGAAAGGTGTTCTCTCACCTGAAAATCTTTGGTTTGCCTATCTAAAGACATTCTATAACCTTCCATACACTGCCATGTGCTTTAGGAAGCTGATATATATAAACTACCTCACTGACTTCTCTAGACCCCACCATTTGGTTGTCTACACCCAGGAGAAAGTCATTGGTAAAAGATCTGAGTGCTGGAGGAGTGTGATCTTTGGATATTTATTTTGCTGGATTCCTTAAAGGCACGATGCTCTCTGTTGGCTGTGTTGGGCTGGTCCCCATCCTCTGCAGATTTGGACAATTGATACCTTTCTGTGATCCTTCAGGATTAGGAAAGTGAATGTTTTTTTCTTGTTACTAATTCCAGAGTATTGAATTATTCCTTTGGTATTTCCTCAATACTATCCAAACTTCTGTAAAAAGTTAACTTTATAACCTTCTCCTCTAATTACCTCATTGAATTTTCAGTGTCTTGGAGGGAAAGTGACTGGTAGACTGTGTCTCAATTATCTCTAGGTGTCACAATTTGCTCAAGATGCCACAATTACTTAACTGCTTCATGCTAAGACTCTGTTTTACTTTATTTTTTCCCTTTCACTTATAGCATTTATCTATACTATGTCACATCTTTAGAATATAGCATCAGTAGTGTGGATTCTTGAATTTAAACTAAATTTTTCTTGTGTTTAGAGAGCTACTTTGTTATTGAGCTATAATTATAAAATTCTCAATTGTGTTAAATATATTTAGAAAAAACATTTTTGACCAGCAACACAAAGAAAACATAAGATCCTATCAATAAAGTGGTGTACTGACAGTAATCTTCAAATTTTGTACCTTCTGTGTATATACTGGAACTTTCCTACTTTAATTATTATAAATTTTCCACACTAATGGGGACATCTGAATGAACTAGATTTCCTACAGAAGCAAAGAGCAGAAAGCTACTTCAGTTGAGACTCTAAGATAATTTTTAATTGGTTAGTCATTAGTGTTTGCCATAACTGTTAATCCAAAAAAGAAATTTATTCTGGCTATTTATTGGGAAAATAAATTTTTATATTACCCACACATGCATGAAGAGTAATACAAATAAAAATGGTATCTATTAGATGCTTTCTTTTTCACTCAGCATTTTTGAGATAAATACTATAAGATTACTGAACCCTCAAGCTTTGTCTTCCCAGTCATTTGTTTGGAGAGTTCACTATTCAATCTATTATTAGAAAATCTTTTTTTTTTTCCTCACTATTCCACTTTGAGTTTATGCTGCAGGAATACTAAATGATCTATGTTCTTCTGAGTGCATCAGTCTGTTCATATCTCCCTGACTTTTCTCAAGTTCCCTCAGCCTTGGAAAGGCTTTCTATTACTATCTTTCAAGTTAAATATTTTCTACTTTTAAAACTTTTTTTTGACCTACTTGCCTACCTCGGTCAGAAGTAATCATTTCCTCCTTTTCCTACTGTGTACTCAGTGAATACTCCTTCTATTTCAATGACAGTATAAGATTATTCAGAAAATAGATTCAGCACACCAGTCAAGCAAGTACCTCAAAAAGAAAAAGATGAAAATGCTGAGTTTATTACATTTAAAAAATGAAAGTTATCTCATTTTATCGACTCATTTGCACATTTTTGTAACATTTTAACGTATGTAAAATGGAAATATGTTATAATTTCACTGGCATAAAATTTTCCTTGTGGTGTCTGCGATAATGTTGTCTTATAATTGATGGAGGAGTTACTATGAGAAATTTTAGAAATAGTTTTTGATTTTCTTACTTCATGGCTTGATGTTTCCCTCTTTCTCTCTCTCTCTCTCTCTCTCTCTCTCTCTCTCTCTCTCTCTCTCTCCCTAAAATAAGGATGAGCTTTTTCCCCTTAATTTTGTG
This sequence comes from Phocoena phocoena, assembly GCF_963924675.1. NCBI lineage: Eukaryota > Metazoa > Chordata > Mammalia > Artiodactyla > Phocoenidae > Phocoena > Phocoena phocoena. Next base: position 20,843,304 of record NC_089221.1, read on the forward strand.
ATAATGTACACAAGGAGATTCATCTCATTCTATGCTGGTTAGCTCAATAGTGCAATGTGGTGTGATTAATTGTCTGCTTTATTTCAAAGTGCTTACAGAGCAAACCAATCCATATGAATGAGAAGAATTTGGAACATTTAAATATAATTTATATGATCATGGCAAGTAAATTTAAAGTGTCTTCAGATTTTATTTTTTGTATGAGAGGAATCAACATATGTGTCCACAGAGAGATCTGAGGCTTGCGGTTAGGAGAAGAAAGCTAATGTTAATGCAATGTACAAAAACGATTCTTAGTAGAGCTTCTAAAACTGTTAACCTGCTGCCTCATAAGACAATGAAATGGACTTCTCTATGACCAGAAGTCTCTAGATAGACTTACTGACTACTTGTAAAGAAAAAAAAAAATACAAGCAATTAGACTTAAACTCATTGAAGACGAAATTGAATTCCTTACTGGAACTCTCAGAGTACAAAACAATGTCAGAACCATAATAGGCAGTCAGTGCTGACCGTAGAAGTGAAACAGCAGAAAAACACTGAGAATTCAGATATCTTTCTTTATGTTGTCTTTCCCCAAATAAAAACTGATTATCTGTTAAAAAGCCATAAGCATCTCCTGGAATGTTTTTTTGGCTTTAGGTGGAAGAATGCCAGTTGCCTTCTTTGCTATGCTTCCCTTTGACATTAGACTTTCCCAGGAGTCCATGGTGACTTTGTCTTCTTCCTTTTTAACTGGGATATAATCAATATACCACAATATATCTTTTTAGAGAGCAAAATTCAGTGGTTCTTAGTATATTTACAAAGTTCACAACCATCACCACAATTAACTGAAGAACTATTTTTTTTTTAATCACTGCACAAAGAAATTTTGTACCCAACAGGAGTCACTCCCCATTCCTCCCACCCTTCCCAACCCATGGAAACTACTACTCTACTTGGTTTCTATGGATTTACCTCTTCTGACTGTTTCATATAAATGAAATCATATAACAAATGGCTTTATTTCTGGCTTCTTTCACCTGGAATAGTGTCTTCGAAGTTTATCCATATATTAATAAAGCATATATTAATACTTTATTACATTTTAGTGGATGAAAATATTCCATTATGTAAAATATGCTTTATATTTATTGTATTTCAGACATTGTTCAAAGCACTTTACTTAGGAGGAAGTTTACAGATTGTTTGACATGTTCCTCATACTGAGAAGTTCAGTTACAACTGATGAAGTTTGGAATTGGAATAACAATGAGCACATAGAACCCAAGCAAGCAAATAAGTAAAGCAATTATTAACTCAAAAAGAATTTTTTTTCAGAAATTAAAAATACTTCTAGTATGCTACATGGCTGCGGTGTAACTGACATTTATAATACTTAACCATAGTAAAGTGTTAAGTACCTTTCTTAAAAAATCAAGAAGAAGCAATATAGTATGCTATTTAGATATGGGGAGGTAAATACTAAAAGAGCCAAATTTAAAAAAAGTTAAATTTTGTTTAGATCATCATTAGAGTATAAACTATTATGGCTAAGTTTTATGGGAGGAAGGACAAGATGAAAAAAGTTATTTTAATTCTCAACATATTTTATCTATACCTAGAGTGCCCAATGGTATGTTTTAAGATAATAAACTATACATATATTCCCAACAGCTAAATGAGCACACTCAATCTTTTATCTCCTGAGATTAAAAGTCTAGGTGATGCTACTTAATTATGAGATGCTAATAAGATTTATTATGGGTTTTTAATTACATCAATGTTCCAAGTCATTATGTAATAATCCCAGGATACTTTCTTAAATAATGCTGACTATACAAAGTAAAAAAAATAAAAATAGAAATAACATCATTTCTGAGAAAACCAGTATGATTTAACCAGATTAAAACACTAGGAAAGAGAAGGTATTAAAGCTCTGTATCATAGTAAGAGAAAATTAACTATTAAAATAAAAAAGATGGCACAGATGAATGATCACTGGCTAAGATTTGGATTTCCCTGGACTACACAACTAGATGTTAGGTTCAGTTCAATAATCAATGAACGGTTATCATCAAAAAGTCTACAGATAAATGTTGGAGAGTGTATGGAGAAAAGGGAACCCTCCTACACTGTTGGAGAGAATGTAAATTGGTACTGCCACAATGAAAAACAGTTTGGAGGTTCCTTAAAAAACTAAAAATATGACTACCATATGATCCAGCAAATCTATTCCTGAGTATATATAAGGAAAAAATGAAAACACTAATTCGAAAAGATACATGCACCCCAATGTTCATAGGAGCACTATTTACAATAGTCAAGACATGGAAGCAACCTGAGTGCCCAACAGATGATTGGATTAAGAAGATGTGGTATACACACACACACACACACACACACATGTGCACACACACACACACACACACAATGAAATATTACTCAGCCGTAAAAAAGAATGAAATACTTCCATTTGCAGTAATGTGGATGGACCTAGAGAATACTATGCTTAATAAAATAAGCTGGACAAAGACAAATACTATATGATATCACTTATATGTGAAATCTAAAAAATAATACAAATGAATGTATATGCAAAATAGAAACCAACTTAGATACAGAAAACAAACTTGTGGTTATCAAAGGAGAGAGGGAATGGGGGAGGGACATTTTACCATATGCAAAATAGGTAAGCAACAAGGATATACTGCATAGTACAAGGAATTATGCCAATTATAATAACCTATAATGGAATATAATCTTCAAAAGTATTGAATCACTATGCTGTATACCTGAAATTAACACAATATTGTAAATCAACTATACTTGAATTAAAAAAAATAATGTCACCCACACAGGTCTTGCAGCTTTCTCCAGTCTGATATGGATTTGTTTTCTCTATTTGCACCACATAGATTATCATAAACAGAGGAAACTTTTGAAAGATTATCAGAAAAAATTACAAAAATTCTGCGGTGTAAACCCAGGGCAAGGAAAACAGGAAATTAAAAATCCTAATTTAGATTCAATGTACCAAAATTTTGAAACTCAGTTTTTATAAAAGTGTGATAATTTGTTTTATAATCGCTGTAGTAAATCAAAGGTTTTCATCTGAGTTTATAATATCTAAAGTATTTGATGTAATCTGCCTTATTCGATTTTTAATTTTATTTTGATGCTTAGAAAAATAAATTGAATACATCGTTAATCAATATTTAAGTATTTAGTGAAAAAAAATACTGTTAAGTTTTGCTTTATTGATTGTATAAATCATCTGTTAATAATTAGAAGCCTGATGAATAATGTTTAAAATAATTATATAATATTATAAAGAGCAATAATTTTTTCTTTAAATTAAATAGTTATGTATGCCCCTCTTTATGCACAAAGTTCTTTCTGATATTAAAGGAACTACCACTGCATTTTAAGCACTGAAAATGTAATAATGTCTTTTACAAATGATGCATTATTTTGGAACCATGGGGAAAGAAAATGATCTTATGATAATTACTTCCCAGTTATGAGTTCACTCATAAGAATTTAAAGAAAATGTTTATTTAGTCTTTAAACACTATTTAGCAAATAAGGGAATATCAATTTGACTGTGGGGAAAAGATAAAACTTTTTTCAGTGTAAATAAAAAGGTAAGGAACGTACTTCAAATAGGCAAATATGATTCACTTATTTTCTGCTTTATTTACAATCCAGAAATATTTACTTATCACCACTCAATGTGGATCATTGTTATAGATTTTTGGAAAATAAAAATGAATAAAACATGCATGATTCCTATACAGTACTCATGGAACTTAAAATCCAGTAGGAGAGACAAGCAAGCAAAGAGAAAAATATTTGTATAAAGTAATTGTAGTTGTTTTGAAAACCAGGAAGGAAACAAACAAAGTGCTAGGATAAATAACAGGTAGAACCTATTTTTGATAGGGACAGGGAGAAAATTTCCCTGATTTGACATTGAAAGTTACCCTTACCCAGTGGGAAGGAAAGGCAGATGTGGGAACTGGTCTGGTTGTAAGGTCATTATATTATTACATGTAGTGGGCAGGGAGGAGTGGCAGAATGTGTAGTGAGGGGACTGAATGAAAACCAAATCACCAATATCCTTGTAAGTCAGGTTAAGCAATTAGCTATTATTCCATGTACAATGGTAAACCTGTGAGTGGTTTTATTACCATTAATAACAGTAACAGTTAATGTTTCTTGAGAGCTTACTGTGTGTCAGATACCATCCTAAATCTGTTACATGTGCTGTCTCAGAAGTCTGCAAATAGCTCAGTGGTCAAATTCTGCCCTCCATCTGTGTTTGTAAAGCCCCAGGTACAGCTCCCTGGAGATGGCACTGGGAGCCATGGAGACCTAACTGGGTGTTACCCTCCACTCATTTCTTCTTGAGCTGATTACTACCTGCCTCTTGGGGATGTGCTGTTAGCAACTGCCGTGCACGTGAAGTAGTGGAACCTTAGTCTTGGAGTCAGCCACTAACTTTGCCTTAGGCCAGCTCCCAAGTGGGGAGGGCCAGGTCTCCGAGAGGTGGCCAGATGTGTGTGTTACTGGGAAAGAGTGAGAAGGACTGTGAGATCTCCTGCACCCAGCCCTTGGATCTGTGGTTCTAACACCTCAGAATGTCTCCAGGTGAGGGCAACTGGGCACAGGATGTGCCCGGACTACCCACTCTAGGCCTGCAGGGCATGTAAGCACAAGTGTCCTCTCCTTGTCCAAGCAACTTTGTAATATCCTTGTTTTTGCCTCTTGGTCCAAGAAAGCTGAACTGTTTACTTTCCTACTCTCCCCATAATACTCATATCCTCATCCCACAGATGTGGAATTGAAGTTCAGCAAGGCCTCTTGACTCCAGAGCCTGAGGCTGACGGGGGAGGCTGTTGTAGGATTCCAGAAAGCAGGCAAGCAATGCCTGGATGAAGTCCAAAGCAGTGGAGGTGGAGTAAAGGAAGAGATTGGAAGTATATTTCAAAAGCAAAATTGGCAAAATTGACAAAGCTTACTTTAGGATCTCATTTAGGGTGAGCTAAAGGTAGACATGTTGATTGTGAAGTTTCTTCTTTTAATCAGGATAGTAGTATAATTGGAAGATGGGGGAAAATTGGAGATGAGACAAGGGGTAAGGAGGCAGAGTGGGTATCACGAGCTTTTGTCCTGATGAACTAGAGATGTCTGTGAGACTCCCAAGAGGATCTGTGAATAGGAAGTGGGTAAAATGTTCTAGAGCTTATAGTAACTCAACAGAGCATTCAACTTACATGTGGAAGGGAAGCTGAGTGCTTTTGTGTTTTGCTTTGTTTTTCTCTCTACTTTCCTTTCTCTCTTTGCTTTCAACAGGAAAAAGACTAAGTTAGAACTGAAAAGCAAGTCATGGTTACCCCCACCACCAGCACGGGAGGAGCAAAGCGGGTAGACTGAGAAGAACTGAATATTCACTTCATGAAAGAAGAATACAGTTCATCTGACAATTGCATACTGTGTGGTTAAGTTACAGAATCTGAAGCACTTTATATTTATTTCAAAATTCAAGTTGTCACTTTGTGGTTCTTTATATATGAGTTTGTCTATGTGCTACATCCCAATTCATATGACTATATATTTTATTTCTGCTAGATAAAATATTTCTACTGCCTTGGACTCATAAAATATTTGGCAGTATAAAACAGCTTTAAAAACCAAAATGAAAGAGTAATGTTAGTAAGTTAACTTAATGTAAAACAAAATTAGTTGCAGTAACTTGAGCATGGGGCATTCAACCTACCCTTCACTTTGTTCTATGAAATTCTCTGGCTGTATATGTTTGACTTAGCTTTTGAAAGATAAATAGAGGATCTTTCATTGAGTTCTTTGATATCATAGCATGCTTTATGTGTTTCACTCATTCCTTTTGAGACATCCAAAGGGTATGTAAGAGCCAACAATTGTTGGTTACTCTGAAACCAACAATTCTGCTGAGTATATCCTCGCTGTTATCTAAAGGTCAATAGAGAAACATGTTAACACATTAGAACCTGATAAGAAATTGATAAAATAGATTTATCTTAAAATCCTTTTTTCTACTTTAAAATGTTTAGAGCAGTTAGATATTTTAATTATATCAGAAATTTCTTCCATCTTCTATACGAAAAGATACTAAAATCTTCATACTTCACTATGTTTCAAAGGATGCATACATTAGCATAACAGATGTCAAAGGAGTTTTGGGAAACAATTAGAATCTCGCGCTCAAAATATGTGAAATCAAGAAGAAATCTGTTAGAGACAAACCAGCAGTAACTGAACAAGCAAAAGGATAAAGTTAGTTATGTTTTTGAGTGTCATGAAGGAAACAATGACATCAATGGGACCAGACAGAACTTTTCACTTTTTTCCATTCTTCAAACATTGGAATAGTTCTTTGATGCAGAGAAAGGCCCAGGGTTATATGGTGAGTTTGGTGGGGGATGGGAAATAGTAAGTTCTGTTGGGGGGTTTACATTCTGTTGTTTAGAACTTTTGATGCTTTGCCTCTGAACCCTCCAGAAAGAAGTTTCCTCTGTCTCCTGATATCACCTAGAGTCTATAAACTGAAACTGAATATATTTGGTATCCTTGCTTTGGTAAGAGTTAATATTTCTAATTCCTGTTTGGTTAAGGACTGCTTTCAAACTAAAGAAAAATATTTGCCATATTTGAAAGGCAATTTGTAAAAGCTGAAATCTTATAAAATTAGAATCATAAAATAAATTATTAAACTAATTTCTTACAGATAAAGAGTATAAAGGGCAAAGAGAGACAGAGGGTAGTAGGGAATACAAAATAAGGGAGAAAAAAAATCTCAAACCTAGTTACTTGTTCTGTTATATGACAATTGAAACTTATGAGTTCTCCAAATCAATATTACAGGACATTAGAGAATCCCAATCCTATTTGTGTAAAAATAAATTATAGACTTAAATTGTACAGCAAGCACTACATATTTTCCACAGGGAGGATTTTCCATATTGCAACTCTGTGATAATAGCCTGTTAAATCACTCATAATAAAAAATATAAACATAAAGAAAAAATAAACTGCATGGCAAACTGAAAGCATAATGTACTTAAATATTTGCATTGATCTCCTGTTATTCAAATTCAGTGTTGCTTTCCACTTCCTCGTGTGTAAACATTTTTACCAAAATCCATTTTAAGTAGTTTTAATATAATCCTGTGGTTATCAATTTTTGCTATTTTTATTGAACACTTCCTCTCTTTTTCTTCATTGTTAATAGCATACTGTATACATTTAATAAACATTCAAAAAAATCATATTTGGAAATAGAAAATCATCTATACTTTAATCTTAATACTAATTTTAGTAAAGTTTTCAATTGTATTTTCCTAATATATTATATACATATGTGTGTGTGTGTGTGTGTGTGTGTGTGTGTGTGTGTGTATCCTTGTGTTTCAGAAAACACAAACTTCTACCCCAAATACCTCTTAGGTACTTAAAGTAAATTAATTTGGGAAAATTAATGATTTAAAAATATAAACAGATAAAGATACATTTTGCTACATTATCTGGGATATTAATATCTCAGTTACAGAAAAGAATTTGTTTCAGAAATGAATTATGATTAATACAAAAAGAGAGACTTTAATCCATTTGAGGAAAACCCTGGCCATCTTGATTTAAAAAAGTAAGACTGCCTTACTATTGGAAAGCTAGGACAAAGGACTTATAAAATAAAACTTGATTGGATATTGGAGGCTGAATAGAATTACCTCATCTGAGGAAACTCCACAAGATATATATCAGCTAAAATCTATGTACTGCATGGACCTGCTGGCTCTCAGTTTAAATAAGATTTCCATTATTATTATTACTAATTGTCTTATTTTTATCTTAAAAATCCCTTTATAATCTATACACTGTCACTAATATATTTTATATCCAGCCCTAATTATTGCACATACATGAAAATAATGATGTTGCATTACTTAAATTATAGTTTGTATTTCAGACACTGCAGCAAGTATGTTGAGTCCTTTTTAAAATTAATATTAGTGAAGTTTTAAAGTACATAATCCTTGGTTGACTATTATACGAATTATAGTAGTCTATGGGGTTAAAGGTATATTAAATTCCTATTGGGTTAAAAGCCATAATATGCTTTGTGAGATTCTCTAAGAGTAAATAGTTAGTAATCAATTATTTGACCTCATTTACTAGAATGTTATTGAAACTATACATTTTTAAGTCTAGGATCATTTTAATGAATACAAGTAGGTTTTAAGGCATTTTGCTTAAAAAAATTAGGTAAGCTATAGCATTTTTTATTGTTTTTATTTCTTGAATTTGGATGGCATTAAAGTGTTGCTCTATGAAAATTTTAATCTATAGTTTTTGGTACATGAAGATTAGACTAGACTATACATAGATTAGACTATGTATTAAAAGTGACTTTTTTTAATAGACTGACTGCATTACATGACCAGAAAAAATTTAAATGCATTAAACCTCCAGGTATGCTATAAATCTATTTAAGTTCTTAAGAAAATTAAAATTTTACAGAAGGCTTGTAATAGTACATTAATATCAAGGAAATTTCTATTAAACTAAAAAATTGTCTCCTTCAAATATAAAAAAATATGCTATATATAAAAATATATATATGAATATGCAAATATGCTATATATAAAATATGCAAATATATGCTATTATTTTGAAGAATTACATACATTTTAAAAATAAGAATTGGACTTTTGTGTCAAATAATAAAAGTCACAACATCCTCCTCTTCCCCATACCTTAAAAAGAAGAGGAAAGAAATATATAATAAAAATCCAGATAGACACACACTAGTAGCAACTAAAGAAGAAAAGGGGAAGAGCATGCCATAATGCTTGAAATATCGATATAAATGGATTAATGAGAACTGTGTACACAGTATAGTGAGGCTTCTAAAAGTGGCCCACCCCTCAAAAAGCATACTTTTGAGTCTCAATATCCATAAAATTCTTACTGATGTCCCTGAAACTGGAGAGAGGTCATCAGATATTGCATTTTCCTCCTATACTAGGGAGTCAAGTGAAGTTAGGGTGAACAGTAGTGAAAATAATGGCTGTGGAGAAAGGAATGAAAACAGGAATTGGAAAGCAAGGCAACTCACTCTGACACAAGTACATTTTCCTGTCATACACACTGACTTTGTAATGTATCTTATGCTTCTAAGCATGTCCACTTCGGATTGGGTTACACTGTCAAAATATACGGAGGGAATGAAGCAAACCTGAGAAGTAAAAGCAGAAAATCCTCTCAAACACTGAGCGCTGCCTCAGTGAGCTCTAACTTCTCTTAGACTACATACAAATAATGGGCAGAAAAGACTGTATCTTATCTGGAGACACAAAATGGTTTTCACTGTGGTAGGAAAGAGGTAAAGAAATCTTTAACAACCTAAAAACGAATTGGAAAGTCCCCAAGAGGCCAGAATATGAGAAAGATGAAAAAGGTACAGAAATTGAGGAAATAAACTTTGGAAGGGAAAACCAAAATGAAAACCAAATAACAACCAAAAAAAGAGGCATAGTAAGAAGGAGATGCAGAGCCCAGGTTTAGTAGTAAGCTTAACCCAAGACACAGAAGGAAGTCTGTCCGAGTGCTTTAAGGAATAAAGAAATTTACTAGACATGCTAATTCAATAAAATCAGAGCCCAAATTAAAAAAAAAAGAGAATTAGAAAATTTCAGGAAAAATTATTGAAGAGTAATACATCAGAAATGAACTTATAAATAAATTGGTAGTGCCAAGGGATAAAGGAGAAAGAGAATTACTGACATAGAGAAAAGGCTTAAGATAATTGGGGAGGATCACAAATGGAAAAAAAAAAAACAACAACAGTGAGACAGAAAGACATTCAAAATAAGGATGATTCACTTTCTTGAAAAATAAATCTCAAAAACTAAAACTAAAAAGATTATTTAACACAATAATAAAACCAAAATTTTGGTATATAGAGCACTTTGGTTTCTAGATAACAGCACGGTGACTTTTAGTTAAGTAGATCTTCAAGGATATGGAAAAAATACTTCAGACTACAGGGCAGAAGGCGGCAAGTCACTTATAAGGGTGGGGGCTTCATACCAGCATTAGACATTTTAACAGTAACATCAATGCCAAGATTACAAAGTTTAAAGGAAAGAATATGAGCCAAAAGATGCAGTTATTTTCAAATCAATTGTGGACTACAAAACACCAATTTCTTGAACAAATATTATTGATGATTAACTGTATCCAGTTAAGAAAGTTAATTATAATAAATGCTCTCCAAAATAGGAAAATCATGATCACAAAAGCAGATACATTCAAATATAGAACAAATATTTTATAATTTAGTGTTTAATAGTTAAGGAATAAATTGTAAAGTAATAAACTTAATCAGATTAAAGTAGTAGTCTATATATCAAATATTAGAATGTAGGAGAAAATGAGAGCGCTAATGACTTCCTCCTTTATAGCAAAGACTCAAAAATAGTTTAAGAATACATGTAGGCACAAAATAACAGAATGTCCAACCTGTTAGTGGCTTTCATAATATCCTTGTTTAATCTTAAAATCTTTAAGGAAATAATATATTGGGGGTAAAATAATATAATTCCTTAAATTTAGTATCTTTTCATGTTCACCTCTATGTCATTTTTTCTGGTAATTCAAGTAAAAATTTTATTGTATAAAATAACATGTTTATTTGCTTATCATATTTGGGGAACTATGTGGAAAGATTTCCATCTAAAAATCATTATGCATGTAATTGAAAATGATATGTTGTATGATTTTCATTACCTTTTCTGTACTTACTAATATTACAAGTTTTTTCAATAGTTTTGACATTAAACAAAAACTATGTGTACTTATTATTTCTATACTAATTATATGGTAATAATGCTATGATTTTAAAAACTAGTAACTGAAAAGAGTGAATAAAATTCAAATCCATCCTGGTGAATAACATATGTCCAAATCTGGAGAACATAAGTCCAGATTCATATATGAATAATAAAGTTTACTATGTCAGCTGTGATTCAATAAAAGACATGAACACAGGGCAAACTGAATATTGCTTCCCCTATGGAAACATGTAGTTAAAAATTGAATAATTTAACTTAAGTACTTAAGTGTCAACAATGCTGTAAGGAACTAATGCCTGTGTGAGCCAATGCTTCTGAAAACATAAGGATAGAAACTATGTACATAAATACCTTGAAGAATGTAATATTCTCTCCTAAATGGGTCTGAGACATTAAACTTAAATTTTAGATTATTACATCAAAGTTGGTAATGTTCCTCCTGGTCTTTCCATTGATTTGTTCAGGATAATGTTTAAAAATTGACTTTTTCTAGCCCTAGATATTTAAAATAGTGACCAGCTAACCAGTAAGACCCAGGAGTACTAAATAAGCCCAGGGAAAAGAGGCAGAAAGACAATGGAATTGTGAAAACAAAAGTCATTGGAGGATTTCACCTACAAGCACAATCAAAGCATTTTGTACTTTTAATCCTTTTATTTTCTTCATGGTTATACACTTATTCTGTAAGTATATCTTCTATCAAAACTACACAGAGTAAATCCCATGGAAGGGAGTTACAATAGGAAGAAGCTTAAACTGGAATAGCAGCATCACCGCCATAGTGTTAGAATGTCGATGACCATTGTTCATTCTTCACAATAACATGAAATGAGAGTGAAACCAGGGTATCACTCTCTTCACAGGCTATTGAATCCGCTCAAATAAATGCAAATAAGGGCATATGAAAACCTGGTTTACATGAACAAATTGATAAGAAATGAAACTATAAATCCACAGACCCTCTCTGCTTTGTGCCCTCTCATCTACCTCCTCTACCTTCTCCTCCTTAGCCAGTCAGGGCACCCTGGCCATTGTCAAGGTCTCTAGTGACACGTCCCACAGAGTGCTACTCTCTCTTACTAAATCTAACAAGATTATTTCCTTCATCATGGAGATGAATTGGTCAAGTTTCTAGGTCTGTAGATTGTTGGGCAAAATGATCCCGAAGGACTTCACATTTTTTTCATTAAAAACATGTCTCAGTAGCTCACTGCAGGCTGTCCTCTGGCATCAGTGACCTGCTTAGAGCCAATAAAGTCACAGAGTATAATTCCGTGTGTGGGATCTTTGATGAATTTTGGTCCCGTCACTGCAGAGCAGTAAACAGTAGCCTGGAAATTGCCTCCCTGGCTTTGTTAAAGCCTCTTTGTTGGATCTCTAATTTGAGCGCCTCTCCATTCCAAGGAGCACCTTGACTGTGTCTCCCTGCGAGACTGCAGTGCATTGGCTGTGCACCAAGTCTGGGGTGGGGGTGGGAGACAGCTATCCTTTGTGAGGCCCTCCAGGTAAAGCCTTTGTAATTGCCTATGATTATGCCTGAAAGATCACAAATAGGTTCTGACCAGGAGCTATGCTCCTCAACCATTATTTGAATTGTTCATAGCACACACATTTAATTTTCTTTAATTGAGATACCTCCAGTAGAGTAAATAGTGTGTTGATTTTACTGCACTGTTCAATTAGTTTTTGCATATAAATATCATGTAATCACTGCCCAGATCAAGATTTAGAACATTTATGGCACCATGACAGTTTCTTTTTTTTTATTTGAACTATAGTTGATTTACAATATTGTAAATTATAATTTATAGGTGTACCACAGTGATTTAGTTTTTTATGTATATATATATATATATATATATATATATATATATATATATATATATATATATATATAAATTTTTTCAGATGACTTTCCATTACGAGATACTGAATATTGTTCCTTGTGTTATATGGTAAGTCCTTGTTACTTATCTAATTTATATATAGTAATGTGTATCTATTAACCCCATACTCCTAGTTTATCCCTTCCCACCTCCCTTTCCCCTTTGGTAACCATAAGTGTGTTTTCATGCCCATGACAGGTTATGATTCTTCTCAGATGAAACTCCTGGAGGTACCCAGTATTCTCACTGCTATCACCTCAGGGTAGTTTGCTTGTGTGTGTTTTTGTTTTATTGTCATAAAAATGGATAATAAAGTATGTTCTCTTTTGCAACTAACTTCCTTTATTCAGCATACTGTCTTTGAAATGTAACCATGTTGTTGCAGTTTATTTTTTTTATTATAAGATAGTAAAACAGGGCATGAATATAGCACATTTTATTTGTTCATTTTACTGTTGTTGAGCACTTGATAGTTTTCAATTTGTGGCTATGTGAATGAAACTGCTATGAACATACTCAGGGTATACATGAGTGTAGTCATAACTGTCATTTGGAAGATGTAGGCACTGATTTCTCTTATGTATATGCAAAGAAGTAGGACTGCTGAAGTGTAGAGCAAGTACATATTTCATTTTAGGAGATACTGCCAAACAGTCCTTGAAAGTAGTTTCACTCCTGCCTGCAATGTATGAGCAAATGCATTCTACATCTTTGAAAATCCTTGTCACTCTTTTTTATTCTGAGGCATTTGATAGATGTGTATGATTTCTTTTTGTGGGTATAATTTGCAGTTCCATGATGAGTGATTTTATATGATTATTGGCCTTTTGGATATTCTCTTTTATGAAGTCCCTATTCACATCTTTTTTTTTAAAAATATTTATTTATTTATTCGGCTGCGCCTGGTCTTAGTTGTGGCACGCGAGATCTTCGTTGTGGCATGCGGAGTCTTAGTTGCAGCATGTGGAATCTAGTTCCCTGACCAGGGATCAAACCCCGGCCCCTTGCATTGCAAGCACGGAGTTTTAGCCACTGGACCACCAGGGAAGTCCCCCTATTCACATCTTTTACACAACTTATATTGCATTGTCAGTCTTTTCCTTAGATTTGTAAGCATTCTTCACATAATATGGAAACAAAAATGAGGTTCTATCTGTCATCTCTGGAACTGATAGAACATGAAGACTAAAAGAAACATATCAAGTGTTTATGGAGTGGGCAAACTGAATGACTCTGAGAAGATCACCAGTGATATATACTAAGCACTTTGTTCGTACACACCTATAACCTTCACTTCAGCTGAGTAGAAGCTAAGTGAAATGGTATTGCCATAGGAGAGTCTGAGTGTGGGACCTGTGCTCATTAGATAGAGTGCAGAAACTGCAAAGCCAGCAGAAAGCACAGAACATAAAATCATTTTGTCATTTAATAGAGATACTCAATGGGACAGTTCCCTTCTCCAGCATAGATACTTTTGCTCTAATTTCCCAGAGGCAACTGGAACTTGAAACTAACAAGGACATCCTGAATTTCAGAGTAACAGACTGAAAGTGAAGGTGGATAATGATTCACTTTTAGAAGAGTTTGACTACTGGGGTTTAACAGTGCCTAAGTGGGAGCTATTTGACATGGTAAATACAAAAACAAAAACCCAGCCTGCCGCTGGAAAAGATGGCCACGTGGGTTAACTGCCAAGCCAGACTCCTAATAATGGTAGTTGGGTTAATTAGATAGGAGAGGAAGTTCCCACCTAATTTCAGAAAGCCAAAACAAAGAGAAAAATGCTGCAAAAAACAAATAAACCACGTCATTTGGCTATTGCCAGCTACATCACAATTTAACTGTTATGGTGATAGAAAGCTGATAAAATGCTAAAAAAAATTTCAATAAACAGTATAAATGTTGGAAAAATAGACACAGGATTGTCAAGTGAAGAGGCTATTGTTTACTGGAAACTTAAAAGAAGCTAAAATAATATATGTGTGTGCATATGCACATGTCTCTATACATGTATAATAACTATATAATAATATAATTTATTAAAGTTTCTGGCTTTATACATATATATCCTGTATGATAATTTAAATATTACTAATATAAATGGAGAGATATTTCATTTATAATGAGGGCAATAACTGACAACAAATAAAATTAATTTTAAATTAATATACAATATTTTAATGAGTAAAGCAAATCATTTTGTTTAAAGAAAATACTAAATAAATGGAGAAACTAAGTGTCCACAGTAATTCTAAATTACTAGGTAATTGCAATGCAATTCCATTTAGAATTCCAATGTATTGAGCTTTGTTACTAATTTTGTTTTATAATTTTACCTGGAAAAGCATTCTTAAAATATTTATTGAGGAACATTTGTGATAAAATTATAAGGTCTATTTGATAGAAAAATATAGTGGTAGAAGATTTTCTCTATGAGATAGTAAAGCTTACAATAATGTTACCATATTTAGAAAAGATAGCTTTGATCTTAGAATAAACAAGTAAATTAATGGAAAATAATATAGAGAAAAAAAGTATATCCAAGAATATATAGGAACTCAATATTTAATAAAGGTAGCATTTAAACTCAGTGGTAAATGGATGGGGTTATTTAATAAATGGTTTGGTGGGGCTTCCCTGGTGGCGCAGTGGTTGAGAGTCCGCCTCTCCCATTGCGGAGCACAGGCTCCGGACGCGCAGGCTCCGGATGCGCAGGCTCCGGACGCGCAGGCTCCGGACGTGCAGGCTCAGCGGCCATGGCTCACGGGCCCAGCTGCTACGCGGCATGTGGGATCTTCCCAGACCGGGGCACGAACCTGTGTCCCCTGCATCGGCAGGAGGACTCTCAACCACTGCACCACCAGGGAAGCCCTCCAGTACATTCTTACAGAGGTATTTTATTAAGAACCTCATCTCAATGAATATTGAAACTTTAATAAGTGCTACTACTTGTTATTTGCAACTTTAATAAGTGCTACTATTTGTTATTTGTATTTCCTTATTGACTAATATTCATGAAATCAAGAGCAACTTACTTTCACTTACGATTCTATTCTCAAAATCTAGCAATAAACCAATAAATATTTATTGAATGAGTGAATTAATGTATAATAGTATTTACCGAAATGGGGAAAGACCAATAAACTTTCACTATCAGAAAAAGTCTCATAATTAAAGATGAGTAGGATTAGGAAAATGGGCCAATATTAGAAATTTTATTCTTCAAAAGTCTATGACATCTATCCATATTGAAGATATCAAATAGGCTACTGTCTGTAAGCATTGTCAGTGGAAAAAAATATTTGGGCTGAACACATGAATCTGGGCGTTATCTTTCTACAGATAAATGTAGTGCTTAGAGATGTGATTCAGTGTGTCTGAACAAGCTAACAACAGTATGTAGCAAGAAAAGATTTAGGTCTTTATACAAGCTCTGAAGGATTTTAACTTTCATATGTTAATGTGGTATGCTTGGCTTCAAGGGTAGTCTGTGATTGGTTGTATTAGGGGAGAAATTCAGATCTTGAACGCAGAGCATCTTCAGAATAACCAAATTTTTATAGAAAACCAAAAGGGAATGCATTTTTTTCTGTCAATTACACTACATTTTTTAGTATAACAAAAAATTGTAGGAATTTTGATAGTTGGTAAAGATAGTAAATCAATGGAATTCAGAAACACAGAAAATCCTCTATACATATGAAAATGGTTTTTTGCTTGTTTGTTTTGTTTTCTGTTTTTCCTATTAAGCCTCAGGAGTTTTTAAGAATATCTAATGCATGTAATTAAGGTAGCCAACACCAGTTGCCTATGATATTTATGTCATGAATTGTGTTCATATCTACTCTTGTGTGCCTACTTCCATATTCCAAATTTAGAGAGGCTGTGTTAATAGCCTACCCCCAAAATCTCACTGGTACAGGTAAACATACAAACATGGAATGATGTAATACTGTATAGGTGGCACATAAATTACTTTTAACTCTAATATAAAAGTTAAATGACAAAGTATTAAGAATAATTATAACCACAAAAATGTGTTAATGGTTAAACAATATAAAAAGTAAACTCTGACAAAAGTATGTTTGGGGGACAAATAAAAGTGTAGAGTTGTCATCAGCTTAAGATAGACTGTTACAACTCTTAAGAGGTTCAATGCAAGCCTCTTGGTAACCACAAAGATAAAACCTATCATAGATACTAATATAGAAAGAGAAAAGAATCAAAGCATACCACGACAAAATATCGTAAAGCCACAAAGAAAGATAGCAAGAGAAGAAGAGAGAATTAAAAAAGAACTACAAAACAGACAGGAAACAATGAATAAAATAGGAGTAGAAAGTCCTTACCTATCAATAATTACTTTTAATGTAAATGGACGAAACATCATTCAAAAGACATCAGCAACGTGGCTGAATAAGGCATCCCTCATCACATCTCTCCTCAGCAACAACAATTTGGTATCCATTCATGGACAAAAGTACCTGTGTGGGATCCAGCACCATACTTCAAGAGACCCTTATATATCATGCCTAAGAGTTAATTTACCTGTCATATAAGTAGCTCCAACAAGTTAATAACCAGAACTTTACCAAACCTGAACAGAAAAGTAGTAGACAACATACATAGGGAGTTCACAGAAGAAGAAATAAAAGTATTAACAGATAAAGTCTGTTTGCTATTTATATGGCATATTTCAGAGTGTGCCAAACCCTCACCTTTTGACAATTTATCCTGGGAGATAATGTCTTTTCTCTTTGTGATTCAAATTTCTTTTAGTTGTGGATTTTCTACTGGAATTATATCAATAAATGTCTTCCCCCGTTCAAGTTATTCATTTTGTCCCCTTACATGCACACATGATGAATATACTAGAGTTGTATCCATCTTTCTATCATCTATCTATATACAGTGATGTACCTATATAATTCTGTTTATAATAATTTTTAAAATTCTGTTCATTTTCACTTTCTTGTCCTAGTTTGCTCAGGCCGGTAGTCTATGTCCTTAATATTTTTGGCACTATTTTCCTTTTTAATTGTTTAGAATGTGATAATTTAATTTTCTTTTTTAATTTCTCTTGAGTTCGTCTAACCTATAACCTCAACTTCAGATGCTTAGCTTTTGTATATCTCATTTAAGCTTTTGGGAACATTTTGGGGGGGCAAGTATTTTTATATTCCATTTTTGGTTTCTATTTCTTTCTTCTTATGTTCTTATAGTTTTTTTAATATCTTGTGCAAGTTACTTTTTAACTATAAAATATTGTTTAATGATATGAGTTCTTTTCTAACCAGCTGTTTGCAGGAAATATGTGTGGATGTGTGGAGAGGTGTTATTCAAGACAGAAAATTTCACGTGTTCAAATGATTTATTTTAGCTCTTTACTTTCTCTAAGCTGGGTTTGCCAACTGCAAATATGTTCCCAATTAGAGATTCCCTAAATAACAGACTTGCAAGAATTTGTGTATTTCCTCATTCACCTGCACTATCCCTAACTCTTCTGTGTTGTATCAAAAAGGAGTTTATGGAAACTGTCACCACCAGCCCCTACAAGTCATTGTTCTTGTCTTAAAGAAGGTCCTTTGTTTGTTTATTGTCTCTCTTAGTGTGTGCCACTTATTTTGAAGAATTATTCTCTTCGGGCTTAGTCTGAGAATTTTTCTTGAAATCATGCCTTTTAGGCATCTTTCCAAGACTTTATTGGGCATCAACTGAATTCTGTAGCCCCTCCTCATATGTAATGGTGGGGGGGTCTCCTGCTTATGTTGACACTCAAGTTTTCATTTCCTTTTCTGGTTGCCATTGCATCATTTATTTGATTTATATGATACAAAAGAGTCATGGTTTTTGTCCCATTTATAACATAAAATCTGCTTTTTATTCGATGTTTTTGGGTTTTTTTTAAACATCTTTATTAGAATATAATTGCTTTACAATGGTGTGTTAGTTTCTGCTTTATAACAAAGTGAATCAGCTATACATATACATATATCCCTATATCTCCTCCCTCTTGTGTCTCCCTCCCACCCTCCCTATCCCACCCCTCTAGTGGTCACAAAGCACTGAGCTGATCTCCCTGTGCTATGTGGCTGCTTCCCACTATCTATTTTACATTTGGTAGTGTATATATGTCCATGCCACTCTCACTTCTTCCCAGCTTACCCTTCCCCCTCCCTGTGTCCTCAAGTCCATTCTTTACCTCTGCATCTTTATTCCTGTCCTGCCCCTAGGTTCTTCAGAACCAATAAAATCTTTTTTAATGTTTATCACAGGGCTCATACCTACAGTGCAGGGCTTATTCCACTGCACTGAGGTGCCTAACACTATGTTACCAGAGACAGCTTATGTTTCAGGGCAATTTTACATATGGCATTCAAATTATTTTTTTATGTACTACAGGAACCCTGGTATAGTTAAAAAGAAGGTCATATTTATTTTAATTTTATTGACTTTGAAACATCATTTTCAAATTGTAAAATTTAGAGGCATTTATACTTGGTGCATCTTAAACTTTATGCTGTCTGATGGTTGTATACATGCTTTGCTGATTATTAAATCTGTTAAAGAAAGCAATCTCAATTACTTTACTCTCACAGAACTATGCAATCTGCTTTAAAATGATACACTTCAGAGAGTGCTCTGAGGAATCCATTGTGATAAAAATATAAATTGACCGTATAATACACATCTTCACCATAGCCTCATTTGAGAATCTAATAAAAGCTATAGATATTCTACCCACAGGTGAAATTAAATGTGTAAATCACATATACACAAAACTATTTTACTTTTGAATTCATATGATTTGCAAACTTCCTGAGTACTAACCATGGGCAAGGAATTTTTATATCTAGGTTATGATCTCTTTAGAATAAAATATAAAATGTATAAACAAGTTCAAAATTAAGTATCTTTCTTAGTGACCTTGGAATCTAACAATTGGCCTCTAATTTAACTCTGGTTTTATGGCTGATATTCAGTTGGATCTACCCTGTATATCTGTTTCCATTTGTGGCTTTCAACTAAATTAAATGGCCTTGCCTTACTTTTAATAAGGTGAAATAATTTTAAATGTCAGACAATGTCATTTTTGATAGTTACCATAAAATGGGATAGTTGCCAAGCAATCTATATTTTTGGCAAAATATCTGTGTTAAAGTCATTAGTAAATATCACAGATGAAAAATTTTGTCTAGGAAAAATAACTCTTCTAAGATATAATTAAGTTTCAGAAAACAAAGTTAGGAATATAATTGTGTTCAAGCATTTAAAATTAAAAGTAAAGTAAATGTATCCTATTTTAATTCAAACTGCTCTTTTATTTACTTAATATTCATGCTCATATTACTTTAATTTATTGAATAATTGTCTCATTATTATAATAGGATCTGTACCACTCCCTCTAATCTTTATACAAAAGTACTTTTTATATATTACTTCTTAATGTATTATACAGAATTTGGGTTTGAGTGCTGTTCATTTATCTATGATAGCTCTAGGCTAAACATTATATTTTTGTCACCATCCAGACACTTTTATTTTCTAACCAGGAATAGAGTTGAGACATTATTTTATTTCCTTCCAAAGTCTGGGATAAATAAAAACTAATAGATCAATCAATCAAACAAACATTAAATAACATATTTCTTGTGCCTAAGGGTGGGGTCCACAAAATCATAATCTAACATAAGACCATTCAGTCTTCAAGTAGTGTAAGTTTTTGTTCTTAGTAAACATATATGCATATGGATATACATGTACTTGTGCACATAAGGGCTTGGCCTACAGCCTACATCTTTGAACGTGTATTTGTACATTTTTTTTTTTAGTGTTTTATTTTTACTTAATTTCACCCAAATAAAATTTGCATATTAGTACAAAGTATCTCCATGTACCCTTCACACAGAATCACTAAATGTTAATTGTTTCCCAAATTTGCTTCTTAACATTTTCCCTCTATGTGTCTCTTTCTGGGATCTTGAAATATTTGAGAGTATGTTGCAGGTATAATTCCCCTTTATTTCTAATTGTTTCAATAAGTATACTGTAAAATCAATAACATTATCTTACCTAAGTACAGTGTAATTGTAAAAACCAGGAAATTCATATCAATACAATGTGATTATTTCTTGGCCAGCATTCAAATTTTATCAATTATTTACAAATTTCTTTGGTAGCAAAAGAAAATTCCATCTATGGATTCAATCCATGAACATAGGCTGCATTCATTCATCATTAATTTTTAATTTAATCTAGAATGGCCCTTCAGTCTGTCTTTGTATTTCATAGTCTTGACATTTTCTAAGAGTACCAGCCAGTAAGGAAGTGGTCAAAGAACGGTAAAGATATGTGAAATGAAAATGGGAGTCAACCTGAAGTACTCACACTAGCCAAACTGGGGACTATTTGAGCATCACACAAATAATGACAGTAACAAATTATAACCCATAAATCAAATAAGAATCTATGAGTCCATACTGATATAAATAAATAAATAAATAGTCATAGAAAGGAAAGCTTCTTCTTATAGTATAATTCCAAACTAAGTATGCTGGGAAGTAGTGCTGGATATAAAACATCACAGTTTGGCAACTACAGTAGTTACAAAAGATTCTTCTGACAAAAATCATCAATGTATGCAAAAACTAACCATCAAAAATATGATGAAAAATAAGATTTTTACAAAGTCCCAATTTATTTCCTGCAGGTACTTATTGGTGAAAAAGAGTAAAACAGCAAATTTATAATGGAAATTCTTAAGAGACACTACCTTATCCAAGAGAAAAAAGTTAACATCAGCAATAATGAGATGTCAAATGTCCTTTAATGTATTGCACTGAGAAGGACACAGCAGCATTTCTGTGAAATTCCAGCCAAAAATGGATTACCAGAATCTAAGGATGAAGAAACATGAGGTAAAACCAAGCTAAGGAATATTCTACAAAATAATGAGACTATCTTCAAAAATAGTCAGTGTTTTGTTTTGTCCCTTTCTCCCATGGTAGAATATTTCTTTATTCTAGCTTACAGGTTCTTCTCTGTTTTGTTTTGTTTTGTTTTTCCATTATATAAGATATAAGACTGCTGCACATAACATAATGATGTACTCTAGATGTCACTGCATAATGGACTCCAATCTCAACCCAGTTCAAAAAGTATTTATTGTGTGAGTACCCAGAGTACAGATATAATTCATCTTTTCTCTATCCATATAACAAAATCTTTCTTTTTGGCCCATCCATCCTGTTCTCTTTTATAATATTATGATTGTGACGATTAATTTACCTTACTGAATTATTTCAGGGGACGGTCCATGGCATACTCACCTTTGTATCCCTGGCAGTGTACATACTTGGAAAGTAAATATAATCTGAACTCTGTGTTGCATTTTGAGTCTTTTTATGTCCACCAAGACAGGCTATAAGTCCCTCTACACCTTTAGTTCAGTTCACGTTTCCATCAACTTCACTTAAATAGATTTACATGCAAAGCTCACCATTTCTTTCTAGCAGTTACAAACTCAGCTCTTTAAGGGAAATTTATTTGTATTTGTCTTTCTATAGGTAATGGAGGCATGTATGTAAATACAGGTCAAAGAAGAACCCCATGTCACTCTTACATACTGTGTTATATATATAGTTTTAATCAATTTTACTGTTTTATTTATTGGAGATAGTTGCTTTACAATGTTTAGTTTCTACTGTACAGCAAGGTGAATTGGCTATATGTATACATATATCCCCTCTTTTTTTGGATTTCCTTCCTATTTAGGTCACCACAGTGCATTGAGTAGGGTTCCCTGTGCTATACAGTAGGTTCTCCTTAGTTATCTATTTTATACATAGTATCAATAGTGTATATATGTCAATCCCAATATCCCAATTCATCCTATTCCCCCTTCCACCTTGTTCTCTACCTCTGTGTCCCTATTTCTGTTTGGTAAATAAGATCATCTATACCAGTTTTTCAGATTCCACATATATGCGTTAGTATGTGATATTTGTTTTTCTCTTTCTGACTTCACTCAATATTTTAAAATGATGTTCAAAAGCAAACTGTTTTAGAAATATAGTGAGCCTTACCTTTTACATAATATCTCTAGAACATGCCCTTATTTCTGCGACGCATTTCTTGCTCTAACAGGTTGAAATCTCTTTAGCCTTTATTCTCCCAAATCATTTATGTGAAACACTTTTTACTGTTGTGTGATTTTTCACTCCTCTTTTAACCAGTGATCAGAACAATTATGTAGCTAACCAATTTTTTTTTCTGTTTGCAGGTAGGATACATTGATTCATATTTCTTAAGGTGTTAAAAAAAAGTCTAAGAGATTTAGACTTGAGAGTTTCTCATATTGTGATATATTTCAGTAAGGAAACGCATAATTAGGAGAAAAATGTGCTAATATAGATTCTTATGTAATTCTCCATATAGAAAGGTGATAATTAAGCTCAACGTTTGTTACAGCTCACCTCTCTCAAAACCAAGTTCCCAATAAAAAAGAGACAATTTCTGAAGTACCACTTTTACACTTGAAGATAATAAACCTATGTTCTAGTAATTTAAATGCCACCAAGTGGTCTATAACTAGTGTTAGACCTTATTATCTGCATTCACATGGTTTGTTGGTTGCCTTATTCTCATTTCAGGTTTAAATAACCAAAAGAAACTTCTAAAAGTTCAAAAATGTTCTAATTTTTTTCATCAAATTTAAACAATTAGAATAAAATGTGTTGCATTTTATAGAGATCAGTACGGATAAAATTACAGAGGGGTTTCATAAAATTAGGAAAATAAAATATTGGTACTTAATTGACTTAAGAGTTGATTTTGTGTAGGAAATAGCTAACAAAGTATCCACAGAAATACTTTTCAATATTGCATGCCCTACTGAAGTAAAATGGATCAGCAAGCTACAACTTGTGGGCCAAATCCAGCCAAAAGTCCGAATCTGACCTGTAACTTGTTGTAAATAAAGCTTTATTGGAAAAGAGCTGCATTCATTCTTTATGAAAGGTTTATGGCTGCTTTCATACTACAAGACAGAATTGAGGAGTTACTGCATAGACCAAGTGGCCCACAAAACCTAAACTATTTACAGGAAAAGTTTGCTTACTCCTGTAGTACAAGGAAATTTCCAAGCAAAATAGTGTTTGATACCTGAGAATAGGTTATGTGTATTTATTGATGGTTAAGGAATGCTTGAAATAAATGTCCTTTGACTTGCGCTTGCATTGAATAGGGAAAAAAAGGAATTTTAGATTCAGTGAAATTTAGAAATGAGTATTAAATTAAATAATTTCCTATTTGATAGTGCAACCTATAAAATATTGTCAAACGTGCCCTGCATATTATATATCTTCTATAGGCTTGACTTTGTAAGCATATATTTTGCCTATTTTTGCATTATAGAGAGCATGATTGTTTAAATTGCTGTAAAAGTTCTAGTGTACTGTTATTTCTTTTTATGCCTTTATATAGATTCACCTATATATCTTTTTAGTCATTGATGTGCATGCTTATTTAACAAAATCAATTTCTCTTTCTCTTGACAATAAAAAGTAATATTCGTTTGGTATATCACAAAGTGATATTCCTAAAGAAATATTTGAAACATAAGGTCACTAGTGAGAAAATTCCTTGGCAAGTTGAACCAATATTTTTTTCAGGTACGGTCATTGATTTTTTTTTTTTTTTCAGTCATTGATTTTTATACTGAGAGTTAATTAAAGCTAATTTTTCTTTTTATGTCTATGATGAAACACCTACATATGAAAAGCAGTATTGAGCATTCCATTTCAGGAATAAAGTACTTTTTTATTCATCGACTATGTTCAGTAGTTGTAGTTGAAATGTTAGAAAATAGATTCAATTTTCTAATTCACTTTTAAAAACAGATGTAACAGTTTGTAAGCTTCATGTGCTATTTAGCCATCTTGAATACCTCCGTGGAATCACATTTTAGGAATTGCTAATCAAACAATAGTTTCTTTAATCACTCTGGACACTGAAGCTTGAGGATATAAGTGACTTGCTCACCTTCGCCCAACTAATTGCCAGGTTCCTTCTTGTATCTTAACCTGCTTCTACTAGTTATACAGTATTTGTAAAAATGATAACTGAAATAATAATTCCATGTTACTATAAATATTGCTGGGAGTTTCCAAAACAATCAAGCTTGTATACATTAAGTCATGGAAAAGTATTTAAGAATAGAAAATTTAAGATCTCTCTTATTAACCTGGCACATCAGGACTACCCATAAAAATTCACTGCTACCTTTGTTTCCAGGTCAGCTCTCTACTCCCCCATATTTGAAGTATCACAATGACTGCCCTGAGTATTTGAATAGCAAAAGTAGTTTAGGGTGTGTAATCACAAACTTACTCAACTAATCCAGTTAAATGAATTGACATTCATTAGACACTGAGTACATATTAGCCTGCTTTTTAAAAATCAAATTACTTGTTTCTGGTTTTTGTTCAATTTAAGTCACAGAATGTGGACTGAATATCTAGCATTATTGGTCTCATATGTAAGAATAGCCACATGTTATCAGTGGAAAAATGACTCATAATTAAATCACATGAGATTTTTTTCTTGGCCTCCTTAGGTATTAATAAAAGGCCTTGCAGGCAAACATATTAATGTAATGTTTAAACACCATTTGTTGGAATTTATAATTTTATTTTAGCTTTAAATTATTGCCCCATATCAGCCCTAAGATTTTTCTTCCTTAGAGGCATAATTAACCAATTAAAACTATTATTTCTCAGAAAGTAAAAATAGATATAATATTTGCATACAAATGAGAAAATATGAAGTCAATATATTTAATAGAAATAATGGTTTTAGATTATTTATATGAAGGGCAGCTTTATATATAGAACTTTTGAGACAAAAAACAAGAGTTAATCATTGTTTAAAGGTATATAAAAATATATAAACAATTTTAACAGTAGAAAGTAGTTTTTATTATAATTAGCATTATTTTTGTTGTGACTCCAAATATTCCTTTTAATTATTTCTTAGGGCTAATGTAAGTGTATATTTTTATCATCAATTTTCTTTTCCTATTTTAGCAATATGAACTTTTCTGGTCTTATCTTCCACTAATCTCTGTTCCTTTATTACAAAGAACACTGTTTTGTACCAACTCCTTTAAAATGGAAGTAATTACACTTGACAAAATGTTAATACCTTTCTTAATCTTTCCTTCTTCCTGTATTACATCATCTATTCATCTTGTAAACACTGGAACAAGCAACTTACATTTGGACATTGTAAAGTAGTCAAAGGTGAAGAGAGAAAAAATAATTCAGTTTGTATTAATGGAAAAACACAGTGATCTTTGAATGTTTTTTCCATGTATGTTTCAATTTGGTGAACACATATTTAAGATGATGTGACGGTTAATTTTATGTGTAAAGTTGGCTAAGCTACGGTGGTCATTTTGGTCAAATGATAGTTTAGATATTGCTGTGAGGGAATTTTGTGATTAATATCTACAATAAGTAGATTTTAAGCAAAGGAAATTGCCCTTGATAACGTGGGAGGCCTCATTCAATCACTTGAAGGCCTTAGGAGCAGAAACTGAGGTTTTCCTGAGAAGAATGAATTCTGCTTCAAGACTGTAACATAGAAATCCTGCCCAGTTTCCTTTCTGCTCACACAATTGTGGAGTCTGGAAAGTCTGAAATCTACAGGGCGGGGCAGCCAACTGGAAACCCAGGTGAGAGTTGAAGTAACAGCCATGAGTCTGAAATTTATAGGGTAAGACAGAAGGCTGGAAACTCAGGTGGGAAATCTATGTTAGCTACATAGAAACTTTTGTAATCGAAAAGAGTGAATTTTTCTACTCTGTAATTATCATGACTGTTGTGATTAATATGGTTTACTTGAATTTGTATTTTAATTTTAGGATCAGCCCATAAATTCTGTAAAAAAGCCAGCTGGGATTTTGATGGTGATTGCATTGAATCTGTAGATCATTTGTGGAGATTATTTATTCAAGAACTTGAGATGCCTTTCCATTTATTTAGGTCATCTTTAATGTCTTTAAGTAATGTTCTGTAATTTTCAGTGTACAATTCTTGCAATTCTTTTGTTAAACTTACTCCCAAGTATTTTTTCTTTGCTATGCTACCATAAGTAGAATTGCTCTCCTATTATCATATTTGGATATTTATTCCTAGATGGTAGACATGCAATTGATTTTTGTATATTGATATTGTATCCTGCAAACTTGTAGAAGTTGTTTATTGGCTCTAATAGGTATTTTGGATTCCTTAGGATTTTTTACACATGATATCATGTTGTGGGCAAATAGAGATAATTTGTTTCTCTTTCTAATCTGGATGCATTTTATTTCATTTTCTTGCCTAATTGCCCTCTATATCACCTGCAGTATAGAAGTGATGAGAGTGAACATACTTGTCTTATTCAGACATTAGTGGGAAAGCATTCAATCTTTCATGATTGAATATTTTGTGAGCAGTGAGCTTTCTGTAGTTTTTTTCATGTTTGAAGAAAGTCTCGTCTATTCCTAATTTTTTTAACGTTTCATCAAGAAAAGGCATTGAATTTTGTCAAATGCTTTTTTTTTTTTTCCCCCGGTACGTGGGCCTCTCAGTGCTGTAGCCCCTCCCATTGCGGAGCACAGGCTCCGGACGCGCAGGCTCAGCGGCCATGGCTCACGGGCCCAGCCACTCCACGGCATGTGGGATCTTCCCAGACCGGGGCACGAGCCCATGTCCGCTGCATCGGCAGGCGGACTCTCAACCACTGTGCCACCAGGAAAGTCCTGTCAAATGCTTTTTGTGTGTTTGTGTCTGTTAAGACGATAATATCCTTTGCTCTATTAATATGGTATGTTACAAATGATAATTTTATGTTGAGTCAACTTTGCATTCCTGAGATCAATTCCACAGTCATAGTGTATAAATCTTTTAATGTACCACTGGATTTGTTTTGCCAGTATTTTATTGATGACATTTTATATCTATCTTCTTAAGAGATACTAACCTTAATTATTTTTTCTTATGAAAACTCTTCTAGTTTTTGAAAGAATTTCTTAAGGACTAATGTTAAATATTCATGATGTATAATCTTTTTAATATGTTGCTGGATACATAATTTATTGACAATTTTTGCCTCTATATTCACATGGAATATTTGTCTGTTTTCTTTACTTGTGAATTATTTGTCTGGTTTTGTTATCAGGTTAGGGTGATGTTGACCTCATGTTATAAGCTGGGAAGTGTTTCCTCCTCTTCTATTTTTTCAGAAGAATTTGATAAAGACGGTTGTTAATTCTTCAAATATTGGGTAGAATTCACCAGGGAAGCCATCTGGTCCAGGGCATTTCTTTGCTGGGAGGTGTTTGATTATTGATTCAGTCTCTTCACTCATTGTATGTGGTTAATTATTTTTAATATTTTTGACTTAGTTTTGGTGGTTTATGTGTTTTTAGGAATTTGTTCATTTCATCTAGTCTGTCTAATTTGTTAATATGCAATTGTTCACAGTTCTCTTTTAATTGTTTTTGTTTCTGTAAGGTTTGTAGTATTGTCCCCACTTTCATTCCTTACTTTAGTAATTTAAGTCTTTCTCTTTTTTTATGGTCATTTTGGCTAAAGTTTTTCAATTTTATTAATCTTTTTACAAAATCAAGTTTTGTTTTATTGATTCTCCTATTGTTTTTCTATTGCCGATTTGGTTTATCTATAGTCTTCCTTCTTCTAGCTTTCGGTTTGACTTACTCTCCTTGTTTTTTGTTAAATTTTTAATTTTTTTAGGCCACACCATGCAGCATGTGGAATCTTAGTTCCCCGACCAGGGATCGAACCCATGCCCTCTACGTTGGGAGCGTGGAATCTTTTTCTTTCTGCATCCTTTCCAGAATTTGGTGTTTTCATATTTTTTTTTTTTTAATTTTAGTCATTCTAGTAGTAGTGTAATAATTTCTCATTGTGGTTTTAATTTACATTTCCTTTATGGTTAATGATATGATCTTTTCATATGTTTATTTTCCATCTGTACATCCTTTTCATTGAAATATCTATGCATATATTTTGCCCATCTTCCACTGTTTTGTTATTCTTCTACTATTGAGTTTTAAGAGTTCTTTATTCTAGATACAAGTCCTTTGTCAGATATGCTGTTTACAAATATTTTTTCCCTGATCTGTAGCTTCTCTGTCCATTCTTTTAACTTTCAGCATAGCAACCATTCTTAACTTTGGTGAGGTCCAATTTATCAGCTTTTTCTCTTTTCGATTGTACTTTTGATATCAAATCTAACAACTATTTATTTAGCCCTAGATCCTAAATATTTCTCTTTATTTTTTTTTTAGAAGTTTTATAATTCAGCATTTGCGTTCATTATGCACTTTGGTTTAGTTCTTGTATAAAGTGTGTGAGATTTAGGTCATAGGTTTAGGTTTAGGTTCTGTTTATTTGTTTGCTTTGTTTTGTTTTGTTTTGTTTTCCAGGGATGTCCAATTGCTCAAGCATGACTTGTTGAAAAGGCTATCTTTCTCAATTGAATTGTCTTTATACCTTTGTCAAAACACAATTGGGCATATTTATTTGTGTGGATATATTTCTGGGTTCTCAATTTTGTTCTATTGATCTATGTATCTATCCCTTTGCCAATACCATACTCTCTTAATTATTGTAGCTATGTAGTCGACCTTACTATCAGGTAAAGTAATCTATCCCACTTTCTTCTTACTTTTCAGTTCTGTTATAGATATTCTAAGGTCTATGAATTTCCATAAAGTTTAGAATAACCTTGTCTATATCTATAAGAAAGAAACTTTACTTGGATTTTGATATGGATTTCATTAAACATTGATACCTTTTTTATGTTAAGCCTTCCAATCCTCCATTTATTTAAGGCCTCATTGACTAATTTGCGCAAGTAACTTGTCATTTTCAGCATATAGATTTTGTACATGTTTTGTTACATTTATACCTAAGTATTTCATTTTTTGGAGCAATGGTAAAAGATATTAACTTGTAAATTTTGGTTTCCACATGCTTATTATTAGTACATACAAATGTGACTTTTTTGTGTATTGGCCTTATACTTGCAACCTTGCTGAAGTCACTTATCAATTCTAAGAGTTTTTTTTTTTTTAATACAGACAATCATGCTGTTGTCAAACAGTGAGAATTTTATTTTTTCCTTTCAATCTGTATGACTTTTATTTCTTTTTTTCTCACTCATTACAGTGGGTGCAATTTCCAGTACTACGTTGTCCCCGAACAGGGGACATACAGTCATTATGCATACAGGGAAAGCATACAGTCATTCAGTGTTAAGCATGATGTTACTTATAGATATTTTGTAGGTGCTCTTTATCAAATTGAGAAAGATTCCGTCTATTCCAAGTTTGCTAAGAGTATTGATCATGACTGAGTGTTGATTTTTAAAATGCTTTTTCTGGATTCAATGATATGATCATATGATTTTCATCTTTAGCCTATTGATGTGGTGTATTACATTGACTGATCTTCAAATGAGGAACCATCTTTGCATATCTGGAATAAATCCCAGTTATTCATACAATATAATTACTTTTAGACACTGTTGAATGTGACGTGCTAATATTTTATGGAGAACATTTCCTTAACCATTTGAGTCTGCCTACCTTCTTTTAGCATAATGCATTTGAGAGTCATTCTTATTGCATGTATCTGTAATTCATTCCTTTTTATTACTTTCATTTTATGGATGACTAGAGTTTGTCCATTTCCTGGTTGAGGGACATTTGGGTTGTTTATACTTTTTAGTGGTTATGAATAAAGCTATGATAAATATTTGCATAAAAGTTGGGTGCAAACATAAGTTTTTATTTCTCTTGAATGAATACCTGAGAGAGATCTGTAGTTCATATTGTTAGTGTATATTTAAGTTTATAAGAAACTGCTAGCCTATCTTCCTGAGTGGTTATATAATTTTACAGTCCTTCCAGCAATGTATGGGATTTCCAGTTGCTCTCCCATCTTCATCAAATATTAGTATGGTCAGTTTTGTTTGTTTTTTTGTTTGTTTGCTTGTGTCAATTTTATCTGGTCTTTGAGGCATGTAGTAGCATTTCATTTTTGTATTAATTGGTATTTCCCTTATGCCTAATAATGATGAACATATTTAAAGTCCTTATTTTCTCTCTGTAATTCTACTTTTTTGTTATATAGTTCAAATATTTTGACCTCTTTTTTTATTGGCTTGTTTTGCTTTCTTATTATTGAAATTTGAAATTTTTTCATATATTTCAGATATTCATTTATCCACTATTTTCTCTCAGTCTGTAACATCTTCTCATCTTCTTAATCTTTGAGTATCAGTAGCTATTAATTTTTACATAAACTGATCTATCAATTTGTTTTTTAAACATCATTCTTTGGTTTTCTAAGAAGTTTTTGCCTTAGTCAAGGTTCCGACTATATTCTGATGTATTTCATTCTAGAAGTTTTATAATTTTGTTTTATATTTAAGTCTAAGATTCATTTTTTGTAAATGTTTGTGTATGTTATGAAGACTGGATTGAGGTTAATTTTTTTTTTTTTTTGGTACGCAGGCCTCTCACTGTTGTGGCCTCTCCCGTTGCGGAGCACAGGCTCCGGACGCGCAGGCTCAGCGGCCATGGCTCACGGGCCCAGCCGCTCCACAGCATGTGGGATCTTCCCAGACCGGGGCACGAACCCGTGTCCCCTGCATCGGCAGGCGGACTCTCAACCACTGCGCCACCAGGGAAGCCCGAGGTTAATTTTGATGTGCACAAAATTTGTGTTTATTTAATTCCCCAAATGCATCATATATATTGTGTACTAGTTTTTAATATAGAAAATAATAACATTACTTATAATTTCACCTCTCCAAAGTCAATTACTTGCTCTTGCCTTAACCTTTTCCAAAGTATCTGCACAGTACTTCTAATAGCAGGGCTTCTGATCCATATTTTCTTACATGCTGAGCCCTGCCAGATTGCTCCCTGATGCCGCTGGACCAATGTGTTTAAAAGATCTCAGGACTCACATTTCAGAGAACTTCTGTTTTATTTTCATAATGGTCTAGGGTTGACTGCTATGTTACTAAAGTTTTAAGCATGGTTTTTAAGCTTGATGTGTGCATCTCTGTACTTATGTACTACATTTTAAAAAGCAGTGAGGACTTAAGAAAGCATCTATTTTTTGTAGACCTTATATTTGAAATTTCAAACAATTAGTATGTTCTAGATTTCTAAGTCCATGGCTTTCTCTTTCTTTTAGGGGATTGTTTATATTCCTAATAATTTAAAAAGAAGTGTCTTTAAAATTCTGATGGGAGGAAAGTCAAGATCATGAAAGATATTTTATACAAAGTAGAGATGTATATATACATAATACAGCTATTTAACATTTTATAATACTTAAACATAAAACTAAAAGTAAAGAAATATTTAATATGAAATATTTAAAGAGAAAATAGAAGCTGTTAATATTCAAAAGTATATTACAACATTCAAACTGGGCAAAAGGCTTAGAATAATCAAAAGAAATACACGGTAATTAAAACTGTATTTTTACTGTTACATGCCTAGAAAGACTTCTAGAGAAGAAATTTCCAAAATAACAAAAAAGATTCTAGGTATTCAGAACTGCGGCATATCATAATTTCAAAGGAAAGTTGACATTGGAAATAGCAATTGTATTATTAGCAATTGTAAATCATGCCACTCACTGAACAATCCACATTTTGTCCCTCTTATTTGAAATGCCAGTTTTATCTAATAAAGTTCTTCTTTAATTAATAACTTGTCTTCTTTTCATTGATATGCATATCTGTTGCTAGGCCAGCATCACAATTATTTAATCAATGAAGTTTTACAGTACTTTTATATATTTTATAACAGCTCTATTTTATGCATTTCATTTTCCATGTAAACTTTAAAGTAAAATTTTTAAGTTTATAGGAAAATCTAACATGTCAAATAAAATAATGCTCTATGACTACATGAATTGAGGAAATCTGATTTTTCTTCCACTTATTTTACGATTTAAGAATTATTCATTAATCTCCATTTATTGAAATACAATATTGGTATATACTCTAGATTCTTTTAAACTCTATAACCCTTGTTTATTTGTTGTTAATTTATAATTTTGAGCACTATTTTTAAAAGTATCTTTAATTTTCTCCTGAGGAATCATTATTAGTATTGACAAAATCTTTTAATTCTGAATAGTAAACTCATAAAAGGCCAAATGACCATACTCTGTCCATTTATTTTTAATTATTCTTAATTAACAAAAATAATGTAAAATTATGATAAATTTCTGTGAGAAGAGTTTAACCATAACCTACAGATTTTTATATTATTTTTCCAAATACTCTCTAGAAACTAAATACTTTTCAATTTGAGCAAATAGGTATTTGGAAGTTGACCTAATTTTCAAGTGGTAAGGTAATTTAAAATATTTTATACTTTTTTGTATACTTTATTGTTTTATTTATTGTGAAAATGCCAATTTTATTAACAATCCAAGAGAAATTATTTTTTCAACATGGTTTATAAAACACTGTGACCTGTTTATTTCACCCATTAACTCATGACACCTTTTTGTTTGTTTGTTCATTTTTCAGTTCCCATACTCATGTTAGTTTTTCAAAATTTTGTGCTGAAATATATCTCTTAATACAGGCACAATGGAAGAACCTTTATATCTTTCCACTGAGAAAACAGGAATAGAACTCTTTTGGTTCTTTTGTGTTCTATAAAGATACATGCGCTTCTGTCTTTGTTTTGCTCTGTTACATTTCATATTAAGCTCTTCATTATACAAAGTGCAGAATTACTGTGCATGTTATGCTTGACATATGCATTTTCCCCTGCCTTTTTTTTTTTTTTTTGCGGTACGCGGGCCTCTCACTGCTGTGGCCTCTCCCATCGCGGAGCACAGGCTCCGGACGCACAGGTTCAGCAGCCATGGCCCACGGGCCCAGCCACTCCGCAGCACGTGGGATCCTCCCGGACTGGGGCACAAACCCGCGTCCCCTGCATCAGCAGGCGGACTCTCAACCACTGCGCCACCAGGCAAGCCTCCCATGTCTTTTTATAGGTTTCATTTTAGGAAGTCAGTGAACTGTCAAAGTGACCTTCCTCAGACTTAAACTGTCACAACTTATGTCTGATTTCTTTCACCATGCCCCAAATAAAAATTTGCCTTACATAATTTTCTAAATTTAAATGAACATACAAGTGAGTTTCCTACCAAATCATTACTTTATTTGCACTATTACCCATCTAAAAGCCATTTTATAAAAAGTTCAGTGTAATTATGAAATCAAATGTCCTGATAGTATATATAAATTTATAAAATCATAGAATGAAAGAAAATGTGTACTGTATTCAAATTTGTCTACACATAATTGTTCTTAAGAAGATTGTCTTTATATTTCTTGAATATATAAAGAAAACGTTAACTGAAAAGACATGGGTTATAAATATATACATTTGTGTACATTTGTTTATATGCCTATTTTATGTATTAATAAACCTAAATATAACACTAGCAAATTAACACTTTGATATTTTTGTACTTTAATTGTTGAAATATATCCTAAGCTGAATTTTGCTCTTTCTATATCTGTAGATTATTTTACAATCAAAATGTTGGTATGCACAAATTGTCCCAAAGGTCCTAGTAACAAGTAAAAGATAGTAACTTACTTAGTATCAGAAAAATGTTAAGACAGAAACTGTATCATAATGTGGTACAAAGGGTTAGGGCAATGGCTAAAAAATGGTTAGAGATGATGAATAATAAGTTAAAAGCCACAGAAGTACCTTAGTGTTTTGTTTAATTTTAAGAAAAATATGAAACTGTTATGGAAATATTCTGATGTGATGAGTACAATCTGCTCTTATTTTGTTATATAACAATTTGTGTAAAATCTACTAAGTTTGCTGTATTGCATGCTTCAGGAATTTAATAACCCAGAATTATGGATGATATATAGCACTTGGCAACAAATGTTAATAAACAGAAATTGTATTCCAGCTAGAAATGCATACAGAAACTAATATGTAATTTTAGGGAAAATGAAGCTATTGCAAACTGTTTTCATCATTTTTAGTAATTAATTTGTTCTAACTAAGAAAGTGTGATTAGTATTTCTATGCTTCTGATTCTTTATAGAGTCTTAAAGAAAATAAAGTTTCATCATTAACTTGGTTGTGCATTATTTGTATCCTTAGTCTCTCTTCTTTTTCTCTCATTCACTTTTTCTTTATAAAGTAATGAATTCACATGAAATTCTCTATTAGCTGTAAAATGAAAAGGTTTGCTCAAAAGATTTGTTATCTGTGTAAACATGATACCTCCAAAGGCCTTGGGTACAAGATGATGATTGCTTTTTATTCTTTTAGAAAAATTACTACTCTCCTGCAATTTGAATTATTCCTAGGTTTAACATCCTCTGGGGCAAAGAATACTTAAGACATATTCTTACATCAGAATAGTCTTTTAGCATAATACTTATATTTCAGGTACATCCATTCCCTTCCTATACTCTGCTAAAGCCAAGGTTATTACACAATGCAAACGTATTCAGCCTTTTATTGAGGTCCTCTATTATAAATTGCAAAGGTTTAAAGAGTCTATGCAGGTTTTTCTGTACCATTAGGACAGTTATATGCAACTACTAATATAAACACATAAGCTTTGGGTTCATAGATTTCTATATCCAAGTCTGGATTTCACCTTATAAGTTGAGGGACTTTATACAGAGTTATTTTCTAATTGTAAGTTTCTTTTCAAGACATACAGAAACCCAGTAGTAATTATTCTACTGTATTAATATGTAGATTAAATGGAATGGAAAATATGTAGTCAGTGCCTGGCTCACAGAAATAACACAATAAATACTAGCATTTTAAAAAGCTATTCATTTTGGTGTCTGTTCAAACCCGTGAAGCATTTGGTCTTTGTAAACTATAATTTGTGGAACCAAACAAATAGAAGTCTTTACAATATCCCTGACACATTTACAATTTTACAATATTTGAAGAATTTATTTTGTCAAACAATGGCACAAGTGAGAGTGTGTTGTGTGTGTATTCTCTCCTCTGCATCTCTCAACTTAATTGGCAATACATAAAGTTTCAGTGACAACAATAAAATGCTTATGGTGTATTCTTGTGGCCTCAAGTCAAACAAAACCCATCATTTGAACTCATTAACCTTTGCCAATATTGTTATTTTTGGAGGGAGGTAAAAATAATTTTGCTTTCCTTTTTAAGATTTTCTGTTAATTCCTCATGTTTTATTCACCTTGAGAAAAATGGCCTCAGCCAGCTAGCTAGCCAGCCAATCAATAACTGGATATTGTATTATGTGCCAGACACAGATGATAGGTCTTCAAGAAACAACAGTCAAAGAGTCTTTTGAACATTTCCTACAAAAAGGTTTCAGTTGAATCAAAGATAAACAAGTACAGTGCAATGAAATGTGTTTCACATAACAAGTATAGAAAAGATACCAAAAGAACAGAGAGAGTGATTGATCCTAATTACAGGCTTAGTAAAAATATAATAGTCAATATAATCCTCGAGATAATTCTGAAGTATGAATAGAAATTTACATTGGTAAGGGGAATATATGTCATTTTTACAATAACAATAAAAACAAAGACCTGACAGGATTAGAAACAGGATAATGCTCAAATAATTATAACTCGTAATATCTCTATTCAGTATTTTTCCAAAATAATTATATATTACTCCAATATAAATCAGTATAATGTTGTTTAGAATGATTATTTTAGAGTAATAAATTGAAAATAATAAACTATATACAATAACTATTATTTTATAATGTTATCAAAAACTACTAAATATTGAAAGCCCTCTTTTAGAATTTGATAACATTGTTGCTATTGTTTCCCTAATTTACACATAAACATATTGTAGTAGAAAAGGATAAAAATTTTGCCTGTGGTCATGTAACTGATAAATGGATGCAGTTGTATATAAACTCACACCCAGCTTACTAAAACTTGTGCATTTTCCTCTAGAATGTATTACTTCTGACTCTTCTCATTTTAAAATACTTTTATTTTATGCAATTTTATTTTCATAGGATAACTAGTTTGGTGGCTTGGAGAGGGCTATATATCCATGATCATATTCACCTCACTCAAAACACAGGCAGTGACTGCCTGTTATTTGCTGAATACTCTCCTAGTCATGAAAAGTATAGCAGAAAACTAGATCACTCCTGCCTAAAACCATGTTGTTGGGAAAACTAGTAAAGTAGTCTTGTTCAGGCTTCAGAGGCAGAAGTAGGCCTCTGACCGACTTGTGACCCTCCTTGATTGCGTGTCTACTTGCACACCTCAAGTCAAGCGGTGTTTACGATAAGAAAGGGAGTGGGTCTTGGAATTTCTTGAGCTCTGGGGACCTGGCCATTCCCCAGGGTCTGGAAAATCTTGTGACTCACGTGGTGAAATCAACAGCATTTTTACAATTGAATCAGAGCTGCATTTTTGCAGGCAAACTGATGATACCAGTTTTTGGCCTGAGATTATAAACGGGAGCCCCCAGAACTACAATTGGAAGTCTCACCCGTGGGATGAACGCACCGCCTAGGACCCTTCCCAGCTGGGACTCCAGATTGCTGTTACTCAGGACTTCCCAGCTGCTGTTTGAATGTGGATGAAGGTGTTGGTCCAATCTGGTGATGTGTACTCTGTTATGTCTCTCTAATACTTTTATTCATCCCCTTCTAATGACTGTATATTGAAATTAAGTTAAATAATCTTATATTTAGAAATTAATTAAATCTGTTCAGTTGTGTGAGACAAGTGGTTATTTTGCCAGCGAATCCAATGAAACTTGAAACAGAAAGCAGGCTTTCAGCAAAACTCTTGCCCAATGGTTAAGATCCATTAGTACACAGGTAATTGTCATGTGTAAGCTGAACAAACAAGTCTACTATGCCTGGAGCATAATTAGTCACATTCTTCCTATTTCTCTAAATTAAGTTTAAAATGTTGAAACCCACTGTCAAAGCAAAAACTGCCTTGAACAAAGTTAAATCGTCAACGAAGACTTTAATCAAGGCTATTGCAATAGGGGAGAAGGGACAGAATTCACTCTGAACTTAACTCTGAAGAGTGGAGGATTTTTCAGCACTGGGGTAAGCTAGTAGAAAAGTACCAGAGGGCTTTAGGGGCAAGAGTGATCTATGGGATATCTCAGGTCCATTCAGTTATTCCTGAGTTTGCAAGTTCTTCTCTTTGATTAAGGCCATTTGTGTTTGCTAATTGGTGCCCATCACAGTTAGTCTTCTACTTTCTTACAAACACAGACATATAAAGGTGTTATTTTCCTTGATGTTTACATTTCAAAAGGATGGCTCCCAGGTTCTTTAGAAAGACTTTCTTGGGTTGTAAAAGACTTTTTAGCAGATTTACATCTCAAAAGGGCAGAGAAAGAATTTAAAAGTTTTTTAGAGTAAATCCTCTAAGAAAACAGAGGTCAGGGTCTGAAGTCAGGAAGAAGCCAGTCTAAAATTTAGTCAAACTGAGGGAAACATTAGGCCTCCTTGATCACAAAACATCTCCCCTGTATTATTCAAGACCCTTGGGCACTTTAAATCATGCACCGGCTACTCGTGTGGTAGAAAAGTCTTGTATTTTATTTAGACTGCAAATTGTTTCTAAAATTAATATAGAAAATATTTTCAGTTTAGGTTAGCCCATATATTTTAATATGTAGACTTTTTGCTACCCTTGAAAAATCTAACTTTATTGAACGTTGGTATTTGTAACCTCTGCTTTATATAATCTAAAGGAAAGCCCATAAGCAAGTCTGGGGAAGCCCTGGTATCTAATAGTCCATTGCTGTCATTTCTGTCACTGATCCACTTTACAATGTGGTGGAGCTGTTGGATATTAATGAGCTGTCCTTAAGTGTTCTTTAGCTTTTTCTAAGCTCCAAACAGTGCGATCTACCCATGAAGAACTCTATGATAAAACCTCGTTCTTGCATGAGCCACAGTGAATTCATCTTGCTCAAGTAGACTTAGGTATGATCAAGGCGTAGTGTGTTTACTATAGATAACCAGGTTTCAGAATGTATTTTAAGAACCCTGTATATAAGAAGTGGTGATGTGCACCAGATCATGCTCTTATTTGGAAGATTTTCTTAGTTGAAAAACTGTTGAATAATGGACCAGTTTCATATGTCATCATTATAAATAAGAGATCTCCACTTTCTTCTCTCTCTATGCCATGTTATTCAATGACTTACGTGAAGACATGGAGAGTTTGATTTTACAGTAAGGGCAGATGTCTCTAAGTTGCTTGAGATACTAACTTGACTCATTTATATGGTTGTATTGGATTAGACCCCTTTGCCAGCATCTCCAGGACCAAATTTAACACAAATATTTGCAACACAATTTTTGGAAAGTAAGCAGTCCATGTAAACAAAAGGTCTTGAAATTTTAGTTCATTTGTTTTGTGACTCTGCTTCTTGAAATAGCTAATTACACTTATTTAACTGATAGTATTCAGACATGAGGATGAAATTTAACAATCCTCCTCTTAACATACATTAGTGAAATATTCCAGAAGTGTTGAGTTCAGCCTGCAGTCAACCTTTTATGAGTGAGATCAATAGTTTACAATAAATCCAGTAGCTGTATATAATTATTAAATCAATCAATAAATGAATGAATATAGAAACATTGTTATGAGAGGTCTGGAAAACTCATGATTCAAAAAACAAAGCTAAAACTCTTAGTCGATAATAAGAATATAGTTGCAGAAAATCAGCCTATATTTTTTAATGTCCTCCTTAAAATAAATTATGTGCTTCTCTGGAGAATATTATTTTTATTTCATATTTTAATATTCTGTAGAATAGTATTTTACATCTCAGTATGTAAACCAATGTTGGAGACCCATAATAATAATAATAGAGGAAATACGCCATAATATTGGGACCAACTGATTTGTGATTTAACACACAAAAAATTAAGTCTTAAATAGAGCCCACTAAATTAAAATGAGACATCTATGACTCACATTCACATAGATAATCCTAAATATAAATCATCTCTTAGAGTTTCCACATACAGGACAAAATTCTCCTGTAGTGTTTTTATAACAGCCATTTTTAAAGCTGTGTCTGCAAAAATCAATAAGAATAAGATTCAGGAAGTTTTGTAGTTTAATTTTAACCTGGAGCTTATAAAATTTAGCCTAATAAAATTGGGAAAACAAGAAAAATTAAGTTTGTAAAATTGATTTTTAAACAGCAGAGATTTTCTAGAGCTCAGCAGGTATGTGATGGGATTATGGTATTTTCATAGCTAAAAATATGATTCAATAAACAAAGATGTGGGCTTCCCTGGTGGTGCAGTGGTTAAGAATCCACCTGCCAATGCAGGGGACACAGGTTCAAGCCCTGGTCTGGGAAGATCCCACATGCCGCAGAGCACCTAAGCCCATGCACCACAACTACTTAGCCCGTGTACTGCAACAACTGAAGCCCATGTGTCTGGAGCCTGTGCTCTGCAAAAAGAGAAGCCACCACAATGACAGCCCGCACACCACAATGAAGAGTAGCCCCCACTTGCCGCAAGTAGAGAAAGCCAGTGCGCAGCAATGAAGACCCAACACAGGCGAAAATAAAATAAATAAATTTAAAAAAAAACCAAGAGAAAACAACAAAAAAAAAAACACAAAGATGTGCTCAACACAAGCCATAGGTATTTTGATTGTCTAGGGCATCAGGATTTAACTACTGTTTCTAAAGCTTTTAAATACTTTTAAAAGTGATAATGTAAGTGCAAATGTGTGTGTTTGTACATTTTAACACAAAATATGATGATGAACAGAAGCTATCCAGAGGTTAATTTCAATTAAGC
Source organism: Phocoena phocoena (assembly GCF_963924675.1). NCBI lineage: Eukaryota > Metazoa > Chordata > Mammalia > Artiodactyla > Phocoenidae > Phocoena > Phocoena phocoena. The sequence continues at coordinate 20,883,996 of NC_089221.1, forward strand.
TGCATCAAGAAGCAAAACACAAAATTATTTCAGGATCAGAATCATACTCTCTGGTGAGATTTAAAAGAGAAGCCCTACTATTCATTATCATTTCTGTATTCACAGAGTAAATCAATCAAATGGGGGTCTGAGTTCAAAGGTCAAAATATGGGTATAGCAAGTTTGTAGAAAACATTGAAAATTCTGTGGCTATTACCAATCTTAGCTCTTCAAAATGCAAATGACAGAAAACATATCGGCTTAAGAAAAAAAAAAAAAAAAAGGACTTTATTTGCTTAAGTAACTGAAATGTTCCAATATGACTACAGATGAATATTCAGAAGGTCAAATAAAATCAGCTGGCTCTTCCCACCATACAAGTTGACCTCCAGCATGACTAAGCTTACATTCTACTAGTTTGGTAATATCAGTAAAAACAGATGGTTATATTTACAATAGCTTTAACAACAATTCTAGACTGTCTTATTGACCTAGGGTTGCATACCCATCTCTGCTGGTCAGACTAGGTAAGGCTTGCTGTAGTCATAAATACACAGCTATTTATGGTAGTTTAACACAGGAAAGTGCTATTTGTTGCTCAAGCCATGACTGATGTAGGTCAAGGGGCTCTCTTTCATCTTGTAGTCTTGCCATCTTTAAATCATGCCTTAAATGTTTCCACAGCGCGGAACGAGAGTGGAAAAATAGGGAAAGCACTCTGAACTGGCTTGCCAAGAATTCAATCACATGGAGCCACCTGAACGAAGGGGAGGCTAGAAAATATATTTTCCTGTATTTCAGGAAAGAAGGAAACGAAACAGGATTTGTTTTTGACATGTCTTTCTTTTTCCAATCATTTTTCACAGAGTTTTGGCACTCTAATAGACCAGGCTGGGGTAACATATTCACTCCTAAATTTGGGGGAAATTAGGGAGGTCAACACCATCCAATTACAGTGAGAATTGGGCTGGGATATTTTCTCAAAAACTACAGAATTGCTTTTATAGCCAAATGAGGAAATGGAGACAAAGATGGTAAATAGGCTCAAGAAACAAACTGACCAGATGTATAAACAGTTATTCTTTACAAGGTGAAAATAGAGGAATATATCCCCTTTCAATTTTACCAAATAATAATAGTCATTCACATCCAAGTTACTTTTTTTAAAAATCATGCTTATCTTCCCCAACCAAATATATATAATTAAATTGATAGGCTAAATCATCAATAAATATGTGATTGTCAACCGAAAAGAACTGCACTGTGTGAGAGTTGTGAGTTAAGTTTATTTGGGGCCAAATGAGGACTAGAGCCCAGGAGACAGCATCTCAGATAGTTCTGAGGGGAGGCCAGTATACATATGATTTTCGTGAAGGGGGAATATGTGAAACCAGAAAAATGCATTAAAGTCATCTAATTCAACAAGAATCTTATGTGCAGGTGGCATCTCTATGACTCCATGCAACATATATTGAATATTTGGTGACTAGTCTTTTTTATATTTGGATTTAAGCCATATACTAAAATATTAATAGCTACCACATTTTATTCATGAAACTACTATCAGAGTTTAATGAAAATCAAGTTTCAATCAAAAGTTTTAGTGAAATTAATAGAATATTCAATGGTCATCTAATGAATGTGTTTGTACAGACAGGAAACAGAGGTTCTAAACAGTATTGTATGCAAAGCTAAAATCACTGGTTCATTTCTGTCAGGCCTATGATCTTGGCATTTTATTCTTCAGGTACCAGGTTGAATTGATCTGCTGTCTCTATCAATCAGAAAAAAGAAATCATCTTAATGTATTATGTAAATGAATTGCTAATCCATCATAGTCTCATTGAGTTCTTTAAAATACTATACAGCAGGCTTAAATTAAAAACATGTGCAGCTACATTCAGTCTGGACGTGCCAAATGTTATCACTTTCTCCATGCCTCTGAAAAAATTCTGTGTAGAAATGGGCTATCTGGGAACCTGGAAAGGGAGACATTATTTAGGGCCACCTGGGAAGAGATCCTGCTGCCCCTGCTGTGAGGACATAGCCTAGCTGAGGCTGTGTTGCTTTAGTTACCAGAGAACAACAATATTTATAAGTACTTATTTTAAGAGAAGTGCAGAGCTTAGTAATGTAAATCTTTTAGGAAGATGTTACAACTTGGAATACAAAAAAATTATTAAAAGACAATAATGTGGCTATGTTTTCAATTCTAACAAGACATAATCTGCATGTAGAGTGTCCCCAGAGAGAAAGAGGACAAGGAAAGCCACACTCATTTATATTCATTTACTTGTGCTTGGTGCAGTCAAGTACTGCAACCTTGGTTAAAAAAATAAAAAATAAATATGTTTAGTGTCTCTTCCCACCAATCCATATTGCATTTGAAAAATTTCAAAGAGTATTCAACAAGTTTCCAACTCCTGTAAGGTAATGAATGCAATACCCCATTCTTGCCTTGTCTGAATAACTCAAAATGACCTCACCAGAATTCATCATCTCAAAATCTAACTTCCCATTAACAGAAAATCTAGGAAATAGAAGAATATGTTAAATGACACAATGAGGATGAAATAATCTAAATCTAGAAAGTGGGAAATTCTAAGTACAAATGACCATAGTTAAATAATGAGTAAATAAATAATTGGTGTGAAAAGACAAACTGAGGAAGATATTGTAGTAAATTATAAAATGGACCATATTTAGATCTTGATTCAAACAGCAACAAAAAAATAACACACATATATTTTTGATACTCTGGGGAAAACGAATATGGACTATTATTACCTAGTATGAATGGATTATTTTTGTTTTATTTTATTTTGTTTTGTTTTATTTTATTTTATATTTTATTGGGGTAGAGTTGCTTTACAATGCTGTGTTAGTTTTTGCTGTACAACAAAGTGAATCAGCTATATGTATACATATATCCCCATATCTCCTCCCTCTTGGACCCCCCTCCCATGCTCCCGCACATCCCACCCATCTAGGTTGTCACAGAGCACTGAGCTGAGCTCCCTGTGCTCTACAGCAGGCTTCCGCTAGCTATCTGTTTTACACGTGGTAGTTTATATATGTCAAGCCCAATCTCTCAATAATAATCCTATGAATGGGTTATTTTTAAACTGTTAGATATGAAAAAAGTATTATAGCAAAATCCTTATATACTTGTGATACATAATAATGTACTTATGGGGAAAAAATGTTATATAGTCTCTCGTCTTAGTGCTGAAGATGAATTTGGGAGATAATGTTATTTAAATGAGTTTCCTAATATCATTTATGATGAGGTATTCTAGAGTGATAGAGCCATATGGCAGTAGCTAACTGAGAAAGAAATAAGGTTATGCTTAATATATCAGGCAGTATCACCACTCTGGCAATCAGAGTGGTTTGACAAGTTCAGTTACTAGTGACAGACCACACTACTTTTCATACCCATGTGTAATATATGTTAACATATGCTTATATATATATATATATATATATATATACAAGTATATACAAACATATACATAGACATACACATTTAATTAGTTCTTCTTATTTTGAACTTGAATATTTCTCAAAATTGAAGAGAAACCAAAATCACTTACATTGGCTATTTAAGAAGTTCTAGTATGAGTCTAAGGGGAGAAAACTGAACTTTGGAGTTTTGTCCCTGCTTAGAAAATTTTAATTCCATAGAGTTTGAGAGGGATGTAGGCCACATTAAAGAAAAAAAAAGAAAAGATGGAAATTGAATTTTCACAACTTTTAAGATTCCTTCATATTTTTATCAAGTTTAATATGTTTTATTTGAGATCTAGTTTTAATATAACTATTGACATATCAATACCATTAAAATTCCTTAATAATTGGACATTAAAAAACCCAAAATATTTTCATATTTTAATACAAATTCAATAAACACTCTGTATGTAGATACTTTTGTACCCCTAACAAGAGCTTTAAATAAATGTTTAGACATTAGGGGCAAGACTGTACCAAATGCTGTGATTAATGTTACTAAACAGTTTCTATTATAAACTTCTGTTTTCAGAACCTGACATGAGTCTGAAAAAGTCTCAGTTTGCACTAAAGTGTCGCATGTTTTGCCTCTTTCCCAAGGTGATTTTTTTCTCACATGTGGGAGAAAAATCTGTTTCCTTTTTCCACAAGTAGAATGTGGAAAATATATTTTTTCATTGTAAAATAATTTGCTACCTATTTGTATTTAAAGTAGCTCAAATGACATGCTTATGTAACTATTATAAATAATTTTGTACTTTTAATTTTGATTATAAACATTATACATAATCATTATAGAACCATTTAGAAATACAGAAGCATCTAAAGAAATACAGAAACCCATACATAGAGATCACCACAGGTCATATATTTCTTATTTCTTTTCCATCTTTAAAAAATATATATACTGAATATTTTAAAATTAGAATAATACATAAATATATAGCAGCAAGCCATATTTTTAAATATTCTAAATTGTAATTCCAAGGACTTTATAATAATTCATTAACATAAGAGCTATAATCAATTAAGCAATCATTGATATTAGAGCCATTATTTTGCCTCCAATTTCCTATAATAAAAATTACAGTATGATATATAACATGTACATGTGTATTTATGTGACAAAATTTTTTTTCAGAAACTTTCTTGAATTGGAAAACACTGCTTTCGTCAACTGATATATGTTCTCCCACTTATTGAGGACAAAGCTAAATTAATTTTTCCCATTGTCCTTTACAGCTAGGGATGGCTATGTGGTTAATTTTTCTCCAGTCAAAGGTTAGCTGAATCAATGGACATCACTTCCAGATCTTCCTAATAAAATCTCCTGGAATGATCTTTCATGTTTTTTTGCTTTTTTTTTTTTTAATTTAAGTATAGGTGGTTTAAACTATTGTATTAGTTTCAGGTGTACAGCGTGGTGACTCAGTATTGACTAGCATGGTGACAACAAAGGTGACCTTGGAAACAGTTGTTGAATATAACATCTACTATGGCCTTAGCTTCTTAATGTCTATGTGGCAGAAAGTGTCCGGCTGGCCTGCACACCTGCTCAGGACTGTTACTTGATAAGCAAACTTCTTATTCTTTAAGCTGCTAAATTTGAAGAACCATTTATACCACAGTTTAGCCTACCTTAACTGATAATCTTTTCAAGAGTTTTAGTACATATGATCAAACTGCCTTCTGAAAACTTTGTCGTAATTTATAGCTAAAACAATACTTCTAATATTATCAACTCAGCACTCTTGAAAATATTGGGTAGCTATCAAACAGAGTAGGAAAGAAATGGAAAGTTTATATTCTCATAATTTGCTGAGAGTGAATTGAAAAGACTATTTGTAAGGGTGTGGACCATGTGTAAGGAAACTACAAGGAGTAGAATACTGGGAGAGGTGATAAATGGGCTCCACTACCACCTTAGGCCTGAAAGGTAAAGTGAGGGAGGAATTACTTCAATCTGAGACAGATTAGACTGTGCTGAGCCACTGCTTGACAGGAAGCTGGAAAGCAGAAATAGCGAATTTTGATTTTGTCCACATAGCCCAGTCCCCTAGGGCACAGAAAACAAGGTCAGAGCATGGCTTTGAGGAGAAAACAGACAGAGTGGGCACAATGCACCCAGTTTGCCCCTTGGTGTACATTTTTGTTCTTTCTGTGCCTTTCTGAAAGGCACACAAATCTCTTCAGCCTCTCTATTGTCAAGAGTTGGTGACAATTCGATCATAGTTATATATGCAACCTAAGAGGTGAGTTGTTAATATTCTTCATATAAGATAGTGTATAACAAAGGAAAAATAAGCAAATACAACATTGCTCCTTCACTCCCTGCTTCTGTAGCTGCTCCTAAAGCCTAAGTAATGCTTCCTATACATTGGGCTGGCAGCTTGAGTGATGGGATTCTTTGCTTACCTAGGTGAAACTTCACTTTTGTGGAACCTGAGTTCTTGGTAATCATGTCTCTAGTACTTATTGGATTATTGCAGTATATATACCATTGACCCAAATTTGACAAGAGTCATAAAAGACATTCCAGTCAGTTCCCTGGGTTCTGAACATATTCATCATTGTTCTGCTTGTATGGCAGCACCCCAGTGTGCCTGGTAATTTACCCTAGCCAATAGAGGGCCCACTTCTCTGACTGCTGGTTAAACTATGAACTATCTAAAATGACCAAATGAAAATCTATGTCTGCGTGAAGAGAGCTGGAGGAAATAAATAACCTAAATATCACTATCTTCTCTTTCTTGAAAACTCTAGCAATGCCATGAGCTGGCCAAATATCCAGAAGACAAAGGGCAAAAGTACACTTTAATATAGACCATACAGGTTAGCATTAGTGGACACAAAGAACAATAAGGAAGGTGCAACACAGATTAGAAGGAAGAAATAATGATTGCCAGAACTGGCAAAATTATTCTTAATATCTAATTTTAAATGGTGTTCATAATTCAACATGCATTTCTTCAATTTTCAAGTCACCCAGACTTTTTCATGCATTTATTCATTTGTATTCATCATTGTCTTTATATCTTTTAAAATTATGATTTATTATTTCTCCATTTTTTTATTTTCAGAAAAATCATGCTAAGGAATTTTTAATTTTGATTCATCTTTAGCTGACTGATCCATGCTGTCAGATATATCATGAAATCAGAAGCAAAACTTATTTTTCATACTTATACCTTGTTGCCTAACATAGTGTTTCTGGTGTTTTGATGAGACATTTCTATCTTGTAAATCAATATGCTTTAGCTTAGATTTCAGAAATTATACTAGGAATCTGTGGGATATCATAGGCAATCAAATGAATTCAAAATAAATAAATAAGTAGATGTTTTTAGTAACTTGACAGGCCCTAAAATTGGGGACTAAAGACTACTTCCAGCTTAATGAAATTTCCTCATTTTGCTTCTTTCCTATTTCTATATGGCAGATGAAATATCATATTTCCCACTTGCCTACAAACTAACTGAAGCAGAAATTATGTCCTACAACTTCAGCTTTTATCACATGATGGGTGCTTGATAATTTATTATTTAATTTTTAGCTTAATTTATAATTTATCATAATATAAATATAAACATCACTTTATTTCCTAACAGAAGACATGTAGTGTTCATTGAGCCTAAAAACAAAAAATAGGGTCAATATATTAGAATTTATGAGTATGGTTTTAGCACTACACAGTGTTCTGTTTTTGAGAAAAAAAATTGTCTGTCTAGAAAAAATATGATTAATGTAGAATAGTATTATCTATTCCTCTTCGATATTTTCATGGCAAAAAAGTCCCTTGAAAGATCTCATTCTAGGCCTACTGGCTAATAACCTAATTTATAGTTTAATCTCCTGACATACACAGTGCTCTGAAACAATGACTGGCAAAATTCAGCATTTGAGATGCATAAGTCATTTCAAATCACCAAACTGACATTTTTGTTTTATATTAATTTTATATTAATCTTTTTTAAGTTTGCTTTGTGTGATTTTTTTTTTTTTTTTTTTTTTTTTGCGGTACGTGGGCCTCTCACTGTTGTGGCCTCTCCCGTTGCAGAGCACAGGCTCCGAACACGCAGACTCAGCGGCTGTGGCTCACGGGTCCAGCCGCTCCGCGGCATGTGGGATCTTCCCGGACTGGGGCGCAAACCCGTGTCCCCTGCATCGGCAGGCGGACTCTCAACCACTGCGCCACCAGGGAAGCCCTGTGTGATTTTGAATGATATAGTCTTGTTACTTCTTGTTTAATGTGAGAAGCTGAAGGCAGACATAAGTTCTTCAAAACAAGTAGCCCATTGCATAAAGTTAACTGCATCTGCCCAAGGACATTATAAGGAAATTCTAGAAACCTGGGACCACTGATTTTCTCACTCTCCTTTGCATGTTTTGTTTTCTTTATCTTTTTGATTATGACTTTTCTCAATATTAGTTTACATTTGAATTCTTATATCAAATGCCTTTAGTGTACCACAAACTGATTTAAATTTTAGGCAATTAGCTGCAGAATATTAAAAAAGCTTGGGGGTTTTGTTTTGTTTTGTTTTTGGCTTACCAAGAGGGAGGATACATTGCTGCTAACAACATGTTTCACAATGACATTACAATCTAAAAGAAAGGTAGCTTGCCTATCTAAGGTAGATTTAGAATCATTAAAAGTTATTTTCTTGGTCAGGTCTGGACAATAGTAGGTCATGGCTGCAGAGTGTATTCTGTCCCTTCCTAGAATGCTTTCCCTTATTTTTATTTGTCTCCCATATCTGTTGTCCAGAATTTTAAATGTCTCTAGGCAGCAGAGAATTCAACAAATGATTCAAAAATTAAAACAAGATGAAATAACATTGATCAACCTTCAAAATACATATAGGACCTCCACAATCTAGTCTTCATGAAGAATCAACACACAGTTGAAAATCTGGACAACTGATGATGACCTTTCCTACAGGAATGACTGAGAAGGGAAAAAAAATAAATCCTGTTGCTAAACCAAACTTGGCTCTGCTCACCTTCAAAGTAAAGCCAATCTACTGACACTGAGTTATGGTGAAGGAAAGTACAGCATTTACTGCAAGACACCCAACATGGGGCCAAGCAAGGAGAATGAGCAGCTCATGTTCAAAAGACCTGAACTCCCTCATGTCTTCCAGGAAAGGGTTTTTAAAGACTGTGTAAGGGAGAGCATCACAGGGTGTATGATCAGCTCATGCACAGTTCTCTGGTTGGTTGATGGTGAGGTAACAGGGTGATGGTCCCAGAATCTCAGTCATCAACCTTCTGGTTCCAACTAGTCCAGGGTCTATGTACTGGTAGTCAGCATGTGGTTAACTTCTTCCACCTGGTGAGGGTTTTGTATCTGCAAAACAACTCAAGGATATGGCTTAGGATATTATCTATAGACCTTAAGGAGGAACTAAAGGTCCTTGACTTTGTTTTATGGCTAAACAATTATTATTTTGTCTTGCTTGACTGTATTCCTTTGTTTCTGTATTTTCTCACTTCTCTGATTAAATGTGCTCTTTGGAACTCAGGGAAGGCCTAGGAGGCTAAAGGTTTTATACAAAGAAAAGGTAGAGAAAAAGGGGGTCTGTCCCTGGGAAGGCCCTACAGTGACCTGCTCAGTTTCAATCCTATTCTTTTAGAAAATGCTGAGTATTATTTGCACATAGTAATTAATAACCATAAAAACAAATTTAAAGCTCTACCTGGTTATGTTAGTCAGCTACAGCTGCTATAACAGAATAATACTACAGACTGGGTGGCTTAAATAATAGAAATAAATTTTCTCACTGCTCTGCAGGCTGAAAATCTAAGATCAAGACACCAGCAGGGTTAGTTTATGGTGAGACCTCTCTCATTGACTTGCAGATGACCACCTTCCCAGTGCATCCTCACATTGCCTTTTCTTTGTGCGTGCACACTCCTGGTGTCTCCTTCTCTTATAAGGACAATGTTCTCATTGGATTAGGTCCCAGTCTTCATGATATCATTTAACCTTAATTACCTCCTTAAAGGCCCTATCTTCAAATACAATCACTTTGAGAATTAAGGCTTCAACATATGAATTTGCTGGAGGAGGTGTCAGACACAATTCAGTCGATATCATCTATCAATCAAATCAACCTTCATTAGTAACCAGATTCTGAAAGCCAGTGAAATAGCGATATCCCTGTCCTTCAGGACTGGATCCAGTAAGCCATAGCCTAGTAATGATGCATCTGAAAGCCAATCAGTAATATCCAAATTCCAGTAAACATTCTTCTTTAGCTAAAGCTCAACATCTCTAAATGCATCTACTACTGAAAGAGCACCAATCCATGATTCCACGCCATTCCAAACCTTACCAGCAGGTTGATTTGTTAGCAATGTAGCACCATATAATAGAGCTCCTTCTTAATCAGCAAGCAATAAATTCAGCTTTTTCCCCCCCAGATATTAAGTAATTATTTTTCTTTCAACAAAGGTATAAAATGCAATTTCTAGGGACTTCCCTGGTGGCACAGTGGTTAAGAATCTGCCTGTCAATGCAGGGGCACGGGTTCAATCCCTGGTCTGGGAAGATCCCACATGACACAGAGCCTGTGTGCCACAAACACTGAGCCCGCGTGCTTCAACTACTGAAGCCTACGTGCCTAGAGCCCGCGCTCCGCAAGAGAAGCCCATGCATGACAATGAAGAATGGCCCCCGCTCGCCGCAAATAGAGAAAGCCTGCGTGCAGCAACAAAAACCCAATGCAGCCAAAATAAATAAATTAATAAATTAATAATAAATAAAAAACTTTAAAAAATGCAATTTCTAGACTTAAAAAATATAGCAAAGACCAAATTTAAAGGTGCGTGTTTTACATTAATTATATGGTGGCTTCTCACCTAAATATCTAGCACATCTCCTTTCTTGGACTCATCATTGCTGCAACAAGAGTTGCAAGGCTTTCTTTTCATTGTTTGCTCTTCCACATTTTTTTCCTTTTATTCTTCTTTCAAGTCGCTTAGAATCACTCAGTTTTCTTCAATCTTTAATCTACCTGGACAATTTCTAGTGATGTTGGTCACTAGGTGTAGTTTTCATTACTCAGTCTCATATTTATAGAATTATACAATAGCTAAAAATTAAGGGAATGTGCTAAGTCCTTTGGATGGTGTTTTATATGTATTTGCTTTGCCATCTCGGAGTTTGTAAAAGTTATATGACAAGTGTTTTTAGGGAAACGCAACTAGATAGTTCTTAGTTTTCTGTCTTCTTGTTTTCTCTCTGTCTGGAGGAAATCAATTTTGGATACTTTCTTTAAAGGTGTTAATGTAGATGATTGAGGCAGCATGGGGTACAATCATTAAAAAACTATAAAAATATGTTCATAATGACAAGTATAGTTTATATAGTTTTTCAAGAGAATTTTGTAGTTCATTAAGATGTCATATTTAATATTATATATTTATATTGTTTTATTTAATATGCTGATAACAGTAGCTTTATTTTAAAGCTAAGCTATGATCTGTAAAGTTATCTATTTGCATACTTATAATAGTTTACATTACAGTATTTTATTTTGCATTATCTACATGACAATAATTTATACACCAGATACAAAATATTGTTTATGTTCATATGTATAAGATATATGTGAAGATAACTTAAACTGGATTAAAAAAACAAATATAATAAAAGGCAATATTTCATAAAATGATGGAATCATAATTTTGCTTTCTTTGTGACTTTTGGCCATAATTTAATTATGTCTTTTTTTTCTAAGTCTCTAATTATTGGAAAAGAAATATTAAAGGTTTCTAGTAATCATTGATGTTTATTTCTAAGGTTAAAATATTGCCTGTAACTATTTCTTACATATAAATATTTATTATTTCTGTTCATATCCTTTCTGAAAATTCTCTTTTATTTTGCCTTTTCCAGATTCAGCCTTGAAATTCAGATTAATAAAACTGTTTAGATGTTAGGATAAATAAAACTGTTAAGATTTTATGGCCACAGGTAAAGCAAAGATTTTACTCTTCACCTTAAAAAGATAATGGGGATAGTTTGGTTTGTTTGACATCCTTTAGATGTTACTTCTCATTTACTGTGAGAACTTCTTTGTTTACAAAATCTAGGATATAAAAGTGAATATGCTAAAAGAGAAGTGAAGTCATTCTAGGTTAATTATGTATAATTAAAACATACTAATATGAGTATGTTTTAATGACTGCATACTTTTCAGGTTAAAAGAAGCATACTCAAGTTTTATGCATGGACTGATATAATAACTGTCAGCAAATCCACTTTTAAATGAACAAAATAATTGAGTAATACCCTTGTCAATCACTGACATCCACAATACACTTCACAGGATAAATTAAAGTCTCTGGAGATTTGCTGATGCCTTCATTGTCACTTTCCTCTCGTATCACTATCCATCACTGTAACACCCTTAACCCACTGACTCCATTAGGGAAATATGCATGCCTGGAGTATACCTTATAAAAACTCCTTTGAATAACCCTGATTTAATGTTGTGTGTCAATGATTCATACCAAACAGGTACAAAGCTCACTACAGTATCATAGACATAAATTCTTCAGTAAAGTACAAACATCTCTCAGAAGTTAAATCAACTCAAATGACTAAATTGCTCATCCTTATGCAAGCTTTCCAGCTAACAAAAGATAAAAACACAAATATTTATATAGATGGTAGGTATGCTTTTGGGGTGGGCTTCCATCATTTTGGATCATTTTAAATGCTTTGGTGAAAGAGGCTTCCTAACCTCTATACGATCTCCCATGAAAATGTGACAAACCAATTAAAATATATTTTATATGACTTGTTGCTACATAGGTAGCCATAATTAAAGTTGATTGTCAATCAAAACACCAGTTTAAAATCCCAGAATGTCCTAGCTGATGACCATTCCAAAAATCACTGTTAACCAAACCATTTGCCCTTAGGAATGGACTATAAATATGATCTGGTCTTTGTTAGCTTATTTTCAGGGTGGACTGAGGTTTTTCCTTAACCAGAGAGCTACTGTTTTACAATAGTTAGAAAAAAAAAAAAGCTTAATTTTGTTTCTCACCTAGGGAATTCCAACTTTCCTTTCCAGTGTCAAGGATACAAATTTCACTGGGACTATCATTAAAGAACTTTGCATAGCTTTGCTTTTACTCAAAATATCCATTGTTCATGTCATAATCTATAGGAGTAAGGATACCCAGAGAACTCCAAAATAAGGCCAAGTGTGCTATTTAAGTGAGCTCTCTGGAGGAATCATAATCTACTCCCTCCTCACGTATGCTCTATGAGCTGCATCCAGTTGTGGAATAATGCAACTAAAAAAGAGGTCTGAATTCTGTTTCTGACCTGTTTTAATCATAAATGACCACAAGTCTGCTCTGGACTCTCAAGCAAGTAGTTTATATCCAAGAGCCTCTGTTGCCTTAGACAATCACTTGGGCCTTGATTTTCCCTTGGCTAGTCAAGAGGAACTTGTACTACAGCAAACACTTCCTGTTGTACCTATAAACAAAACACTATGATCAGATAGAACAATAAATGAATAGTCTAATGAAAATGACCACTTTACTCCCTAGAACAGGCCTGGCTGTTCTTTGAGATATGCTTTCCTGGTCCGTGTTTGTTAACCTATGTCTCTGCTTTCAGGGTTTATTATTAGGACTCATAATTACTTTGCAGTTGGAAATTACTTGTATTGCAATTGGCCAATACATTCTGTCCAGAGACTTAAATGCTACTGTGTAGGCATTGTCACAGAACATGATTAAACAATACATCCTGCAGTCACAAACACATAAGGTACTTATTCTAGTCCAACTTCTCATCAGCACAATTCTGAAAATGTATAGAATTAGGCATCTTATTATGTATAGAATAAAATATGAGCCGACCCAGCCTTGGCCACCAGCAGCAGGCAGCTAGGCCATTACAAACAACACATAGAATATACTAAAAGATCAAACGAGGTCTTTCTGTAACCACTCTGTGACAATTTCTGAAATAAGACTGATATTTAGACACTAAAAATTCAAAAAAAGCCTATGCACTCTTCATTTTCTGTTTCTTTTTAAACTGACAGCATTAGCCAAGCTTCCTCTTGTATTCTAGATAAAATCTAACAAGCTATCCAATGACCTAATTATCCCTGCTTCTTGCCAGCGGTATCTTTGGTTTCCTTAGCCCTCACTTAGAATCGTCCAGCTCAAACCCAACTCCTATAAAAAGCCCCTAGTAACTTCCCCTTACCAAGACAGCCCAGGTTCTCATATTCTTTTGCTACCAAAATCCATATAGGCCTAGCCGTGAATTTGGAAGTGTTCTTGATGATCTTTGACTGGTAAGTTCCAATATTTCTTAGGGCCTTTCAAGGAATTTTTAAGTTTTAGTTATGCTTTTATTTACTATTCAAAAATTAGAAAACAAGTGGTATATCACTGAAGAGAAAAAAACATTGTTTCATTGGGATAAATACGCACCTCAACAAACTACTTCAGCTGTCAATTGTCAAATATCTCAAATATAATAATTTCTGATTATTTTTCCTCTCTGTCAAGATCTGTAATGCCAGTAAATCTCCAAGTTTGTTTGCCTCTACTCTCCAATATCACCATCTGAAGAATCAGTGCAGTTCTTCACTGTTTACTCAGTTTTGTCAAAGTCCCCTGAGTCCACGGACAGGCAGGACACGTGAGTGAGTTAGATGTCATTTGACCTTCAGGGAGCACAGGAAATTATTCACAACAGAATACAGTTCATATGCTATGTTTGTTAAAAGGAAAAATATGTTCTTTTTAATTTTACTCAACACACGCGTCTTTTATATGAAGTTAGGAAAATTTACTTTTCAATATACCATATATATACATGGTATATATATATATATATGTATATTATATATACATATATACGTATATGTATATATATATATACGTATATGTGTATATATATATATTTTGGCCACATCACGTGGCATGCGAGATCTTAGTTTCCTGACCAGGGATCAAACCGGAACCTATGCCCCCTGCAGTAGAAGCATGGAGTCTTAACCACTGGACAACCAGGGAAGTCCCTCCATATACCTTTTACTAAAGGTATATTGAAAAATTACTATGAGATTTGAATACACTTCATGAATATAAATTATATTCAGCGATAAAACTTTGTAATATGTTTCTCGCAGTGTAATTTTTGCTAGTGATTACTTCTCTGTGTGGAATGCCTTGTGCTCCATCCTCCCTTCAAGCTGATGGCTAATTTGCTACACTCTCTTTGGCTCATGTTTCATCTCCTCCAGGAAACTATCCTTAACCTGTTTAGACTGAATTAGTCAGCCCTTTTGTGAAAAATAAATGAGTAGTTATAAGCTCTTCCTATTTAAGAAGTAAAACCTAGGAGAGAAAACCAGGTGCTTCTTATTTAAAATACAACACTTTGAAAACCTAACAAATACTCCCACATTTGCTATTATGACTAAGTGTTTTCTTCAATGTATAATGAAATGACTTTCTTTGTATTGAAAGAGATTCTATTGCACTATTGAAAAAATATCAGTTAGCTACTAATTAGTCTTGCTTTCTGCTTGTGGAGGGCTTGAGGTGAATGGCTGTGGAAGAGAATGCGAGCAATAATTAAGTAAACATTTAGACAATTCAAACCTTTTGCTCCTTGCGGATAAAAAATGCAAATCGGGTTTGCAATATAGCCTCCATGCAGACAACCAGGGCAGATGTTAATGAATCTAACATGTTTGTCGTGAGTAGTTTAGTTTTAAAACCATTGATTTCTTTACAAAGAGGAATAGTGAAACATAAAGTTGTTATGCTGCACCAAACCTGAAAAATTAAAGGCTGCTAATGGTCTTTAGTAATACATTGTGAGGATGATGATTCTGAAAAAGCTCAGCAGTTTTTTGTTTTTTTTTTTTTTTTTGCGGTACGCGGGCCTCTCACTGTTGTGGCCTCTCCCGTTGCGGAGCACAGGCTCCGAACGCGCAGGCTCGGAGGCCATGGCTCATGTGGGATCTTCCCGGACCGGGGCACAAACCCGTGTCCCCTGCATCGGCAGGCGGACTCTCAACCACTGCGCCACCAGGGAAGCCCAGCTCAGCAGTTTTGATGAATCACTCTCACCTGGCAAGAGGTCTTGACTTATTTGACAGAAGGTGCCTTGCATAGATAAGCATAGAAAAGTGAGAGATAACAGCTATTGTGTTACATAATAGTGTAGTAATACAACATTTACAAGGTTTTAAGTGCAAGTGAGAAACAATAAAAGTGAAGAATTTCACAGTTAAGGAGGAAATTTAGCAGTCTGCCCTTTAGCACAAAGTCACACCCCAGAATTAAGCGACCCGTGACTCAGGACGAATGGTGTGGCTGCTTGCTTAAAGAAACAGTCTGTACCAATTATTCAAGTCTTATATTATTTCATGTTTTTTTTTCTTTTTTTTACACCAAGGGATATACAAATTTCCTTATAAGTCCAGCATAACCCTTCTTAAACCTCATGATTTTATTTCCCTACTCAAAAAACTACATTGGCTACTAATTACCAATTTTATGAAATTTAAATATTCTGGCAATGCTCTCTTGTATATCCAAATCAGGGATACTTCACTTCTCCAAATTTGTTTCCCTCTCCTCTCTAGTTATACATTCTACTGGAATTACTGTCTCCTTGGTTTGCAATAGTCCTTGAGTGCTTTTATTTACATAAGCCAATTTCCTTCTGAAACTGAGCGGGACACTGTGGGGCTCCTGCATACAAATCCTTTCCCTGTCCCCTATTTCTTGATTGTAGAAAATAGGCTTCATTCAGCCTCCTTGACCTGCCCTGAGTTCCAAAGGGCAGATTCAAACACTTGTCAATCAGGGAATCTTTGCTTGGCCCTTTGATAAACTTCCTCTGCTCCAAACTTCAACATTATAGTTTACTTGGTCTCATGGACACAGCAACTTTGTTTGGTAACACTTCCTTGAAGTTCCCTCTCTCTTCCCTACATCTAACCCATAATAATTCATACCCATATTTTTAAAGTCCACCACAAGTCCCAACTTCTATAAGAATAACACTTAATTTTTACTGAATGCTTATTATGTGTCAAAATGAGCTGAATGGCTTATGTGCAGTATCTTATTTATATGCAATATCTTATCTTCATCAAATCCTTGAGGAGGTCATAATAATTATACCTAATTTACAGATGAGGAAACTAAGATTGAAAGAGGTTATGTAATGTCTCCTAGGTCTGATGTCTAGCAAATAACAGGATTTGACCTTGGCTCTGATGGACTGACTATACAAGGATTCCTTTCTGTGTTACTCATGAACTTATTATTATTAACTCAGAAATTTGTTATCAATTATATTATTATTATTTTCACATGAATTAATTATGTACCTAAGTCTAGACTATAAGATAAAATATAAGTTTTTTCTTTCTGAACTCCTAAAATAAAATGTTATGAATATTTTCCCAGAAAATATTCCCAGAATAAGTGTTAAAATGTTTACTAAGAAACTTATTACTCAGTACACAGTGACAGGTAGACACACAAAAATCTTATCAGCCCTGATTTGAAAGGACATATATCACTCTGAAACATAACATATTTATTAAAAGGGAAAACTAATAATCAAGATAAAATAACAATAATTTAAAAGATAAGGTGTAGCTATTTGATAGAAGTAGAGAAAATAGCACCAGGAAAGAGAGTTTTATTGAATGTCTTTGAGATTCCACGTTGAGGTGGGAACTGTGCAATCCCCCATGAACTTACAAATGATAGATCAGTAAGCCAGCAAGTAAAATGTAGAAAAACAAGGACTGTGAGAAAGATGCATCAAGATTTATTGTACACATAGAAGCAATGCATAGTTCTCATAGGAATGTCATCCTACACACCTGGATGCCTGAGCTGATCTGGGATGACTGAGTTAGCCAGGGAAATGAAGTGGAGAAAGACATTCTAGACAGAAGATAAAAAGAAATAAATGGGTACAGAGGAAGAGAGAGTTCATAGCACATTAACAGAAATCCAAATGATTCAATGAAACTGTACTCAAAAGTGCAAAGGAGGCAGTAGCTAGTAATGAAGCCAAACAAGGTAAACACACACTGTGTCCCTGATTGTCTTTCCTGTCTCACTAAAAAGCTTTGAGTTTTTCCCGAGGACTTTGGCAACCCAATAGAACTTTTAACAAAGAGAGGTATGCACTTAAATTTCTCATTTATAAAATCACGATGATAGAAAAGCTGAAGGTGATTAGAGGGGTTAAATAGTGAATTCTGAGATATGTTGTTACAAATCAAGAATGAAATAACAGAGCATCAGGGAAGGATTTCAAAAGATATTCAGAAACCAGAAGCAATGGAACTAGGTGAAAGATTGGTTTGAAAGTCTAAGAAAGAGGGAATTACAAAGAAAGAAATCCAGTATATAACTTAAAAAACTGGATAGTTGGGCTTCCCTGGTGGCGCAGTGGTTGAGAGTCTGCCTGCCAATGCAGGGGACGCGGGTTCGTGCCCCCGTCCGGGAAGATCCCACATGCCGCAGAGCGGCTGGGCCCGTGAGCCATGGCCGCTGAGCCTGCGTGTCCGGAGCCTGTGCTCCGCAATGGGAGAGGTCACAACAGTGAGAGGCCTGCGTATCGCAGAAAAAAAAAAAAAAAACAATAAAAAAACTGGATAGTTGTGCAATGGACTGAAATGACAGAATAAACATACTGATAGCACACTGTGAAGATAAGATCAATTTGAATATTTATATTTGTAACGCCAAGAGGAGACTTTCAACTGACAGTCTTGACCTCAGTGAGATTTCACATGAGATAAAGATACAAGGGAGTAGTCAGTATTTAGTACAGCCAGGGTGTACATACATAGCACAGAAAAGTAAGCCAGTAGTTGATCCCTGAGGAAAGCAAACATTTAGAAGATAAGAAATAGAAGAGAAAGCAGAATAGAAAGTGGGCCAACTCATGGAAGAAGGATGAAGTAGAAACAGGGGTGAGAAGCCTAGCAGTTAAAGTTGGTTCTAGAAAACAGAACTACTCTATGTATTTCAAACAGGAGTATTTGAAACAGAGAACTGATTACAAGTGTATCATAAGAACTGAGAGAGCAAAATTCAAAAGCTGAGATTATTCTGAGATTAATAATTTCAGCAATACCTACTACATCTAGGCTGAAAGAGCAAAATTATGTTGCCCTTATCACATAATTCCTCTGCCTCTGAAATTGCAAGAGATCCTGCAGCTGTCTTGGCTGCCTTAGAATATCCCTACTGCACTCTCATAGCCTTCCAAAAATCCAGGGGCCCACATTACGTATTATGCTATCATAGTAGGGAAACGTAAAGGCACTCACTGATGTTGCTTCCACCAAAACCAGAGCCCTTGATAAAGTTTTGCTACCAAGACTGCTGCAGGACCCAAGAGCTCTGTGCTTCAAGGGTGACAGCCACCTTCTGCTTGTCAGTGCTGGAAACACATAGCCTGAGCAGGAATTGCACTTGGCCCTAATATTGTTGGAGGTGCATCCAGAAGCCAAAGGACAGGGGCACATGAGTTCTTTTTTTCTCCCATTTCCCAAAGCCAGTGCCTTCCATTGGGAAAAACTATTGGAAAATTCATTTTCAGGCTTCCAAAAGAGCAGAGAAGCATGGAAGTAGAGTTGTAACAACAACAACAAAATGATGGGTATACAAAATTTCCAGAAGAATGGATGGTCAATATAAGAGCTATGGACTGAGGGATTCTGGTCAGGTTCCCAACCACCCACCAAAATGCTTTGCTAAAATGATGCAACAACTTACTCTCTTTCTAGAAGTTTATGGAGGTGTTTTTACACATTTTCCAGTACTATCAAATTTTTTATTTTTGTAAATTTGTTGATGAAAATAGACATCAAAGCACTGCTTTCTATTTGCAGTCCGATTGTTAGGAAGACTGTCCACTGGTTCTGGTTGTTTCTCCAAAAAGAGCTGAGTGCACTTTAGTGATAATTCAGCTACATGCTGTAGCTGTCCAGAAAGATACTTCTAGAAAAGCCATGACCTCATATCTCTGCTGATCTCACAAAACAAAAAGAATGGTATTGTGGTCATGGCCATAATTCCATTTTCCAGCTAAGCTTTCTGTCACCTTATGTTTACTCTGAGTTCCTCAAGGCAGATCCTGATACAAGAATTTGATTACAAGTATTTTATTTAGTGAAAGAACCCAAGAAATATCAAAAGGTTAGAAAGGAATATGTGTCAAACTTAGGGGATTTGCTAGAGTTCTTCATGATGCTTCCTTGCCCAACTGTAACATGGTGATGGTGTGACAAACTGTGAAAAGGAAGGGAAGGAAGTCAATAAAGCATGTGTTAATGAACTGGTTATAGCTATAAGATATAAGAACCTGGCACTAAATCCCACAGTGGTTCATTTCAGAGACTATAGAGAACACCCCTTAAAATTGTCCTCTCACAGTAAATGAATCTGAGGTATTTTTCAACCCCTGGTTCTCATGACATTTTCCCTATGTGCATATTTATGTACAAATTTCCCCCTTTTTATAAGGACAGCAGTCATATTGGATTAGGGGGCCATCCCACTCCAGTATGATTTCATCTTAACTAATAACATACACAACAAATTGGTTTCCAAAATGGTCACATTCTGAAGTACTAGGAGTTAAGACTTCAACATATGAATATTTACTGGCCACAATTCAACCCATAACACCATCCATAGTTACTTGGAGTTCATCCTCTCTCATTGTAAACTGTAGATTGTGTGTGTATGTGTGTGTGTGTGTGTGTGTGTGTGTGTGTGCTTTCCACACTTGACTGAGGCTGTTCCTAAATGTACACATGACTGTAGTTTTGTTCACCCAAATCAATGCCCTGTTGGTCTATCCAGTTTATGGTAGATGACTGCTGGTCACATAATTTCTTGATATAAACAAGATTAGAATCAGTAGCCTATCAGACATTCCTTTTTGTTTCTTTCTGTTTGTTTGTTTGGCCACTCCTCATGCGCAGCTTGTGGGATCTTAGTTCCCTGATCAGGGATTGAAGCCAGGCCCTTGGCAGAGAAAGCACCAAGTCCTAACCACTGGACCACCAGGGAATTCCCTCAGACATTCCTTTTTGAATGGGCAAATGTCATATGCTGCAGATGATCTTGTTCCAGAACCCTAGGAATCTGTATAATGTCTCTCATATTGGAGCTTGCCAGAGACACCATATGCCATTCCTATCTACCACAGGTAACACAAGCACTACAGAGTCTGCGGGGTCAGATTGCTGAATGCAGTGCAGCTTGTACCAAAGCCTGAACCTGCTGAAGAGTCCTCCCTTTCTCTGGACCCCACTCTAATATGGCAGTCTTCTGAGTCACTCAGTTAGAGCAATATTTTCAACTGTCCTATATATTGTCTGCAAAATACAAAGTGATTGTCATCATGTACTGTGCCTCTCTCTTCATGGTAATAATTGCAACATTCAATAACTCATCCTGGGGCTTCCCTGGTGGCGCAGTGGTTGAGAGTCTGCCTGCTGATGCAGGGGACACGGGTTCGTGCCCTGGTCTGGGAGGATCCCACATGCCGCAGAACGGCTGGGCCCGTGAGCCATGGCCGCTGAGCCTGTGCGTCCGGAGCCTGTGCGTCCGGAGCCTGTGCTCTGCAACGGGAGAGGCCACAACAGTGAGAAGGCTGCACACCAAAAAAAAACCTCATCCTATATCTCGGAGGTGATGTCTCCAAACCATTAGATATTAAAAATGTCCCTATAGTGCAAGTCCCTGAAATTGTGTAGGGTTTATTTCTCACCATTTTCCAGGGCTTGCAGAATACTTTCCAGTTTTGACTTTAAGGGTAACATTAATCTTTGCTATATAATCTGATGTGTTTTTTAATTTCTCTAACTGACTTTCTTGACTAAAGGGGAAGAAGTTTCTAGGTCTTCAACTTGGCTTCTATTACCATAATCCCACTTACTAAGTCCTAGAACTACTGTGAGTATGTGATTATTCTGCCCAGTATATTTCTACATTATGTAGTGAAAGACCAGGGAAAAGACAACAGGAAGGGTCCATGGAATCACTGGACATATTGTGAGATGAACTGAGTCCATAACATAGTGGACACTAGAGAATACACCCTCCTTGGTAACTGAACAATTCTGTTAGCATGCTTTCTGTAGATAGAAAGTCAGGACCTAAAGGTATTTGTACTTTCAGACAGCTACCAGTCTCCTTTAATTCATGCTGGTGGCACTTTTCCCACATAGATTTTGGTTACCACCAATGAGATGTTGAGTAATGTTAATGCTTCCTTTGTACTCTTTTAATCACCTTAATGGAGGTAGTGTCCTCTTGACCCTTCTGGGGAATATATTCATCTGATGCTTCTCTGTTTTTATGTAATAAATATATCCTTCAATGCATGCCTTTCTGAGTCTTTTCAATCCTGCCTCAAAACTCTAATGGTAGTTCCACATCTTTATCTCTTCTGGCTTGGGTGTCGTTCTAGCAGCATAATAGGTCAGGTTCCTGAGTTATAGGACAACGATCTCATATCAGTAAATCTCCGTTATCCAGCCTCCCATGTCACCTAGTTCACTCTTGAGATTGACGCCAACATATTTTCTTCTGGTTCCTGTTGGTAACTGGTAGCCTGATTCTGCTGCTTTTCCTTTCCTTTAATTTATATTTTCTCCCTTCCTTCCTTCCTTCCTTCCTTCCTTCCTTCCTTCCTTCCTCCCTCCCTCCCTCCCTCGTTTCTTTTTTCTTTCTTTCTTTCTTTCTTTCTTTCTTTCTTTCTTTCTTTCTTTCTTTCTTTCTTTCTTTCTTATTTATGTATTTATGTATTTATTTAGGTAAAAATCCATTTCCCAGTATTGCAGAAAATATTTCTTCATTGCTCAGGCTATGCTTACACCCACTTAATTTTTGGTCTGGAAGCAATATGGAGATAAAGCTATGTTTTGAGGAGGATAAAATAATCTTTTGAGACCTTTTCATGGTTTATAGGCAGTGGGAGACTGCTTTGCTATAGCAAGGTGAAAAGGACCCTTTTACCGGCCAATAGTCTAGGCTCTAACCTAGGGGAAACTGGAGGTTCAGATGTTCCTATCTCAGTCCTCAGGGTTCCATACCTTCCTTGTCAGAACTTTAACTCTACCAAAGTGTGAATTCAGTCAACTTTTAAAACGGGTCAATTCTCTCAAACCTTTGATTTTACCCTTTTATCTGTCGCCCTTAAAATATAACCTCACTTATCAGCATCAACTCTTTTAGTTTGGGATCCTTCCAAAGAAGATCCTGAAACAACTGTACACATAGTTTATTTAGGAGGTAATCCCAGGAAGAATAATGGGTGAGGCGAGAAGTGAGAAAGTTAAGAAAATTGTGAAAAAGAGGTTAGTGCTATGGGCAAGTAGGACTCAACTTCACTTTAAAATCTCTGAGAGACTGTATAAAATCTCAACTTAGAATTGTTCTGTAAAGTGACAAACGTTGTGTCCACAGGCATGCATCATCCCTCATTGGTTGATACATTAATACTTCTCACCTACCTTTTGTATGGGCTGACGATACTCTTATAAATAGAGATACCCTGCAGCCGAGCAACAGAGAAAGCCACTCTCATGTAAGGAAACTGTTTGAAGATGGCTTTCTAGGTAGGTGGAGGGCTTTGGGCTTGTTTATCCAACAGAGGCAACGTTGGCTTATACCAAGCCAAGATAGTAGAAATATAAATACAGATTGAAATATATTTGTTTATTTTACATTGTTGAGTTCACCTGTAACATTATGGAAGACAGGTCCAATAGTGTAATGTGTGTAAGGACAGATTACATTGCTTTAAAGAATGTGTTTAAGTTTTAGAAATAGAGCCTGAATTAGTTAGATAACTCTAACTAATACTGCATAAAATCTATTCCAAAGTCAGTGTCTTGGAAAACAAATTATGCATTCTCATGAAGTTTGAGGTTGGTAAAGGGTCAGAGTATATTGTTCAGGCTGGGACTTCTGGGAAGCTCTGTTTCATGTTATAGGCCTTCAGGGCTAGCCCTGCCTCACATGTCTGTCATCCTCCTGGGAGCAATAGACTGTACAGGATATGCTCTTCTCATGGTAACAGCATAGGTACAAGAGGGCAAGCAGCACCACAAGAGGTCTCTGAATGTCTAGGCCCACTGCTATATTAACCAACATTTGTAAGAGAGAATAAACCTGACTCCATATTGGATCTATTCCTTGCGCTCTGTTGCTTGTGCTTAGGCTGGCTCTGCGCCTTTGTAAAAGGATGTTGCTTATAGCCTGAAATATATATGATAGCTCATTCTCAAGACCCTGACCTTTAAAGGTATAACAATTTTTCATTCATATAGAGATAAAAAGTTGCAGAAAAGAGAATAACTCTTAGAACACTGTGACCAGGCCTACATGGACAACTGCAAGAACAAAGGATTCCAGAACCAAGAAATGTGCAACAATCAGCCACACACCCTCTCCTTTTAGCATAAAAGAAGCCTCAATTCTAACTCTGGTAAGATTGTTCTTTGAGACACCAGTCCACCATCTTCTTGGTCTGCTGGCTTTCCAAATAAAATTGCTATTACCTGCCCCAACACCGCATCTCTCAATTTATTGGCTTGTCAGCAGTGAGCAGTATTGGCTTGTCAGCAGTGAGTAGTACAAGCTTCGACTTGGTAACACATTCAGAAAACCAAAACTTGACTACCATTAAGGTGAGGTAACTGAGACTCTCACTTGGGGCACAAAAGTTGAGGGGCTGCCAAAAACCTTAATGGGCAAGATGAAAAATATTTTAACGCAATATTTTAAAAATGCAAAAAGTTCCACAAAGAACAAAATATCAAGCAAACTTATTTTATAAAGGTATGATTAACATACAAAAAGTTATACATACTTATGCGTACAACATAATGAATTCAGAGATAAATATATATCTGTGAACTATCACCATAATCTGTGCCATAAACATATCCAACACCTCCAAAAGTTTCCTCTCACCATATTTTATTTATTTATTTATTATAATAATTATTATTTTAATCTGGCCTTGAATGTGCATGGCCTTGCTTCACCTTCCTTACCTTAATCCCACCTGGCAAGTCACATAGCCAAGCTTAAGTTGACAGGGTGATAAATGTACTCTACCTAAGGAGGTAGGATTTGAGGAATAAAGTATTTTGAACAATAATTTAAAAAATAAACAATATGTCTAAATATTTCAATGAAGAACTTATATCTGAGGGAAATAGGACTGATAGAGTGATAAATCTAGTAATAAGAAGATGATGTAGGATGAAGGAAACATGCTTATACACATAATAACATGCATAAAAGCCCCATTATAAAGACTTTAAGATGTATTATTAGACAAAGTGACTTAACTAGCTTGGTAGAAGAGACAACGTAAAGTAGATAAAGAAATAAAGATTTTCTGGAATAATTTTTGTATAATAGCCAAAATCTGCAAAGATTGTTATTTAGGAATAGAGAAGATCCATTTGGTGAAGCTACACAATTCTTGTGTTGATGAACTGTCTAATAAAGAGATTTTTGTTAAATATGCTCTTTTCAAGCATATTTACATATATATTTTCATATATACATATATATATTATATATACTTATAAGCATAATCTTTTTCATATATTCTCAGTGAATATTCTGAAGCATTTTATTCAACACTGACGAAATTGTGTCTTGTTACCAGCAATTTCTTGCTTCTGTACTATTTCTTGGAGATATTTTCCCTAATGTATTATATGAAGATAGTGAATTATATGGTACATAAATCCAAGCTTAGTATTTTTTAAAACAAATGAAGACTTTTGAGCCCTTTGGAAAAGTTGGAAATACCGGGGATACGTAAAAAACAAAAACTGTAATTTTGATTTGCAAATATTTATATAATGAAATAGATATTTGCTTTAGCTTTCTTTTTTTAATTTTAAAGTCAGTACTTTCTTGTGTTTTTTAATATATTTTGTTTGCATCTTGCAAAACTGAGATGGAGATAATTACCTTAATAACATTTTAAGCAATATGTGTTGAGCTATAGATAACATTTCTAAAATACATTAAAATTTAAAATTTTATAAAATATATATAATTTTTTCAGCTGAAGTTTTAAGTGTCCAAAATTTTCATAAAATTTGTTTTTGGAGGAAGAATTATAGAAAGTTCACATAATTTTTCCATATAGCTCAATATTTATAGGTTCACTGTGGTCATCTACCTACTAAATTAGTAGATTGTTTTTGGGGAGAGGAATTGGTTAATTTGTATCTTTAATGACATTACAGGTCTACAATTAAAAACACAACAACAAAAATATAAGGTATTTTAGTGAAAGTACTTATTGTCATTTAAAACACAAAAATTATATGTTCATCAGAATTTGTACGTATTCTATGTTTTTTTATTTGATCTCAGTTGTTAACTTTGGTTATTACTTGGAATCCAAAGATTGTATATGAATTCTTATGATATCCTATAATTTCCAGTAGAGTAATAGTCTATACTTTCTAAACATAAAATAATTGAAAAATACATATTATCTTACTGCTTTTGCTTACAGCCATGTTCTGTATTATATCCCTTCTTCTGAACAACCTTAACAAACATAATTGCAATGCATTTACCTATAAAGCCTTCAGCTACCCTAAAGTATAAAAGGGATACTTACAGCTGATACTCAGCAGAAGCTTTACCTAGTTTTCATTAAAATAGTTTAACAACTGTGCTACATAAGATGACAACATTTATTATGTTGCAGAACAACTTTTAAATAGCTGACACAATTTTTTAGTGATAAATTGCCAATAGAAAAATAGGTCTTCCATTTATAAACTTTAGAGAAGATATTCACAAAGCCCTAAAACTATTTTCACCCCATATATGTGTTACATTTGACAACACTAAAAAAATATATTCTACTGAGATGGATATGGTATAAAGTGTTATTGCAATTTGAAATTAAAAGAATACAGTACAATGTTGATGATATATTTTCCAAACTCATATGCTTCATCTTTAATATTTAGCATTATTGCTCTATAAACTAAAAATCATTAGTTAAAGTAGTATATTGGGATTTCTTTATATGACAAAAATATGGATATATTTATTTCTATCAAATGACCACCTTATTTACTATATTTAAAAAGTCATATAGTTAAGTTATAATTTCAAAATCCATAGTAACAGTGACAAGCATCTGATAAGGTAGACCAATATAAAAGTGGAAACTTTAAAGAGTTGAAGTCAACTCTAATAGATAGGAGCATTAACCCTAAAAAACAATTCATTAAAATGAAACATAGATCGCTAGATTGTAAGCAAAGAGAAATACTGATATTTCTATTATTATATTTATTATGTATTTACATTTGTTATATATTTATTATTATATCACATTAACTAATAAAGGTGTCTATTTAGAGTAGATATACCCATTAGGTATGATTTAAATTTTCAGATTTTGGAATTTTTAATATTAATTAATCAAGGGGAAAATTACCAATTTACTTACCTTTTCTTACTCCCTTTTTTCCTTTTTCTTTTAATACTTAATAACCTCATTCTTTTCCCAATAAGAAAAATAATCAAATATTTGAAGAGTCAAATTTATGTTGATTGAGCCATAAAATCACAATTTTATAATTTTAAAAATTGTGACTTTATTATCCTTAAAATTACATATACTGAATATTATTGCAGAGGAAGTAGGTTAAGTTTATCATAATAGTGAGCTTATCCTTGAGATATGCCTCTTGAGCAAAAAGCCTGGAATCATGAACATGGTATTAATAATATCAATTTAATGAAGTAATATTACATTTCATATGCTTATGCTGAGATGAATTCTGGAATAATATCCTGAGGGCATACAGATATAATGAGGAAACATTTTTTCAAGAAATATTAAATCTCAGTAAAAACAGTAGAAGCCTGTGGCATTTGAGCCATGGCCCCCTCCCTTCCCACCCTGTCCCAGTTCAATCTGATTGAAGCCTTACCCCTGAAATATTCATGCAAGAATACAGGGCTTCCTCTGTCTTTAGCCCCCTGTCTAATGTCACTGTTTCTCCTCAGGAAGGGTAAGCTGGCAGTAATTCTCATCTTCCTAGCTCTGTGTTGCAGAGGTACTATTTCAGGCAACAGCAGCTGAGAGGTCTGGATTTTCTACCTCCACCAAGGCAAAGGGTCTACCCTAGATGGGGCAGACTTAGAATTATCATCCTCCTATCACTATTGCCCCAATCCTCTAGGAGAGCAAAATTTCTGTTCTGAAAGATGCAAGCTGAAGAGCTAAAGCTGAATTAGGAGATAAAACTACAAAGCAGTTGTTATAAATATGTTCAAAGAACAAGAGAAAGCAACGTTTAAAGAAGTAAAGGGAAGTATGATGATAAAGTCTCATTAAATATAAAATAACAATAAAGAAATAAAAATAAATTGTAGTTTTGCAGTTGAAATGTGCAATAACTGAAATACAGAATTCACTAGAGGGGCTCAACGGTAAACTTGAACTGACGAAAGAAAGAGTCAGCAAACTTGAAGATAGAACAAAAGAGATAATGCAATCTGAATAGTAGAGAGAAAAAAGAGAAATGAGGGATACTCTTTAGTGCACCAATATATACACAATAGCAATATCAGAAGATGAGGAATGAGAAGGGTAGAAAAGATGTTCAAAGATAATGGCTAAAAATCTCATAATCTAGTTATCTAAAACTTTCATATCTATATATCTCATAATCTATTTCTATTGTCTTTTTTTATTGGCTATAGGTTACATTTATCTTTTCCTTCACAGGTTACAAAGTTTGATTATATACTGGAACATATTGATATGTTGTAGATATTCTGGATTATTTTATTTTTCCCAGGACAGTGTTCATTTTTTTTATATCCGATGGTTGACTTTTCTGGTCTATTTCCCTTGCAGTTGGCAGTAGTTAAAATACTTATTCTGTTCTTTCTGCTTTCCACCCATTACCTTCCATCATTACTGTTATGAACTGAATGTGTCTTGCCCCAAATTCAGGTTGAAATCTTACCTTCCAATGTGATGGTGTTAGAAGGTGGGGCCTTTGGGAGATGATTAGGTTATGAGCATGGAGTCCTCATGAATGGGATTAATACTTTTATAAAGCAGACCACAGAGGTCTCTCACCACCACTTCCACCATGTGAGGATGACTGTCTGCAGACCAGGAACTGGGCCTTCACCAAAAACCCAACCATGCTGGCATCATGAACTTTTAATTCCAGCCTCCAGAACTGTAAGAAATAAAATTCTGTTTTAAGCCATCCAATCCATGGTACTCTTATAGCAGCAAAAATTAAAACAATTATCCTTGATATTTACCACATCCATGGGAACTTGGGGGATAAGTCAGTGTTTTGAACAGAGTTTATACCAAGACTCTACTTTCCAGAATTTCCTCCCACTATCTAGGTGCCTCTGTAGTCTTAAAGTCTCTCTTTTGGCCTTTTAAAACAATATCACCATTTCTTCTAATGGAGTTCCAATATTCCTATATCATGAGGAGTGAAAATTCCCTCAGGTAATCACATATCACCAATGGCAGTTTTCTTAATTTTCTACCCCATTCACTTTCCAGATTTCTCCTGAATTATGTCACTCTCTAGGATTTTAAGTATCTTTAAACTACATTTCAGTGTGTGTTCTGTGTGTATGTGTGTGAGATCCCCAAGAATGTGTTTGATCAAACTACTCCACCATTATCAGAAGCAGAACTTGAATGCTCAAATGAAATTTCAGTGAAAAGCACTCATTTTTCCTCCAGCGTTTGTTCCTCAAGCATTACCATATATTAATAGTCTCACAGTACTGATTCAGACTCTGAAAATCAGTTTCAACTACCTGAAAATTAGAACACTGGTCACTATGTACATATAAAATAATTTGCCTTTGCATAGTTTATGTTATTAATATTATGGGGTGTCCAACACTGTCATTTGTAAAGTTAAATTTTGTCAAAAACTAGTTATGATCACTTCTCTCTCTCTCTCGCTCTTTTGAATGTATTTGTCATTACATTGACAAATGATTGTACAAGCTTGTGACATTAAAAAAATGCAAGTTGGAAAGATGCATTTAATTTTTTTTAACATCTTTATGGGAGTATGATTGCTTTACAATGTTGTGTTAGTTTCTGCTATATAACAAAGTGAATCAGCTATATGTATAAATATATCCCCATTCACTTCATCCCAGCTTACTCTTCCCCCTCCCTGTGTCCTCAAGTCCGCTCTCAATGTCTGCATCTTTATTTCTGTCCTGCCCCGAGGTTCATCAGAACCTTTCTTTTTTTTTTAGATTCCGTATATATGTGTTAGCATACGGTATTTTTCTCTTTCTGACTTACTTCACTCCGTAGGACAGTCTCTAGGTACATCCACCTCATTACAAATAACACACTTTCATTTCTTTTTATGACCGAGTAATATTCCATTGTATACATGTGCCACAGCTTCTTTATCCATTCATCTGTAAATGCACACCTAGGTTACTTCCATGTCCTAGTTATTGTAAACAGTGCTGCAATGAATATTGTGGTACATGACTTTTTGAATTATGGTATTTGTAAATTTGTATATACACTGTAGTGGGATTGTGGGGTCATATGGTAGTTCTATTTTTAGTTTTTTAAGGAACCTCCATACTGTTCTCCATAGTGGCTGTATCAATTTACCTTCCCACCAACAGTGAAAGAGGGTTCCCTTTTCTCCACACCCTCTCCAGCATTTATTGTTTGTAGATTTTTGATGATGGACATTCTGACATGTGTGAAGTGGTAACACACTGTGGTTTTGATTTGCATTTCTCTAATAATTAGAGTTGTTGAGTATCCTTTCATGTGTTTGTTGGCAATCTGTATATCTTCTTTAGAGAAATGTATATTTAGGTCTTCTGCCCATTTTTGGATTGGGTTGTTTGTTTTTTTGATATTGAGCTGCATGGGGTGCTTGTATATTTTGGAGATTAATCATTCATCAGCTGCTTCATTTACAAATATTTTCTCCCATTCTGAGGGTTGTCTTTTCGCCTTGTTTATGCTGTGCAAAAGCATTGAAGTTTCATTAGGTCCCATTTGTTTATTTTTGTTTTTATTTCCGTTTCTCTAGGAGATGGGTCAAAAAGGATCTTGCTGTGATTTACATCATAGAGTGTTCTGCCTATGTTTTCCTCTAAGAGTTTTATAGTGTCTGGCCTCACATTTAGGCCTTTAATCCATTTTGAGTTTATTTTTGTGTATGGTGTTAGGAAATGTTCTAATTTCATTCTTTTACATGTAGTTATCCAGTTTTCCCAGCACCACTTACTGAAGAGTCTATCTTTTCTCCATTGTAAATTCTTCCCTCCTTTGTCAAAGATAAGGTGACCATATGTGCATGGCTCTATCTCTGAGTTTCTATCCTGTTCCATTGATATACATTTCTGTTTCTGTGCCAGTACCACACTGTCTTGATTACTGTAGCTTGGGAGTATAGCCTGAAGTCAGGGAGCCTGATTCCTCCAGCTCTGTTTTTCTTTCTCAAGATTGCTTTGGCTAGTCAGAGTCTTTTGTGTTTCCATACAAATTGTGAATTTTTTTGTTTGAGTTCCATAAAAAATGCCAGTGGTAGTTTGACAGAGGTTGCATTGAATCTGTAGATTGCTTTGGGTAGTATAGTCATTTTCACAATGTTGATCCTTCCAAACCAAGAACATGGTATATCTCTCGATCTGTTTGTGTCATCTTTAATTTCTTTCATCAGTGTCTTATAGTTTTCTGCATACAGGTCTTTTGTCTCCTTAGGTAGGTTTATTCCTAGGTATTTTATTCTTTTTGTTGCAATGGTAAATGGGAATGTTTCCTTAATTTCTCTTTCAGATTTTTTCATCATTAGTGTATAGGAATGCAAGAGATTTCTGTGCATTAATTTTGTATCCTGCTACTTTACCAAATTCATTGATTAGTCCTAGTAGTTTTCTGGCAGCATCTTTAGGCTTCTCTATGTATAGTATCATGTCATCTGCAAACAGTGATAGCTATACTTCTTCTTTTCCGATTTGGATTCCTTTTATTTCTATTTCTTCTCTGATTGCTGTGGCTAAAACTACCAAAACTATGTTGAATAACAGCGATGAGAGTGGGCAACCTTGTCTTGTTCCTGATCTTAGAGGAAATGGTTTCAGTTTTTCACCATTGAGAACAATGGTGGCTGTGGGTTTGTCATATATGGCTTTTATTATGTTAAGGTAGGTTCCCTCTAGGCCCACTTTCTGAAGAGTTTGTATCATAAATGGGTGTTGAATTTTGTCAAAAGCTTTTTCTGTATCTATTGAGATTATAATATGATTTTTATCCTTCAGTTTGTTAAGATGTTGTATCACATTGATTGATTTGCACATGTGGAAGAATCCTTGCATTCCAGGTATAAACTCCACTTGACCATGGTGTATGATGCTTTTAATGTGCTGTTGGTTTCTGTTTGCTAGTATTTTGTTGAGGATTTTTGCATCTATGTTTATCAGTGATACAAGCCTGTATTTTTCTTTTTTGGGACATCTTTGTCTGGTTTTGGTATCAGGGTGATGGTGGCCTTGTAGAATGTTTGGGAGTGTTTCTCCCTCTGCTATACTTTGGAAGAGGTTGAGAAGGATAGGTGTTAGCTCTTCTCTAAATATTTGATAGAATTAACCTGTGAAGCCATCTGGTCCTGGGCTTTTGTTTGTTGGAAGATTTATAATCAGAGTTTCCATTTCAGTGCTTGTGATTGGTCTGTTTATATTTTCTATTCCTTCCTGTTTCACTCTCAGAAGGTTGTGCTTTTCTAAGAATTTGTCTACTTCTTCCAGGCTGCCCATTTTATTGGCATATAGTTGCCTGTAGTAATCTCTCATGATCCTTTGTATTTCTGCAGTGTCAGTTGTTTTCTTTTTTCATTTCTAATTTTGTTGATTTGAGTCTTCCCCCTATTTTTTTTTTTTTTTTTGATGAGTCTGGCTAATGGTTTATCAATTTTGTTTATCTTCCCCAAACCCAGATTTTAGTTTTATTGATCTTTGTTATTGTTTCCTTCATTTCTTTTTCATTTATTTCTGATATGATCCTTATGATTTCTTTCCTTCTGCTAACTCTGGGTTTTTTTTGTTGCCGTTCTTTTTCTTTTTCTAATTGCTTTAGGTGTAACGTTAGGTTGTTTATTTGAGATATTTCTTGTTTCTTGAGGTAGGATTGTGTTGCTATAAACTTCTCTCTTAAAACTGCTTTAGCTGCATCCCATAGGTTTTGGACCATCGTCTTTTCATTGTCATTTGTTTCTAGGTATTTTTTTATTTCTCCTTTGACTTCTTCAGTGATCTCTTGGTTATTTATTAGGGTATTGTTTAGCATCATGTGTTTGTATTTTTTACAGTTTTTTTCCTGTACATGATATCTAGTCTCATAGCATTGTTGTTGGAAAGGATACTTGATACAATTTCAGTTTTCTTAAATTTCCTGAGGCTTGATTTATGCCCCAAGATACGATCTATCTTGGAGAATGTTCCATAAGCACTTAAGAAGAAAGTGTATTCTGTTGTTTTTGGATGGAATGTCCTATAAATATCAGTTAAATTTATCTGATCTAGTGTGTTTTTCAAAGCTTGTGTTTCCTTAATTATTTTCATTTTAGATGATCTGTCCCTTGGTGAAAGTGGGGTGTTAAAGTCTCTGACTATTATTGTGTTACTGTCGATTTCCCCTTTTATGGCTGTTAGCATTTGCCTTGTGTATTGAGGTGCTCCTATGTTGGTTGCATAAATATTTGCAACTGTTATATCTTCTTGGATTAATCCCATGATCATTTTGTAGTGTCCTTCTTTGTCTATAGTAATACTCTTTATTTTAAAGTCTATTTTGTCTCATATAAGAATTGCTGCTCCAGCTCTCTTTTGATTAACATTTACATGGAATATCTTTTTCCATACCCTCACTTTCAGTCTGTATGTGTCCGTAGGTGTGAAGTGGGTCACTTGGAGACAGCATATATACAGGTCTTGATTTTGTGTCCATTCAGCCAGTCTGTGTCTTTTGGTTGGCACATTTAATCCATTTACATTTAAGGTAATTATCGATATGTATGTTCCTATTACCATCTTCTTAATTGTTTTGGGTTTGTTTTTGTAGGTCTTTTCCTTCTCTTGTGTTTCCTGACTAGAGAAATTCCTTTAGAATTTGTTGTTAAGCTGGTTTGGTGGTGCTGAATTCTCTTACTTTTTCCTTGTCTATAAAGGTTTTCATTTCTCCATCAAATCTGAATGAGATCCTTGCTGGGTAGAGTAATCTTGGTTGCAGGTTTTCCTCCTTCATCACTTTAAATATGTCCTGCCAGTCCCTTCTGGCTTGCAGAGTTTCTGCTGAAAGATCAGCTGTTAACCTTATGGGGTTTCCCTTGCATGTCATTTGTTGGTTTTCCCTTGCTGCTTTTAATACTTTTTATTTGAATTTAATTTTTGATAGTTTGATTAATATGTGTCTTGGCATATTTCTCCTTGAATTTATCCTGAATGGGACTCTCTGTGCTTCCTGTACTTGACTATTTTCTTTCCCATGTTAGGGAAGTTTTCAACTATAATCTCTTCAAATATTTTCTCAGTCCCTTTCTTTTTTCTTCTTCTTCTGGGACCCCTATAATTCGAATGTTGATGCACTTAATGTTGTCCCCAAGGTCTCTGAGACTGTCTTCAGTTCTTTTCATTCTTTTATCTTTATTTGGCTGTGAGGCAGTTATTTCCACTATTTTATCTTCCAGGTCACTTATCCGTTCTTCTGCTTCAGTTATTCTGCTATTGATTCCTTCCAGAGTATTTTTAATTTCATTTATGGTGTTGTTCATCATTGTTTCTTTGCTCTTTATTTCTTCTAGGTCCTTGTTAAACATTTCTAATATTTTCTCCAACATATTTCCTAGATTTTGGATCATCTTTACTATCATTACTCTGAATTCTTTTTCAGGTAGACTACCTATTTCCTCTTCATTTGTTTGGTCTCATGGGTTTTTACCTTGCTCCTTCATCTGCTGAATATTTCTCTTTCTTCTCATTTTGTTTATCTTTCTGTGTTTGGATTCTCCTTTAGCAGGCTGCAGATTTGTAGTTCCCATTATTTTTGGTGTCTCTCCCCAGTGGGTGAGGTTGGTTCAGTGGCTTGTGTAGGGTTCCTTGTGGAGGGGATGGTGCCTTTGTTCTGGTTGGTGGGACTGTATCTTATCCTTTTGGTGGGCAGGGCTGCATCCGGTGGTGTGTTTGGAGGGTCTTTGAACTCAGTATGACTTTAGGCAGCCTCTCTGCTAATGGGTGGGGTTGTGTTCCTGGCTTGTTAGTTGTTTGGCATGGGGCATCCAGTACTGGAGCCTGCTGGCCATTGGGTGGAGCTGGATCTTTGGTTTGAGATGAAGATATCTGGGAGAGCTCTTACTGATTGATATTACATGGGGCCAGGAGATTTCTGGTGGTCCAATGTCCTGGACTCAGTCCTCCCACCTTGGAGTCTCAGGCCCTACACATAGCTGTAGCACAAAAACCCTGTCAGACACACAGCTCAGAAGAAAAGGAAGAGAGAAAAACAAAAACAAAGACAAAAAATGAACAGACAGATCCCTAGGACAAACGGTAAAAGCAAACCTATACAGACAAAATCTCACAAAGAAGCATACAGATACACACTCCAAAAATAGAAAAGGAGGAAAAAAATATATATATATATATAAAAAAGGAAGCAAGCAACAAAACCAATAAACAAATTCATCAAAGATAATAAGTTCTAAATACTAAACTAAGATAAACATAAAACCAGAATCAGATTAGACACAGAAAGCAAACCCCAAGTCTTCAGTTGCTCCCAAAGTCCACCACCTCAATTTTGGGAACATTCATTGTCTATTCAGGTATTCTTCAGATGCAGGGTTTAACAGGTTGATTATGGGGATTTAATCTGCTGCTCCTGAGGCTGCATGGAGAAATTCCCCTTTCTCTTCTTTTTTCACACATCTCCTGGGGTTCAGCTTTGGTTTTGGCCCCGCTTTTGTGTGTAGGCCACCTTCTGGTCTGTTCTGGTCAGAGTCTGTCCCCCTCCCCTGACAAGAGGGGGTTAAAACAGAAGCTGATTAGGGCTCTCTTGCTCTCAGGCCAGGGGGAGGAAGGGGTATGGTTGTTGTAAGTGGAATTTGAGGCGAGCCTGCAGGGGCAGAGCCTGGCATGACATTGCAACAGCCTGAAGTGTGCCATGTGTTCTCCTGGGGAACTTGTCCCTGGATCATGGGACCCTGGCTGTGGTGGGCTGCACAGGTTCCTGGGGTGGGTGTGGATAGTGACCTGTGCTTGCACACAGGATTCTTGGTGGCAGTGGCAGCAATGGTAGTGGTTCATGTCTGTCTCTGGGGTCTGAGCTGATAGCCACGGTTCACACCCATCTCTGGAGCTCGCTTAGGTGGTGCTCTGCCTGCTGTGGGCACACTGGGAAGGAATCCCCTCTCCTCGAGCACCCCAAAACAAAGGTCTCTTGCCTCCCTGGTAGGTCCAGACTTTTTCCCGGACTTTATCCTGGCTAGCTATGGCACATTAGCCCCCTTCAGGCTGTGTTCACGCAGACAACCCCAGTCCCCTCCCTGGGGTCTGACCTCTGAAGCCTGAGCCTCAGCTCCCAGACCCCGCCCACCCCAGCGGGTGAGTAGACAAGCCTCTCGGGCTGGTGAGTGCTGGTCGGCACCGATTCTCTGTGCGGGAATCTCTCCGCTTTGCCCTCTGCGCCCCTGTGCTTTCTTTTGTGGCTCTGAATCTTCCCCTCACACACACCCCATCCCCATCAGTGAAGGAACTCCCTAGGTTGTGGAAACTTTTCTTCTTCACAGCTTCATCCCAGAGGTGCGGGTCCACTCCCTATTCTTTTATCTCTGTTTTTCCTTTTTTCTTTTGCCCTACCCAGGTATGTGGGGATTTTCTTACATTTTGGGAAGTCTGAGGTCTTCTGCCAGCATTCAGCAGGTGTTCTGTAGGAGTTGTTCCACATGTAGATGTATATTTGATGTATTTATGGGGAGGAAGGTGATCTCCATGCCTTAATCCTCCACCTTCTTGAAGGTCTGATCTCATTTAATTTTTAACTCTTTATTCTTATTAAAAAGAAAGTTTGTCTCTTACTGCCAAAAAATATTTTTAATTATATCAAAAAAGAAGTCACTGTACTTTGAAAATTATTTGGAAATTTGATGGATTCCTGATGATTTTGATGATTTTTTTTTGTGGTATGCGGGCCTCTCACTGTTGTGGCCTCTCCCGTTGTGGAGCACAGGCTCCGGATGTGCAGGTTCAGCGGCCATGGCTCACGGGCCTAGCCGCTCCGTGTCATGTGGGATCTTCCCGGACCAGGGCATGAACCCGTGTCCCCTGCATCGGCAGGTGGACTCTCAACCACTGTGCC
This sequence comes from Phocoena phocoena, assembly GCF_963924675.1. Taxonomy (NCBI): domain Eukaryota; kingdom Metazoa; phylum Chordata; class Mammalia; order Artiodactyla; family Phocoenidae; genus Phocoena; species Phocoena phocoena. Next base: position 20,920,993 of record NC_089221.1, read on the forward strand.
ACCAGGGAAGCCCAATTTTGATGATTTTTGACAACATTTTACAGTATATAGGGTCATGGTCACTAGAATAAATATATCAGAGGAAAAATAAACTGTAATTTTGAGGTGCTCATTTTCTGCTTTTTCTTGTTTTACAAAGAAGTTGCACTTGCACAATTATTTGTAAATATTCACATTATCCATTCCCAACTTAAGATCTATTCATAATTTATATTTATGGCATTCTGAGGGCAATATTAATATTACCATTTTAATCAAAAGATTAAATTTAAATGAACATTTATTAATAAATTATCTAGTTTCTATGAATAGAAGACAAACCACGAGGCAGTAATAGCACTGAAAAAAATAAAGATTTAATACATAAAAAACAACACAAACCATAATAGAGCATACTGTAATAAAAATTAAAGATAATGGAGAAATGACGTGACAATTTACACTTTGTTTATTCAAGGTTGACTGAGATCAATTGGCTAATGTTCTTCCTTTAGGAAATGCACATACTTTCAAGGTGTATTTTGAAGAACATTATAAAATGTCCAAGAGAATCAATAAAATTTTCTTCCAATTATGTGAGATATACATGTGCAAAGTTAAATTATCACCTTTTCCTCTGACATCACCAAGGAGCCACTTGTAGATCATTGTCCTGTGGTCTGAGCAGCACTCACAGATAAAAACCATTAGCAATAAGCAGCAGAAAAATTTAGTTTGAGAAAATATTGTTCCATAAATATTATCTATCAGTCTATAAGCTTTGTCTATGTCACAGAGCTTTCAGAACTGGCTAATGTGGTACAAGTGTGACATTGATGTTCCAGTAACAACATTTCCTGGTCTCTTTTTTTTCTTTAGATGCTTTGATGTTGATTTGAAATAAAAGCTAATCATTAGTATTGTTCTGTAATGCACATAGATAGAAGAGGATATCACTGAGCTATTATTAAAATATTATGCTATGAATCAGTCAAACATTACAATTACAGAATTATTTTATCTTATATAATTTATGATAAGCACAACAGATATCTAAGAAGCACTATAACCATTAAATAATGAGGGGTAAAAGATAGCTCTCTTTTGGAGTAAAATATTCAGAAAAATACATCAGATGACATCTGTAGAAAACCATCATTGACTTAGTACTTGAAATTTTCATAAGTTTACAGTAGAAAGCATTCTTTTGAGAACTTAAATAACCGCAGAATGGAAGACATTCTTGTCATTCACGGAAGAGCATTTAAATTCAAAATGAATTTGATAGCTTCCTGACATACTCAGCATTTCTTAAATTAAAACTAACAGAAAAAGATACAATGAAGAAGAAAAACAAGCAAAAATCTGACAAATAGTGTCTAGAAGCAAGGTCCCAAATATGAGTTATCAACATTAACTGTGTTGTTAACTTTAAACAAAAATTATGCAAGATATATACTAATAATGTAGAAACAATTTGTGTAGGCAAGATTAGGGTATCAGAATTTTAGTCAGTAATTTTTGTTGTTATACTAAATATCTCTATTTTGTTTTAGTTCCTGCAACTTGGGATAAATTAGGATCATTTGGGCAAGTACAAAGGAGAATAATTAAAAGGTTTAAATGATTAAAGTGCAAAATATGTATTTAGGATTAAGAGATGTCAGTATTCAACCAGAAGATGAACAGTCTCTTGATAATGATGGAATGACTTATATCCTTTACAGAGAGAGAACTGAACCTCTATGCAAACTTGAGCTTCTATGTCTGTTTATAACTAGTTTTGATTTTAGGACAGATTTCGCTCTAACTGAAGAATGACAACAGCAGCAGCAGCTGCAACAACAACAAACAGAGAGAAACAACAATAACGAAATCTTGTTGCTCAAAACCCACACTATCTCCTGGTTGAGGTGTCCATGCCACCTACATCTGCACACTGCCGTTTGTCTTCATTGAATCTGCTGGTATGCTGGCTTGTCCCACATAGCCTCCAGGGAAACGTTGTCAAGTTCTGTCATATTCTGTCACTGAACACCTGTCCTGCACGGCCATCCGTCTTCAAGTGCTATAAGTTTTGCAGGCTTCTCTTTCATACCTTAGGCATTTAATGTCTAGAGCTTGTAACAACCACCCTATGTCTCTTTATCAGAGCCTTGGAACTTTGGTCACCCAGAGTGGACTCTGAGACAAAACCAGCATTTTATCATCCAAATAAGCATATTCCTTCTCTGACACAAGGCTCTCAGTCTGATGGCAAGCCTTTTGACACTAGCCTTCCCCATCTGAACTACAGAACAGTGGACATTGTTTGAGTGACTGTCCCTCAGGTGTCCCATGGATGGTACTAGTACCATATACTAGATGCATAGGAAGTTTCCGTTATACATAATGAACACTTTAAGACATTAAGGCTTAATTCTCTTTAGGTCCCTGGTGGGGAAATTCTAAGTTTCTAGGTCAAGCTTGTACAACTTCTTTCAGGTAATTAATTCTCCATAATCATCTGGAAATTGACTCTGAGAGTTGAAGGTGGTAGTGGAGGTGATGACTCTGAAATTAACTCTGCACCCTCCTTATTCTTTGCTTTCCATTCTAAATAAGTGAGAGGAGTCAAACTTATTTTTCGTTGTTCTCTCTCTCTCTCTCTCTCTTTTTTTTTCCCAGAGATTTTTCTATCATGTTCTCTTTTCTCTGCCCGAAGGGGTAGGTTTGGGATGGACACCAAGTTCTGTTATCCTTCTAACTAGTGGAAATGGCTGTCTGCATGTTTTTAAAAAAATTCTATGGCTCTGAGTCAATCACACATGAATTCTGATAAAAGAGTTTTAGGATGATTAAGAATTACTGAAAATAAGAATATACTGGTTTAATACTGACTTGATTTTTAAAAACATTAACCCTGTAAAGCAACAATCTGAATATAATACTGAAGCATTCTGTAGCTTATCTAAATTTGTGAAACTCTGTATAAGAATTTACATGAATGTGTTGATGAGACCCCAACAAAATTCCATGCTGACTTTAAAACAGATCATGTTTTGTAAATATTTCCAAGAAACGGAGGACAAGTTTTCATGTATTATGTCATGTACAACCTGTGTGACCTTGACAAGTTGCCAATTCTCTTTGAGTTTTGTTTTTCTCTTCAGTCAAATAGGAATAATGACCTATTTGTCTCACAGTATATTAGAATCATAAGGCATGATTATTAGAAAAGAGATATTACAAAGTATAAATTACTTCTTAAAAAAATAACATCATTTTCCTTAAAACTCCAACTAAGGTAGAAAGTCTCCTCTTAAGCATGCTTGAACATTCAGTATCATTTTATATGGAGAAACCACCAGTAATTAGTTAAGATTTGGAATTCATTGTCACAGCTTGTACTTTCTCAGTTCTCACGCATATGAACTGCACTCATTTCCTCTGCACAGCTTGACCTTTTCTAAAATGCACAGGATTGCCTAACTGCAACTTGCATTGATGTGCTGTGCTTATCGGTAATTGAAAAAGTTCCAGCTCTATAAATTTCCAAACACCTGCATTGAAAAAAATATATCTTTAAAATTTTAGTTTATTGGATAGTACCCAAATTATTCTTAGTTCATTATTTCCTACATTTGAGAAGTGACTATTATGTAGTGTATTTCTTAATATTGCCAAGTCCATATTACATAAATAACTTTATTCTTTAAAATTATTTTTTTTAAAAATTGCCATTGCATTTATTGTTTCCTAACAAATGAGAGTGAGTTATTTAAAATAACAAGCTGACATAAATAAAAATTGGGGAGAATGATCTACTAAAAAGGGAATATCTAAAAATAATTTAAGTAATATATCTTAGGCATTTTCTTTCTTAATTTCTCTTATTAATATATCCTATGTGTAGAACTCATCTTTTCTCTTATTACTCCACAGACCAGTAAAGGATAAGATTTAATTTTTAAAGAAAATTGATTGAAGGCTCAAAAGAAGATAAAACAGACGATAAACCACAATTACTATACAAGTTCAAGGAACTTTAGGGTCACTTATTGAACTACTTCTCTGGCTAGCTCCTAGCCTCATCTATCCTCACACCCCCCAATATGTTGTGAGCCAGCCTGTGTGTTTCCACCACAGCCTTTCTGGCATCCCTTCCTAGAATTCAGATAAAAAATATTCAAGAACACCAAGTGAGCAAAAAACACAGACACGGCTCAGAAAATTTGTAAGTACCTGTTTCTTTTCTCTACCTTCTTATTACCAACCAAAATTACAATGGATGACTCAAGGAAACACACCAACTTTAAGCTATGACTTCTATTATTCCCTGGAACATCCATGTATGCAATTACATTTAAAGAAACAATTCAATAAATTAATCTCTTTTCAGTGGAAAAAAAAATATCAGGTTGTAATATTAAGTTGCTATGAGCTGACACTTATCTTGCCCTTTCCACAGATAGGAGAGACATTCCCTGAGAAGAGGCAGGGAGGTAATTGCCTGCTATTTTAGATAAGATCAGTGAATTTCAAAATATACATGTTAGTACCATACATCTTATAAGAAGGGGAAACTGAAATTTCCATCCAACGTTCTTTTGAAATGGAAGAAAATGGTAATGGAACTTTAGATGGAGGGAGAAGGGAAGAATCAACTTATTTTTTGCATTTTAATTTTCAAAGCGTTAATGTTTGGGGAAAATGTTCACATTATACTTCTAAGGAAAAAGAAGCAGGTAATGAAACAGTATATTACAGAAGAATATGATTTAAAAAAAAATGTTACACAGTCACACACACATATACACACAATGCACACATCCTGGCATCACAGGTCTACGTCTACGAAATGAGTCACACTTAATGTTCAAATAAGAGGACTTGTATCCCCAAGGGTGTGCTTTCTGTTGCCTGGAATCTCCACCCTTGAGGAGCCTTCCTCCCTGTTTTGGCTGCCCATTTGAGAAGGCCCACTTGAGCTTGCCACACAGCTTGTCCACTGCAGTAACTCTGCGGTTTCTGCCACAATAATTTTCTCCAACTCCTTCCATAGCTGATGACTATGCCTCAGAGACTTCCAGAAGGACCCTCTGAGAAGCCAGTGCTAATGATGTCCCTTGTGAAATCCCAGTTCTATGACAAGGATGCTGTACCCGAACTCTCCAATGTGAGAAAATGGTGCTGGATTGCATGTAGAGCTGGTAAACTGGATCTTTCCACAGCTTCCTGCCACAAATTGTCATTTAGGTTTCTAAGCAGCATTGTTCATTTTCATTGCTTACTAAATTCATAAAAAATTTTTCTGCTTTTCCTTTTCAATCTTTTCCTGTAGTGTCAATCAACCAACAAAAATACTAAAAAAACAACAAAAAACAAACAAACAAACAAAAAACTAAAAAAACCCAAACCCTTAAAAAAAAAGAAAAGAAAAACTTCATTTTCTAGTAAACAAGAAAAAGTATTTAGCACAAAGCTGTAGAGATTTATATTCTATCTAAACATTTGTCTGCTTTTTTTTTTTTTTGGTCTCCTAACACCCACCCAACAAAACAGAATTTTTGAAATAAAAATAAAATGTCATTCTCAGTTTTAGAACAGAATCTGACAAATATTACTACTACCAAACCATAATACTAATAGCTATATTCAGGTTAAACATGACTTATATTCTTACTCTGAAACAATGAATATATATTTGCTTTGAATTTGTATAACAAAGGGACCACTTCTGATCATTGTTTTTCTGAAGTAATAAAATGATTTTCCCAACTCACAGAGAAGAAGGAATAGTGAGGGAAAGTCTGAAAAAGATATAACAGATTGGAAATTAATGCATTTATCCCTGAATTATGGACATAAGTGTAATTTATATTTATTTGTAAATGTTTTACAAACACACATTAAAATGCTAAAATAATGCTATTAAAATGTGATTGCATATTTACATTCTCAAGAATCATGAAAATGTGTATGGGAGAGGGATGCTTGCAACTATTTTCTACTTATCCTGTCTTATATTGCCATTCAGCATTCAAGGCAATGGCACTGTGTCATGGTGAAGGGTATACACGCTGAAACTTGAGTTTGAATTTCACCTCTAATTCTTACCATGCAACCACTGGTGTTGCATTCTTTGGGCTTCTGTTATCTCATCTTAAAATAGTTATAGTAAAAGTAAAAGGTCTTTTGTATGATTAGCTGATTTAATGTATGTAAAATTTTAATTAGTGTTGGCGTTTACAAGGATTATGGAGTTTACTGGCTGTGAGCTCAGGCCAGTGTAAAAACTTCGGGGAAACGTGGTCCTCTGTTGACTGACTTTGAAGATGATCTCTGTGCACTCAATTCTCTTTCATAATTCTGAACATAACCTGGAATATCTGAATCGAGTTATGGTATTTTTGCTCTCTTAGAGAAAAGTAAAATTAAATGTATAATGTGTTCAGACAATTTTAAGTGCCTATAGAATTACATTTTCTTATTTATGCATTCCTTTCCAATGCAGTTGTTACAGGTGATGCCATTTCTGATACTTTAAGTTGCAACCCGGCACTCAGTGCCCTGTTTGACACAAACATTTGTTTATCTAATAACTTGTACAGACCACTGCAGCCATGCCACTGTACCCTTTAGAGACACATGCTTCCTTCTTTCTTCAGCAATTGGTACAGAATTCTCTGCATTGACTTTCAAATCAACTTTTTTTTGCTTTCCCTGTGCATATTTTTGTTTTGTTTTGTTTTTGTTTTTTTGCGGTACGCGGGCCTCTCACTGTTGTCGGCTCTCCCGTTGCGGAGCACAGGCTCTGGATGCGCAGGCTCAGCATCCATGGCTCATGGGCCCAGCCGCTCTGCGGCATGTGGGATCTTCCCAGACCGGGGCACGAACCCGCGTCCCCTGCATCGGCAGGCGGACTCTCAACCACTGCGCCACCAGGGAAGCCCTCTCTGTGCATTTTTTCTTTTCATTAGGCTGTATTACCTGATAGTCTTCAAATCCTTGAACTGATCAGGCAACGGTCTCTCATGGGTTTCCTCCCTACAGTGATCTGCACTCAGCTGAGTTCTGCATGGGAAACTGAAAACCTCAAGGAGCCTCTGCTTGTCCAGTAGAGCAGCTAGAGCTTTTCCTGGCATTTCTTCCTTTGGATTCTCTCTTCTTAAATTCATTCAGTGAGGCTGGCAACACACACTGGGCCCTCAGCACTCAGGCATTCATTTGGGAAACTACCTTGCAATCAAGAATCAAGAATCAAGACAGGTGAAATAAGAGTGAGCTCTTGTGTTTGTTTAATAGTTTCTTGGGAGACATGATTAAGAAAAGCTGTGATGATGCTTAATAGTAAGAGAATTGGTAAGAAAGTAGGCATAAAAAAATACTACCTTTTTCTAGTTATCTTCAGCTGTATCTGTGGTAGTCAAATACCCTATGTAGTCTCTACTTTAGGATAGATTCACTGTAGCATATATGAATCTTTGCAAAAAAGTAGAAATTTCTTTAGGAGAACTAAAATTAAAAGTCTATTCCTAGGAACTTAGAAGTATAGCTTTTATTAAAATTCCACACTTTCTTTGCTCATCTTGGTTGCTTCTGAGATATGTACAAAGTATCTGAGGAGAAGTGGTAGTGAGAACTGAACAGGTAATGTTGCTATAAGAGTTATAAACAGTAAAGGAGCTAATATATTCATTAGTGCTTTTGTTTCCAATCATATCAAAAGATTTATGCCCTTTAAGCTTTGAAGGTAAGCTAAGTTTTTCATCTGAGAGTAAAAAGAATAAAATGTTTTTTATTCTATAATTTTACATCAATCAAGCCATGACGAACATCATTCCTCTGGTGACTTGCATATTCATATAATGTCATGTAATTGCTTCTTTTTTTTTTTTTTTCAGTACCAGTAAGTATTCATTGTATTTTCCCAGGAAAAAAAGGAGAAGGGAAAAGAGTCAGCATGTGTGTTATAAAATGATAGTAAATGGGAAAGGAAGTACCTGGCACAGCAAAATTTACCGTCAAATAAACACTGCCTAGATGGGATCGCCAAAGCCCAAAGAGGCTCATTCACCTGCAGTTCAGGAATGAGAGGAAGCGATGAGGGAAAGAGCAGACAGGTACATGTTTTTCTACTCTCCCTTCCTCCACGTAAATTCAAGATTTCACAGAAAGCTTTGGTTTCTAGCAGTAAACATGGAGTTACATTCATCCATCTCCTATTAAACAATCTCATGGCCACTTTGACGTTTCTTGCACCTTCATAAAAGTTCCTGAGTGACTTGGATATATATTCATCTTTCCTTTTGTGGTCTCCCAACCCCACTTTCTACATGGAAGGCCCCCTCATTGCTTCTCTCCAACCTAGGATTAGAGATTAAACTAGGTTTTAATTCATCCAAAGGCAACAGTCTGTTTGACATGAATCACATCAAGGAATGGTCATGACTCAGGAGACTGGGAACAAGGGATGGAGAGTTCTTAGCTTCTTCAGGATTTTTGCACAAATCATTTAATCACAGACACCCCACAAATTAAACAGAGGTGTATGGACTATTTTGGGGGAGCATGAAGGGGGAAAGACAAAGGAGTAGGAATCTAGTTTTTAGGACATAAGATCTTGTTTGAAATAGGGGAAGGGAAACACAAAAGTGTGGTTTAAGACCCCTCACTTCAAGGTGAGGGGCCCCCGAGCCTATGTTTCAGATCTTTTTGCCTGGTGCAGAACCTTTAGTCAAAGATATTTTGGCTATTTTTCTCAATATAAAAAGAAGTTTGTAAACAATAAAACCCCAAAAGAACATGGAGAAGACCAACACATTATATTTACACAAACTAAGCCACCTAGCAATCACCAAATCAGCTACTTGTGAAGTCCTACAAAGCCCAGACAAATATAATAACTAGAGGGGGGCAGTAAATTGGGGAGACAAGAACCCAGGATCAGACACACATCACCCAATGCGTTCTACTGCATTTGCCCTGTTACAACAAAGTGAGGTAGTTTTGCTGTGAGCTCACAGCATGTAAACAAAACCCCCTTTTCTCCTTTAGCTAATCCATGACACTAATCACTGCTGCAGCAGGGCAGGACACTGGCTCTGAGAACCACAAAGAAGCCATGGCTGATGGTCTCTTGGCAAGCCAAGGAGGAAAAGCCCAGAATTGTTAAAAGCTAAGGATCTTGTCCTTGCTTCATATATACATACCTGGGCAGCTCAAGATGTGTACAGAGGCATCGTTCTTAAAACCTATCCTTACCAAGTCACATTTTTTACAAAAACACACACATACACCCTGCTGTGCATGGTAGGCCTAGCCCAATCCAGTGACGGATGCATCTGGTATGTAAAGCAAGTCCTGTGTCCTGGGATTAGAGGTCTGGAAAAGGAATCCTTTATCACATGTACAGATGACCTTTGCCTAATTTAGGCTGCCCCTCTCTGCACCTTTTACCTGGCCCAGCCTCTCCTAACCTCTCTGCACCACCTTTTCCTGATCAGACCAATTTCCAATCTTTCAGTAGAAGGAGACCAAGTCATGGGGCAACCCAGCTAAATCTAGTCTCCCGTGAAACATTGAAGATGGTAGAGTTTCAAGAGAACACTATGGCAGAAAAGCCAGCTCTAATTGGCAAAAGTGAGGTAGCTCAATTAGGCTCTATGCTCCAAATAGTTGTTTTCTCTGGTGACATAGAAACAAAAGGTATTCCTGCTGTGCAGACACGGAGCTGCTGCCGACTTATCCCTGAGATTGCTCACGTACCTGAGAACACAGAGCAGGAATGAGGGCCTTAGATTAAAATACACAAAAATACAAAGCCAGAATACTTATATTACAGAAAAAAAGTTAAAGTGCACAAGATATGTCATTCGCACACAGCTAGTGCAGTTGGCATCCTAGAGAAAGTGGGACCCAAGGTATAGTCATCCAAGGAAGCAAATGAATAAAATTGTATTGGCCCAGAATGGGGTGGGAATGAGCTTAGAAGCAGCAGGTCTACAGTTGTTCCCATAACCACCCCTTTTGCCTATCATTACAACCCACTGCTTGGGACAGTTCTCAGCACTTTATCCCAAGAGGGGGTTATGAGGAGACAACAGGTGGAAAACCCTGCCTTATGCCTGAGATATTCCCTCCCACAGAATGTAATGGCTTGTGGGTTGGGCCCATCAATCTGGTCTCATGCTTAATCTTTTCACTCTGGCTGGGAAATATTCTTCCAAATCCTTCTTTAAGAGTAAAACAACTTCCCTATCCAGGCCACTTTCAAAAGCTGAAGATTCTGCGGGTGGAGACTCAGATAAAGCATGTAGGTAGGGTTACCCCCCCAGAGCCCTCATGTGCGTTTGGATAGAGCATGATTGGAGTTCCTTTGCCTCCCCCCTCCTCCCACCAGGAGGGAAGAGGGGGATGTTGTGGACCCCGGCCTGAGATATATGGCAGTGCCAGCTGCCCCCTACCCACGCTGTCCCCATGTCTCCACTCTGCCGATTGATGCCTGCTCCTCAAAACTTCCTGATCACAAAAGGATAGCCCCCACCCACTGTGGCTCAACTCTGTGCCTCTGGGAGCATGGCAGGGCTATGGATCTCTTCTTCCTCCTCCCGAAAGTAGGCTGGCTTTCCCTGTGAACTGGGAGCCAGCTGGACCTTCAGTGGCCGCGAGGCCACCATATGGTTGATGCTCTAGCAGAAGTGGCACTTCTTGGGATGGGGTGGCTGTCTGCATCCCTTGGCATGATGGTCTAGACCTCCACAGCTGTAGCACCTGTCTCCCTTTGATCTCCTTTTCTGTATGCTCTTCCCTTTGGGCCGCCTCTCGCTCCCAATACAGAATACCCGACCAGAGCCAGTGATTCAGAGAGATTCCAGGCCCTTGTCACACCTCTTAAAGGTGAACTCCATGGCCTCACCCTCCTTTAGGCTCCGGAAGCCCTCCATGTGCAGCTTACTCTGGTGCACAAAGTCATCCACGGGCCAGGGGAGGGGTGTTGAGCGCGACCCCAGCACGGGAGGTCATGGACAGGAAGCCGAACCCCATGCACACAGTGAACCACTTAGAGGTGCGGGCACCGTGCAGCAGCTGCGGCTCCTCCGGTGCCTCCTCAGGTGCGTTGGCGCAGCAAACCCCCAAACTGCTGGTTTGACACAGAGCCCGTGGTCTTCGGCTGAGCCCGCGGCCCTGGGGCCCCTGGTCGGGCGGCCGAGGGCCCCAGAGAAGTTGGGAGGCAAAGGGGTGGCTTGGAGAAGAGGCTGCTACATCTTCCCCAGCACAACAGAAGTGGGAGGGCTCACCCATGTAATTACTTCTGATATAGACAATTGATTCATTTTTCCAGTCTTTCAAATCTGTGAATAAAGTATCTTTGGAGAATGTTGCTGCTTGCTAATTACTTTGTACTATATATTCTGAGTTACTACAGTGTTCTTCTGCATATATAGCTTTATTATAGGTTTCCTATCCTCCCTCTGCCCCATTCCTACTAGATCATTTCTCCTTAGCTTGTTATAGATATTCTGTGCATGTAGGTCTTGTGTGTGTGCATCGCATAACTCTGTCTTTTTATGTATACAGCAGGGGGAGTTGGTGATGGTAGTAGAGAGTTTCATGATGGAAAAAATAATCCTGCAGTCTTTGCATTCAGTTCTTACTGTAGTTTATTTTACTGGTAATGAGGGATCAGAATTTCAAAGCGTCAGGGAAAGTAGAGCACGTTAACGGTCAGCACAATACAGGTATTCTACAATACAAAGAACATAGCAAAAGTCGCAGAAGTTGTATAGCACAAAAACAAGAAATGAATTAGGGAATGATGGGCTGAAGTTGAGGAAGATAACTCTGCTTCGGGAGGCAGAGCTGTCGCATGGTCTGGGGATCTGAGGCCGAGATGTGGCAGAAGCAGGACAAAGCCAACAGTGTCACAGAACCCGGGGCCAAAGCTTCAGTATGCAAATGAGCCACAGACCCTTTACAAAAGGAGCTCTCCTTTCAGGAAACCGGACAATTCTAGGATGGACCTCACAGAGCTCAGAAGTCATAAAATTACATTCAACCTAGAAAAAATGTGGATGTCCATCAACAGGGCAAAATTTGACTAAATTACAGTGAATGGATGACTATACAGCCATACATAATAATTTGTTCCACACATGTTAGGATATATGGAGAATTATGCAGCCATAAATAGCAGTTTTTATCCGTATCTGTGGACACAAATAAATGTCTAAGATATTTTTTCCCAGTGGGACAAAGAAACAACTTGGAAGGGTAATACTTTATACATATAATTATATATTTGTAAAAAATATATATATATATGTCTGTGAAGAGTGAAGGAGAGAGAAAAAGAGAGAGAGGAGGCAGGAAAATAAATCTCAGGCCCTGAAAGTAGATTTTCTTGGTGGGAAAGTAAGAGGAAGCTGGCAAATTATCATATTTGAAGTGTATGGAGACTGTTATTCAATTCCAAATTCATATTTACTTTTTTATAATTTAATAAAGATTATGTGAAAATATAAACAATCAAGTATCTTCCTGATTTTATTATTTGCTTTTAGCTTTATGCATGGTCTTTGTGACATAGAACCTTTCAATTTCTCTGCAGTAAATCTGTCAAGCTTCATTCTTTCCTAGGATTTTATGTTTTAATATGTCTTCGGATTTTTTCAATATTAGTGTTTTAAAACTGAATTTGTTTTGGCATAAATTGAGGGACATGCCTCAATGTTTGATGCCTTAATATTTGACTCTAAGCAACTGTATCAAAACTGTATACTCTGCATTCAAGTGGCATTATAACAAATATCTTTTCATAATAATCAAACTCATTCAAACTTAAACCATACATTTCTCACTGATCATATTTTTCAAATATATGCTATTTTAGTCCATTCATGTTTCTATAATAAACCGCCATAGACTGTGTGACTTAAAGAACATTTATTTCATATAGTTCTGGAGGTTGAGAAGGGCAAGAATAAGGCACCTGTTGACTTGATGTCTGGTGAGGGCCCCCTTCCTGGTTCGTAGAAAACTGTTTTCTTGCTGTGTCCTCATATGACAGAAAGGACATAAAGTCATTAATCCCATTCATGAGGATTCTACCCTCAAGACAATCATTTCCCAAAGGCTCCACCTCCTAACATCATCATATTAGAGATTAGAATTTCAACAGAAAATTTTTGAGGGGATACAACATTCAGTCCATAACACGTCATAGATTTAAAAGTTCTAAAAATTATTTAAATAACCATTGAATTAAAAAATGCATACTGATTCTAGTAAGAGTATCAGAAATAATTTTATATTTAATTTATATATTCTTTTAAAACATTATTCATGTTAAGTAAATTATATGGGGTGTTTGTGTATGTATGGTGTGCATGTGCATAGGATGTGTACATGTGTGTGTTTGTATGTACTTACATTAAAGAAAGTTAAGAACTAAGGTAGAAAATTTAACTGATTTTCTGGCTAAGGGTACATTCCCAGTGCTGATGATTTCTCACTTGGGGGATTATTAATGAATATGAAAGAGTTACGAAATTGAATCTATAATGATCTTTTATAATCTTCCATTTTAATTCTCTTCATGGAGTTGTAATTTATATTTTATTATGCATTAAAATTAATAATAGTACATTTTAGACATTTGTTACACTTGGGTTAATATAATTATGTACTCTCCCTAACAAATGCTACCCACCACATTTCTTCAACTAACATCACCCTATGAAAAATTAACTAGTGTTTCGAAAAAATAAATATGTATCTTTTTACATAGACTAAAGTTTAATTTTAAGTTACAAAACCATGCATAGTGTTCTTTCCTTGTGTTGAAAATATAATCAATATTGTTAGTTCTTATTCAGATGAATTAGTTCTTCATAAGCTTTGATGGGTATATCACTTAGTAGATTAATTTAACTTCAGCCCCATTACACATAATGGTGGTCAAATTAATTCACTAAAACTCTGACCACATTCTGGATAGTAAACCAAGGAAAGATTAATCAGCTTAGTACTGTGCATCACACTACACTTAGAAGTGAATCATATGAGTGTAAATTATGCAAATTATTCCTATGTCTTTTCAAAATAGTTGCAAGTATATTGTGCAGTTTAACCATTGTAAATTCTATAATTATTAAAGTGTTTCATTACTCACCAATTCTGTTATAAAAATATCAAATGGTTACAGTAAATTGTGAAATCATGTACTTTATAACTAAAGAAAGTATACTTTGATGCATTCATAAATGAAAACTGTTTAATTGTAACTGTAATAAATAAAGGTATTGCAAATCTGTTTGGTCACATAATCCAGTAAAATAGGTTAGGAATATAATTATTTTGATAAATTTTAGGTTATTCAAAATGTCATTAGGGAAGATATTATGAAATGAATCAAAAAATAAAACCATAAAACATTTTAAATTGTGTCAGACCGTATCTCTATTTATGCCTTTGATTCAAAACCAAAGTACTGAGAGTTTCCACTATTTCTGATTAGTTAATTTTACTTCAGAAATATATAAATGTGACAGCCTGGAACAATGGAAAGAAAAGAACAGAGTCAAGGCCCAGTGTCCCGAGACCAAATTTGTCTCCTATTTTTTGTAAAACATTGAGCAAGTTATTTAATCAAGTGAAATATCTTTCTTAGAGTGTAAACAGAAGGATAAACTTCAAAATCTGAATAAATCGCAGAACAGTAGAGAAATGGATGAAAAACATGATTTCCCTAAAACTCTCAACAAATATCCATCAGAGTTAAAATGTTTTAATACTATCAACACAAGAAAAACAAACTTTGATTTCCATATTGCCTATTGATTATTCAGTATCAAATTGTATTTTGAACATATGCTGTGTTTGTGTGACACTTGTGTTTCATTATCATCTTCTCAGTCATCCCACCCACCCAGCCAATCATGTATTCATTCATCCATTTGTAACTGGACTGTATCCTGAAATGTTCATGTTTACGTTACTCTTTTTGAACATTCATATAAATACCATTCTACCCACATTGCCTCTAGGTGTATTATGGTTGACTTACTGAGAACACAGAGGTAAAAGCCTTAAATACTAATAACTTGATTATCAAAAAATAGACTCTTGAAAATCAAAAATAAAATGTCATGTGATTAAAAAAATGACACATATTCTTTCTGAAAGAAAATAATGTCATCAGCTAATCCTTCAGCCCCATTGGAGATAAGATGATGAATTTGTGGACTGGGAGTTGTGAAGAGAAAGACATGAATCATGACATTAGTTTGGGCCAAGGAGCTGCAAGCAATAGGGTTTAGAGACAAAGATAGGATGCTGACCAAGATCCAACCAGCCTCAGAGAGCCCAATGGAGTTACAGTCACATATGCATACCACTAACACTGGGTAAACACCTCCTGTTTCCCTTGCTGATATTTTTGAGCTATTCTTCTCTTTGCTGTGGGGAAGACCTTCTCCCAAGAGCTGGTGTCATGTTAATTAAGGATCATGCAAACAAACTACACCTGCTGCTGAGACTTGGCTAAGGCAAGCAAAACAAAACCACTTTTTTTTTTAAAATACATTTGCCCTTTCCTACATCTTTTCAATCGCCCAGGAAATGTAACATTTCAGTACAGCAGTGTTTTTAATCAAGGAAGATTCTACTGAAGGGGAAAGGAAAAATCACAACATTTCTCTATCAATGAAACACATTCTTGTTGCTCTTTCAGTAAAAATATTTTCATCAACTTAATGTCCAAACCCTACAGGAACAGGGCACACAGTTATAAAAAAAAAGAATCTTTAGCTCATGGATATTATTGCCTGGTTAGTGGAGTAAAATATTAAACTTTAAAAATATGCAATTACTCACAATTACAAATTCTGGGAAATGTTATGAAGGATGCATATAGGGTGATATCAAATAAATACAGGATAGATCAAAAGAAACTGGCTTGGGGGCAGTACTAGAATATTCTGATTTGAGGAATGATCAGAGAGTTGGGAAGTTTTGACTTTAGGATTCTCCCATGGATTCTAGCCCAAAGGTGAGGCTATGAAATCTAGGTTTTCTAAAAAGCACCAAATTACAGTGGGGTGGCAATCCATATTAGCAAGTGAAAATAAATAATTATAAAGATGGAGTGAGACCTCAAACAAGAAGTAGTAATAAAAACTAAAAGTCAGTGGAGATAAAAAAGGTCTGGAGTTTTTTTGGAAAAAATGAGTAGTTGGTTTAGAATTGATGCCAGTATTAAGCAGGGTGCTCCAGAGAGCCAATATGATATATCTATATATGTATCTATATCTATATCTGTCAATCTATGTCTAGATCTATGCACACATATATACACATATATGTATTTATATGTGCATGTGTTAAGAGTTTTCTTTTTTCTTTTTTTAAGGATTGGCTCATGTGATTGTTAGGGCTGGTAAGTACAAAATTCATAAATCAGGCCAGCAATCTCAAAACTCAGGCAGGGATTGATGTTGGAGTCCTGAGTCTAAAATTAGGTAGATTGGCAGGCTGGAAACTTGGCAGGAGCTGACATTATAGTCATGAGTAAGAATTTCTTGGGGAAAACTCAGTTTTTGCTCTTAAGACTTTCATATGGTTGGGTGAGGTTCACTCACATTATCAAAGGTAATCTACTTTGCTTAAAGTCAACTTGTAGATGTAGATGCTAATCCCATCTGCAAAATGCCTTCACAGCAACACTTAGTGTTTAATTAAATCACTGGGTGCTATAGCTTAGTCAAGCTGGCACATAAAATTAACCATCATATAGCATAAACGGTAAGAAAAGGAAGGTGTGGTAAGTGGTGCTTATAAAATTCAAAACAAATAGATTTTTTATTTTTCACATTTTTCCATCTCAAGTATCTAGTTCTAGTTCTGTAATGTATGTTTATATTCCCTTCAGTTATTTCCTGAAAATGCCTTTACTGCAGTCATAATGTTTTATTTTCTTTAGTCTTAGAGAACTTTCTAATTTTGTCTTATTATTTCTTAATATCTGACTGACTTTATTTCTCTTTTTCACCATAATATTATCAAACTTTTCACAATACTTAGAAATTCTATGTACTGTATTATAGTTAAATGTTTCAGTCATCTAATTTGAATCACTCTAAATATTGATTTAATATATTAGAGGCACATTTTCCAGAACATTATTAGTTATATAAAGTAATGTAAAAATAAAACATATGGTTCTATTTTATTCAAATTAAAAGTCATAAGAAAGCATAAACACATTAAATAAACTTAGAAACAGGTTGTATCAAGAGTAATAAATAAAAACTGGATCTTTAATACACACAAGTTATATAATATTAATTACAGTCTTCAGACCAGATATTTTTATTTACCAAATGAGTTTAGATTAAAGGTATCTTCTTCAAAGGAACAAGAAAAGAGCCTAATTAGTTATTTCACTTAGAACTAGTACAAATGTAAAAATGTGGATTTCCTAAATATCATTTTATTGTATTATCTATTAATAAATTTGCATACTGTATTATAAAGCTTACTTATTCAGTATTACATTAACACTGGTTATATATATATATATATATATATATATATATATATATATATATATATATATATATATATAAAACAAAGCACAGGCTGTGATCTTATCTGCATGCTTCTAGGTATGTTTCCAGAGTCACTATTCCTAACAATTGCTGCCCCCAAATTCACTTTCATATATGACTTCATAATATTATGGCCAAAACAGAGTTAAATGCCAAAAGAGTAATGTAAAAATGATAATAAACATTTTTTGCAAATTTGCTTTGTTTTGAAAATAAAGCTAAGATAGCTTCATGGTATGCTATGAAGCAGGTATCATTGTTAGCACTATTTTTCAGCCAAAGAAACAGACATTTAGAATTAGTAAATAATTTTTTATGGTTAAAAGAGGTCATGTTTCAAAGCTGAAATTGAAATCAGGTAAGCATTAACCAAAACTTTAATCGTAATCGAAGTTTCCATGGTACTATAATCAAACAAACAAAAAATAAAATAAATAATTCTAGCCATTACATAATTTGAAAAAGCTATTATCTAATCAAGTTTCAATAATTCCCTTTGTGCTAGAAATAATATATTAGCTTAAGTGAACAAATGGATTTGCAGAAAATTTGTCCTTTTGCAACCAGACTCTCAGGATGACCCTCATGATCCCTATTTTCTGATATTCATGCCTTTATGTGATCTCTTTCGAATGTCGGCAGAACACGTGACTTGCTTCTAATCAACAGAAAATGAGAATCATGTCAGGATATATATGATTATGTTTTTGCTACTAAATGATTGCATTTCATAAAATTGGAGAACCCATCTTGATGGAGTTTCTTTCTCTCTTCCTTGCTGAGTTTGAACAAGCAAGCAGCCATTTTTGGAAACCCTCTTGGCAAGTAACTGTGAGAGGCCTCTAGTCACTGAGGGAAGTCACTGCCTGACAGAAAGAAAGATGATTGAGTCCTCAATTCTAAAGATGCAAAGAACTGAATTCTGCTAAAAATTTGAGTGAGTTTGAAAGTGGATCCATCCCTAGTTAGAATTCAAATGAGACTTCAACCCTATCCTACATGTTTATTGAAGTCATGTGAGGTCCTAAGCAAAAGACCCAGATAAACCAATGCCTGACTTCTGATTCATAGAAAATTGTGAAGTAATAAATATCTATTGTAACAAGAGATAAATAATAGAGCTCCTTAGTTTTTCATTTTAGATTTCTCACTAAAAGTGACATTGGGTTGATTGTCATTCATGAAGTGTCCCTCATTGTTATTTTAAAATGCTTATAAGACACTCTTAAAGATAATCCATGCTCATGTACAGAAATATACCACAACTCTGAAAACAAAACCAAAAATATGCTATATGCTTCTAAATATAATCTTTCTTAAATATAAATCATAATGACACTTGTAAACTTCAATGGCTTAAAACAATACTAATTATATGACTCATAAGTCTATGGCTGTTTTAGACATTCTCCAGAAACAGGATATGCCAGCTCCTCCCACCCCCAAATGTCAAGACAGATGATCGCACACACAGAAAAAGAGGACATAAAAAAGTTTATTACTTATATAATGAGATATTTTGGTAAGAGCAGGGCAGGAAAGGTTTCCAAGCTGGCCTAAAAATGGCTGGAGAGTGCATGGAAAGGAGACTGGCTTGGGTTTTCACAGTGGTTAGGGAGT
Organism: Phocoena phocoena; assembly: GCF_963924675.1. NCBI lineage: Eukaryota > Metazoa > Chordata > Mammalia > Artiodactyla > Phocoenidae > Phocoena > Phocoena phocoena. The sequence goes on from NC_089221.1 coordinate 20,940,183, forward strand.
GGCACCAGGGTGTGTTTCTTGTGTGCAGCAAAGGGCTTATATGGTTTTAAATTCTGTGAGCACCACAAGAGGAAGTACACAGATATTCTTATCAGCTTTCTGAGATTTGAGACAGAAGGGAAAGACGAAGAGATAAGGCCCAAAAGTTGTCAGCAGCCAAATATCAAACAGTCAGACTCATTATTACAATGATAGATTGAGTAGATTTTTCTGATTTCAGCTCTGATCCCTCATGTGTCTGTGGCTACCTGTAGGCAGCTCTGTTGACTGCTGATCTAGAATGGATGTCTGGAAAACTGAGCTCTCCTCCAGCATCTGTTCCACAGTAGAGGAAGAGGCCCAAAAGGGAGGCTTGAAGCACTCAGATATTGAAGGCTACGGCTTAAAACTAGAAACCTGAAACTTTGTAATATACTAACTAAAATAAATCATAAGCTCAACTTAGATTCAAAAAGTGGAGGAGACTCCTTTTCTCGATGAAAAGCATTGCAAAATCAATTTGCAAGGACATGATTACAGAGAGTAGGATAATTAAAGTCATTTTTGTAAACAATCTACTATAGAGATGACTAGAGGAAAACATTAAACTATCCATATTTTATTTCATGGCATGCAAATTTGAACACATTGAATTTAACTGAAACAAGGGAAAGAGTCATGATTTACACCTCACCATTCAGTCTTCTAACCAAAAAGAATAAAATTATACTAACCAAACATTTAAGTGGCCATCTTTTTGCAATGTAAGTTGATTTTCAATCACTCAGATGCTATTTCTCCCCTGCAGGTTATTGAATAATAGTAAACAATGAATAGTGACTGAAATCATTTTAAATTAACCTATTCAGAAATGGCAATTTCCAAGGAAAAGAATGCAAAGCAGAGGTAGGGGATGGTGAGATTTATAGAAATATTAATTAAATTAAGAGGTAGCAGCACAAAGAGGAAGATTCCTAGGAGCAGGGTATCAAAGGATTGCATTTTCTCATGTATTTTATCAACTCAGAGAATTAGAAAATGAAGCAGTAGTATAGTGATTTTAGTAGTATCTTAATAGTGCATGTCTGGACAATGCTAAAAAGTACAAACTTAATTGGCTGCATCTAAACCTGCCCAACAATTATAGTTTAATAAAGGATCCCACTGTAATACTAGAAGTTAAATCTAAGCCAAGTTCAGGCTTCACACGCTGTCCTTTGGGAAATACAACACTATGGTTAATCTCACTTTATCTGAAAATTAATTGTATGATACATATCACCAGGGAACTTCTGAAAAGATATTCAAACATAAAGGAATGGGTTATTTTAGAAAAGAAAATACCATAATTTGAGATAAAAGAGAATCTTGAACATGATGATTAAATCAACCTATTAAGCAGTAACATACTTAATGGTAAATCACTAGCAGCAGTTTACTAAAAACTTGAAAATAAGAAGGGAATGCCCACCACAGTTATTTAATGATGTCCTGCAAGAAGAGGAAGAACAATGGAAAAGACTGATAGATTTTGGCTAGTTGCTCTAACTAAGAGAGGATGTGACTTTCTACTTGGAAAGATTATAGGAAGCTAACGTATCATTAGAACATATACAATAAGAGTTGGACACACTACTCTGCTACAACATAAAATTATAGAAGTCAGTAACTCTCATATATATCAACGATTATAGGATAGAAATTATATGTGTTTAGAACAAGATAGAAACTAAAATAGAATGAATATTCCATTTCACCAAATAACCCAAATGACACGTTATTTCCTAAAAGTTTCCTAGAAGTTAATTCCATTATAAATATTCAATACTGATCAAAATATAATACACAATATGATTGAATACTTGTCTAAATTAATACTATAAATGATTCTGAGTAAGATTTCTATTTAAATGTACTCTATCACCATAAGCCTGTTTTTCAATTACATAAAGTTACTCCAAAATTTCAACACAAACCCAAAAGAAATACTAGATGTCAAACATATTTGAAAAAATGTGGGCTAGTTTTACTATCTTATGTTTAAATATGTTATTTCTTTATAAAAGGTAAAGTAATGATGTACTAGAACAAAAAAATAAACCTATTAGATCAATGAAAATAATAGAGAACCTAGTTGTAGAGCATTTTGTTGAATACAAATGTAAGAGAATATCCACATACTCAGACATTCATACACACACAAACCTATACAAACACACACACACACACACACACACACACCCCTAGAGTATAACAATACTTTAAAATGGAGGTTATTCTTGTATGTTCTATAAATAATAAATAATATTATTGTAATTGTAAGGGAATTCACTGAGTATACCAAGTCTTCAGATAATTTTAATATTCTTTACACTCTATTTTTCAATTTTTCTACAATGAATAGAACACACAATTTATACTCTAATTTCAGAAAAGAAACAATAAATACTTAAAAATAATTTGAAAAGTGAATTGAAAACTTAGAAGAAAATTATCATACTTGAAATATTCAAAGTGTAATTTTATTATCAGTAAAAATATAAAACCAGAGTCTCGGTGATTTTGTGCCTGAGTTAGAAAATATATTATGCTTGCATACTTTCTTGTATGAAAGAGTTCAGCATGTTTATCTTTTTCTTTACTTATATTCAATTCACACATATACATATCAGAGAAGGGAAAAGGAAGCTGGCAACGTGAACCATTTCCTAGAAATTAAAATAAATATAAACGTTCTGGGAATGGAAATTTTTCCATAAATTAGTGGTTCACAAGTCTGATGCAGAATTCTTTCAGAGAGACCTGAGGTCAAATGTATTTCTAAAATAACGCTAAAACATTATTTTTTGTTTTCAACAATATTCTCTCATAATTGTAGAGTGGAGCTATCTAAATGCTACATGACTTTGATGGGGTAATTGCTCTCATGACTAATGGATGTGAATGGAATTGTGTACAGTATATTCTTATGTTTCCTAGAATATTCTGAAATAGTGCATAGGTAGATGATATGTAGGTAGAAATATATATATATTGTTTTCAGAGATTAATTCTATTTTTTTTCAGAGTTCATGCCATACTCTTACTAGCTATGTGCAATTATAACTAGCATGATCTCTGTAATATTATTTTCCAATAATTCATCATTATTTGGAAACCCCCAATTTTTCTGCATTTATGTGGAAATACAAACAATACATAGTTTTCTTGCCTTGCAATATTTTTTAAAAATTGAGGAAACTTTTAGGTATCTGAAGCTTATTTTTTAGAATTTTAGTTAGGATATATTTTCTTGCAGTTAAGAATAGATGTTTGGCTTAGAAAGGGAGATTAGACGACTTGGTTTCTCAACTCACATTTGTAGCATCTATGTATAAAGTTGCTGAAGAAAGATAAAATGAGTCCTCTCTATTAAACATAGACACGGTTTGTGCTTTAAAAGTCAAATATTGTTATACCTTTACAAAGGATACATGGAAATGTCCCTGAAGCATCTTACAATTTTTAACTTATATCTTGACCCTGAGTACACATCTTTCCAAATTGCTTTCTAATATAGCTATATTGAGGTATAAATGATGTACAAAAAAGAGCACAAATTTAGTGTCTACAATTTGATGAATTTGATTACATTCATACACCGTGTGTGTGTGTATCACAAAGATTAAGGAAATAAACATGCACATCACCTCCAAAAGTTTCCTCATGCTCTGTGTGTATGTTAAGAATACTTAACATGAAATCTACCCTCTTAACAAATTTTTAAGTGTTTGATCAAGCTACTCCACCGTTTGTTAATTGCAGGCACTATGTTGTACCCCAGATGTCTAGAACTTATCCATCTTGTATAACTGTAACTTTATACCCACTGCACAGTAACTCTTATTTTCCCTTCCCCATGCCTTGGCAACCATCCTTTATTTTCTGCTTCTACAAGTTTGACTATTTTAGATAACTCTTGTAAGTGGAATAACACAGTATTTGTCCTTCTGTGACTGACTTAATTCATTTAGCATAATGCTTTACAGGTAGAGCCAGGATTTTTTTTTTCGTTTTTAAGGCAGAATGATATTCTATTGTATGTGCATACCACATTTTCTTTATCCATTTGTCTATTGATGAATATCTGGCTTTTCATATCTTGTCTATCATGAATAATGCTACAATGAATGAAAGTCCTCTTTTTTTTAACGTCTTTATTGGAGTATAATTGCTTTACAATGGTGTGTTACTTCCTGCTGTATAACAAAGTGAATCAGCTATATGTATACATATATCCTTATATCTCCTCCATCTTGTGTCTCCCTCTCACAATCCTACCCCACCCCTGTAGGTGGACAAAATCATCCAGAGCTTATCTTCCTGTGCTATGTTGCTGCTTCCCACTAGCTAGCTATTTTACATTTGGTAGTGGATATATGTCCATGCCACTCTCTCAGTTCATCCCAGCTTACACTTCCCCCTCCCCGTGTCCTCAAGTCCATTCTCTACGTCTGCACCTTTATTCCTATCCTGCTCCTAGGTTCTTCAGAACTTTTTTTTTTTTTTGAGATTCCATATATACATGTTAGCATACAGTATTTGTTTTTCTCTTTCTGACTTACTTCACTCTGTATGACAGACTCTAGGTCCATCCACCTCACTACAAATAACTCAATTTTGTTTCTTTTTATGGCTAGGTAATATTCCATTGTGTATATGTGTCACATCTTCTTTATCCATTCATCTGTCGATGGACACTTAGGTTGCTTCCATGCCCTGGTTATTGTAAATAGAGCTGCAATGAACAATGTGGTATATGACTGTTTTCAAATTATGGTTTTCTCAGGGTATATGCCCAGTAGTGGGATTGCTGGGTCTTATGGTAGTTCTATTTTTAGTTTATTGAGGAACCTCCATGCTACTCTCCATAGTGGCTGTATCAATTTACATTCCAATCAACAGTGCAAGAGGGTTCCTTTTCTCCATACCCCCACCAGCATTTATTGTTTGTAGATTTTTTGATGATGGCCATCCTGACTGGTGTGTGGTGATACCTCATTGTAGATTTTTTTTTTGTGTGTGTGTGTGTGGTACATGGGCCAATCACTGTTGTGGCCTCTCCCATTGTGGAGCACAGGCTCCAGACACACAGGCTCAGCGGCCATGGCTCATGGGCCCAGCTGCTCCGCGGCATGTGGGATCCTCCTGGAGCGGGGCACGAACCTGTGTCCCCTGCATCAGCAGGTGGACTCTCTACAACTGTGCCACCAGGGAAGTCCCCTCATTGTAGTTTTGATTTACATTTCTCTAATGATTAGTGATGTTGAGTATCCTTTCATGTGTTTGTTGGCAATCTGTATAACTTCTTTGGAGAAATGTCTATTTAGGTCTTCTGTCCATTTTTGGATTGGGTTGCTTGTTTTTATGATATAGAGCTGCATGAGCTGCTTGTATATTTTGGAGATTAATCCTTTGTCAGTTGCTTCATTTGTAAATATTTTCGCCCATTCTGAGGGTTGTCTTTTTGCCTTGTTTATGGTTTCCTTTGCTGTGCAAAAGCTTTTAAGTTTCATTAGGTCTCATTTGTTTATTTTTGTTTTTATTTCCATTTCTCTAGGAGGTGGGTCAAAAAGGATCTTGCTGTGATTTATGTCTATGCCTATGTTTTCCTCAAGAGTTTTATAGTGTCTGGACTTACATTTAAGTCTTTAATCTATTTTGAGTTGATTTTTCTGTATGGTGCTAGGGAGTGTTCTAATTTCATTCTTTTACATGTAGCTGTCCAGTTTTCCTAGCACCACTTATCGAAGACGCTGTCTTTTTTCCATTGTATGTTCTTGCCTCCTTTATCAAAGACAAGGTGATCATATGTTCATGGGGTTTTCTTTGGGCTTTCTAACCTCTTCCATTGATCTATTTTTCAGTTTTTGTGCCAGTACCATGCTGTCTTGATTAATGTAGCTTTGTAGTATAGTCTGAAGTCAGGGAGCCTGATTCCTCCAGCTCTATTTTTCTTTCTCAAGATTGCTTTGGCTATTCAGGGTCTTTTGTGTTTCCATACAAATTGTGAAGTTTTTTGTTCTAGTTCTGTGAAAAATGCCATTGGTAGTTTGATAGAGATTGGACTGAATCTGTAGATTGCTTTGGGTAGTATAGTCATTTTCACAATATTGATTCTTCCAATTCAAGAACATGGTATATCTCTCGATCTGTTTGTATCATCTTTAATTTCTTTCATCAGTGTCTTATAGTTTTATGCATACAGGTCTTTGTCTCCCTTGATAGGTTTATTCCTAGGTATTTTATTCTTTTTGTTGCAGTGGTAAATGGGAGTGTTTCCTTAATTTCTCTTTCAGATCTTTCATCATTAGTGTATAGGAATGCAGGAGATTTCTGTGCATTAATTTTGTATTCTGCTACTTTACCAAATTCATTGATTAGCACTAGTAGTATTCTGGTAGCATCTTTAGGATTCTCTATGTATCGTATCATGTCATCTGCAAACAGTGACAGTTTTACTTCTTCTGATTTGTATTCCTTTTATTTATTTTTCTTCTCTGATTGCTGTGGCTAAAACTTCCAAAACTACTTTGTATAATAGTGGTGAGAGTGGGCAAGCTTGTCTTGTTCCTGATCTTAGTGGAAATTGTTTCGCATCTTCACCATTCAGTACAATGCTGGCTGTGGATTTGTCATATACGGCCTTTGTTATGTTGAGATAAGTTCCCTCTATGCCTACTTTCTTCAGGGTTTTTATCATAAATGGCTGTTGACTTTTGTCAAAAGCTTTCTCTGCATCTATTGAGATGACCATATGGTTTTTCTCCTTCACTTTGTTAATAAGGTGTATCATGTTGATTGATTTGTGTATATTGAAGAATCCTTGCATTCCTGGAATAAACTCCATTTGATCATGGTGTATGATCCCTTTAAAGTGCTGTTGGATTCTGTTTGCAGGTATTTTGTTGAGGATTTATGAATCTATATTTATCAGTGATATTGGCCTGTAGTTTTCTTTTTTATGACGTCTTTGGCTGGTTTTGTTATCAGAGTGATGTTGGCCATGTAGAATGAGTTTGGAAGTATTCTTCCCTCTGCTATATTTTGGAAGAGTTTGAGAAGGATAGGTGTTAGCTCTTCTCTAAATGTTTAACAGTATTCGGCTCTGAAGCCTTCCGGTCCTCGGCTTTTGTAACAAACAAGGAAGATTTTTAATCACAGTTTCCTTTTCAGTGCCTGTAATTGGTCTCTTTTTAGTTTCGATTTCTTCCTGATTCAGTCTTGCAAGGTTGTGCTTCTCTAAGAATTTGTCCATTTCTTTCAGGTTGTCCATTTAATTGGCATATAGTTGCTTGTAGTAATCTCTCATGATCCTTTGTATTTCTGCAGTGTCACTCCTTACTTCTCCTTTTTCATTATAATTTCCATTTATTTGAGTCTTCTCCCTTTTTCTCTTGATGAGTCTGGCTAATGGTTTATGCATTTTGTTTATCTTTTCAAAAACCAGCTTTTAGTTTTATTGATCTTTGCTATCATTTCCTTAATTTCTTCATTTATTTCTGATCTGATATTTATGATTTCTTTCCTTCTGCTAACTTTGGGTTTTTTGCTTTTCTTTCTCTAATTGCTTTAGGTGTAAGGTTAGGTTGTTTATTTGAGCTGTTTCTTGTTTCTTGAGGTAGGATTGCATTGCTATAAACTTCCCTCTTGAACTGCTTTCACTGCATCCTACAGGTTTTGGGTCATTGTGTTTTCACTGTCATTTGTTTATAGGTATTTTTTTATTTCATCTTTGATCTCTTCAGTGATCTCTTGGTTATTTAGTATCATATTGTTCAGCCCCCATGTGTTTGTAGTTTTTACAGATTTTTTCCTGTAGTTGATACCTAGTCTCATAGCGTTGTAGTTGGAAATGATATGTGATATGATTTCAATTTTCTTAAATTTCCCGAGGCTTGATTTGTGACCCAGGGTATGATCCATCATGGAGAATGTTCCATGAGCCCTTGAGAAGAAAGTGCATTCTGTTGATTTTGGATGGTATGTCCTATAACTATCAATTAAGTCCACCATTTTAATGTGTCATTTAAAGTTTGTGTTTCCTTAATTATTTTCATTTTGGATGTGCTGTCCATTGGTGAAAGTGGGGTGTTCAAGTTCCCTACTATTATTGTGTTACTGTCGATTTCCCCTTTTATGGCTGTTAGCATTTGCCTTATGTATTAAGGTGCTCCTATGTTGGGCACATAAACATTTACAATTGATATATCTTCTTCTTGGATTGATCCCTTGATCATTATGTAGTGTCCTTCTTTGTCCCTTGTAATAGCCTTTATTTTAAAGTCTATTTTGTATGACACGAGAATTACTACTCCAGCTTTCTTTGATTTCTATTTCAATGGAATATCTTTTTCTATCAGTCTGTAGGTGTCCCTAGGTCTGAGGTGGGTCTCTTGTAGACAGCATATATACAGGTCTTGTTTTCATATCCATTCAGCCAGTCTATGTCTTTTGGTTGGAGCATTTAATCCATTTACATTTAAGGTAATTATCAATATGTATATTCTTATTACCATTTTCTTAATTGCTTTTGGTTTGTTTTTGTAGGTCTTTTCCTTCTTTTGTGCTTCCTGCCTAGAGAAGTTCCTTTAGCATTTGTTGTAAAGCTGGTTTGGTGGTACTGAATTCTCTTAACTTTTGCTTGTCTGTTAAGGTTTTTATTTCTTTGTCAAATCTGAATGAGATCCTTGCTAGGTAGAGTAATCTTTGTTGTAGTTTTTTCCCTTTCATCATTTTAAATATGTCATGCCACACCCTTCTGGCTTGCAGAGTTTCTCCTGAAAGATCAGCTCTTAACCTTATGGAGAGTCCCTTGTAGGTTATTTGCTGCTTTTCCTTTGCTGCTTTTAATATTTTTTCTTTGTATTTAATTTTTGATAGTTTGATCAATAGGTGTTGGTGTGTTTCTCCTTGGGTTTTTCCTGTATGGGACTCTGTGTGCTTCCTGGACTTGATTGACTATTTCCTTTTTCATATTAGGGAAGTTTTCAACTCTAATCTCTTCAAATATTTTCTCAGACCCTTTCTTTTTCTCTTCTTCTTCTGGGACCCCTATAATTTGAATGTTGGTGCATTTAATGTTGTCCCAGTGGACTCTGAGACTGTCCTCAGTTCTTTTCATTCTTTTTTCTTTATTCTGCTCTGGGGTAGTTATTTCCAATATTTTATCTTCCACGTCACTTATCTGTTCCTCTGCCTCTGTTATTCTGCTATTGATTCCTTCTAGAGAATTTTTAATTTCTTTTATTGTGTTGTTCATTATTGTTTTTTGCTCTTTAGTTCTTCTAGGTCCTTGTTAAATGTTTCTTGTATTTTCTCCATTCTATTTCCAAGATTTTGGATCATCTTTACTACCATTACTGTGAATTCTTTTTTAGGTGGACTGCCTGTTTCCTCTTCGTTTGGTCTGGTGGATTTTCTCTTGCTCCTTCATCTGCTGTGTATTTCTTTGTCTTCTCATTTTGCTTAATTTACTGTGTTTTTTTTTTTTTTTCTCAGGCTGCAGGTTTGTATTTCCTGTTGTTTTTGGTGTGTGTCCCCAGTGGGTAAGGCTGGTTCAGTGGCTTGTGTAGGCTTCCTGGTGGAGGGAACTGGTGTCTGTGTTCTTGTGGATGAGGCTGCATCTTGTCTTTCTGGTGGGCAGGACCATATCTGGTGGTGTGTTTCGCAGTGTCTGTGAACTTATTATGCTTCTAGACAGCCTCTCTGCTAATGGCTGGGGTTGTGTTCCTCTCTTGCTAGTTGTAGCTTGCTGGTCTTTGAGTGGAGCTGGGTCCTAGCAGTGAGATGGAGATATCTAGGAGAGCTTTCACCATTTGATATTATGTGGGGCCGGGAGGTCTCTGGTGGACCAATATCCTGAATTCAGCTCTCCCACCTAAGAGGCCGAGGCCTGACCCTGGCTGGAGCACAAAGACTCTGTCAACCACATGGGTACTAGTGTTGGAGCGTCTCCTGCAGAGGCAGGGGCTGGCTGTGGCTCACTACAGGCACAAGGACACTGGCAGCAGAAGTCTGGGAAGTACTCCTTGGTGTGAGCTCTCCTGGAGTCTGCCATTATCCTCACCAAAGAAACTATGAAAGTCCTCTTTAAGGGCATCTGCTTCTTGCCTCTAGCAAAAACTATATGTGTGATTGTTTGAGTTGTGAGCTAAACTAAATACTCTTTTTCCTCAAGGGAAAGCATTTTTACCGAAAACAAAGTCTTGAACAGAAATCATGGTAATTCAGACCTGGGTGTTTTGCAAACACTTTACAGAGAAGACAAAGTGAGCCACTCACTTTAAGGAAAACAACTTTTTCTGATCATTGCTATTAGCAAAATAAATGCTCTGGGGCAAAAATTAGAATTTTAGAAATTGTCAGCTATGGTTCCTCAACTCTGAAAGAATTTTCCATGAAATAAATGGTAATATTAATAAATGTATATCAACTTTCAGAAGACCTGTATAACTATTGAAACAATATTTTCCAAAGTAACAAAGGACAAAATTATACTTGTGTATTAGGTCCATTTACAGTACAACATAGACATTGATTTCAGTAGAGTATGACAAATTCATTGGTATGGTTTCATATTTCACTTATACTGTTTTAGCTTGGATCAGGATGAATATGCACAATGATCTCAGAAGCTAATTAATTGCTAATCCTTTCCTGGATTTCATCCTTTTTTGGATTTCCTTTATATCCTTTGACTAAAACATTTTGTAACAAATTGAATGCAGAAACAGATACAGGAGTCAAGTTATCTTCTATTAAAGCAGACTTAAAGATAGGTGCAAAAACATAAAACAATATAATTCCTCTGAGTAATTTACTGTTGCTTTAGAGAACATCATTTTTTTAATGTGTTGATTGTGTTAGTGATAGGGATAGAGTAGGATAAATTAAATAGTCAGTTTACAAATCCCACTAGGGGATTAAGGACAGAAGGGAATTTTAAGGGAGTTTGGGAGACTGTTGTAAGCTAATGCCCACTTGAGAAAAGAATCTAGTAATGTAACAACAATCTACACTACCTTGAAGAAGACCAGGCGCATCCAAGCTCCATATACACTTCAAGTCACAAGTCCTGATAATTAAAACACAAGACAATACATATGGGGTCTGAATCTTGTTACATGAATTCAAAGAGTTAATAGTCCTGGAAAAGTAGCACTTCTGATGTAGACAAGACAAAAATATAGGTGAAAGGGGAAAGAAACTAGGTGAAAGGGGACATTATACCAAAATCTGAGATAAATTACCATATTTTGGTATATGTTACCACCCTTTTGCTAATATACGTATGATTTAAAAAGCACCATGACAGTCTCCATTATACCATATAGAGCCAAAGGAGAGACTAATGATGTAAGCCTTGACGTCTGCCCAAGAATGAGGAAGAAGGTGGTCTTCTCCCCTCCCCGCTTTTTCTTTGATTATAAAAATGTAGCCCTCTTTGTTCTCCAGGCTGCTGCACTCCCTTGCCAGCCCGCTTGTATCTCTCACAAACATCCTATGCTAATAAACTCGCCCTTTGCCTGCTGCTTTCCCTCCCACTGAATTCTTTCGGTAACCAGACAAAAGAACCTGAGCTTCAGTAAATCCTGACATGAGGTGAGCGGGTTTTAATCAAAAGACAGGGGGTTCAAGTCTCCTAGTCAGGGATCATGGGTTCAAGTCTGAATCTGAGGTGCGGGTGGGTTAAGTTCCAACCTGTGGGTCCGAGTCACAATCTGAGTTTTGGCTGGGTTTGAGTCCCACACGAGAAGGACTGCAGTTTCATTAGTATGTAATGGGTTTATTCTTGGTATTCTAAAACTGATTCATAGATCAGTTTTAAATCATAAATTTAAAAACTTCCTCACGTTTATTTACTAATACAATACAAATCATATATATATATATATATGTATATATATATATATATATATATATATACATATATATATATATATCTCACATTAAAAATCACATCTTTGGGATCATTTTTTTCTCTTTAAGAATATAAAAAGCTTCTGAGATGAAAAAACTTTCAAAACTCTAATTTAAAGGAATATTAACTGAGAGAATTTTATACATAAAAGATTAAAACAACAATAAAAATGATATAAGCCAAGTATGCATAGACATTTTTCCATATCTCTATTAATTATATATGTAATGTCTTGTTCAAAAAGCTGTTATATCATTACTAAATGATTCATAATAAATATAGAATAATTATAAAATGAAGCTATAAGAGTAAACACATATACACCTGAAATGCTTTTGCAAATGATATAATTTGTGAAAGTACTATTCAGTTATACCTCATATACATATATACTCTAAAATTCATAAACTACAAAATTACTTTAAGATCACTTTTATTTGACATTTGACTGGCATAGCCTTTTTTTTAAAAAAAAAGAATAAAGGTAAAAATGTAAAGTCAAAAGTAATTTTCTTGTAGTTTCCATTATAGATGGCTAAAATATACCTATAGTATAATAATATGTGTATAAAAATATTATGCATTTAGATTATTTTGAATGTAGAAATAGTTAGCTTTTACCAAACACTGAGTAGCTATTAGAGCCACAAACAAGGTATCAAGTTTGAAGAAAGATCAATCACCATTTGGGTATGGTTTGACCTTCAATATATTGCTCTCTTTCAGACTTGTCACACTACCCACTGCTGCTCTCAGTGCAATAGTGTGTGTAAGTCATGTTTGCTATAGAATGGCACCATTCCTCTATATTCCCTCCAAAATTCCAGCTCATTGTAGAGGATCCAGTTTTCAGACACTGCTGCAGCTTTGGCTGACAATACAGATACTTTTTATCTTTGATAGCACTGCCCCCAAAATATTTTATTCAAAGAGCTACATTTACCTTTTGTTCACTTTTTATCGTAGATCTTTCTACCAGCAAGAGACACAGGCATAGGTCTGATAATGACTGTGTACTAAGGAAAAAGACAATCTGAATACTAGGTTCTGAGCATCTTAGAATCATTCCTTTGATACCTGCCCCTTTGACACTCTTCCTTGAACCAAGCTTGTGCTTTGTTTAGGCGTTTTTCATATAATGAGTCATTGCTGGGTGGGTCTTTCAGTTATTCATGTCTAAACAGTGACCCTAGTGAACTAGTGGATATTAAATTTCTCCAAAATTCTTGTATATACCTAAATTCTTGGAAAGCACTCTTTACACTTAATATTTAAAAGAAATAGAATCTAATTACCTCCAGCCACTAGGAATAAGTGATTTTGGAACTTGTGTTTTAGTGAATACATAAGTGCATTAGGTATTTATTAATTTTTTATGTGTGAAAAATAGCTCTCTAAAGCAGATATGATTGCCCTTGATAAAACATATTTTCCGTATTTTCTTCATTTTGTTGTTGTTTATGGCTGTTATTTGAATTTTTTTATGTTTTGATTTGATGATATCATATAAGATTTTTAGATTGTCTAATAGTTTAGAAGACACACTGATCTCTTGGATCATCTTTTTGACGTTATTTTACTATAAAATGGGTACATATCAAGCACTATAAATGATAGCTACTCATAGCAGGATGTTCAAATTTTTTCTTTATTAACTTATCAAATATAAATTTGAAACACAAAATAATGTATGTATCATTAATATAGGTTATGAAGGAAATAATACAATATCTTCTCTGAGTTAATCATGAGAATTAGGAAATCACTAGGACCATGGAAGTTATTACTTCATAAATTATATTAATGCTAGATTTGCTTTGCCAATATTCTGGTTAATGCTTTTGAATTCATCTTCATAAGTTAGATGGTTCTATATAATTTATTTTCATTGTACTATTTTTTTCAAGTAACAATGATAACGTCTTTTAAAAGGATGATTTATGTGAAAGATAAGATGATATAAAATGGGCATCATTTTTCCTTAAGAGTTTGATGAAATCTGGGAAGATATTCACCTTGTCCTAGTTTCTTTCTTTGTGGAAATCTTCCTAAGTAGTTCTTCAGTTTTTCTTATAATTGTTCTGTAGCACTTTACTTATTCCTAAATTAGTTTTGTTAAGTTCTTTGGGTACTGTTAATCCCTCTACTATGCAAGAGATGGAAGAAAGGCCCATAAGTGATAAATAGAATAAGAACAATTTTTTAACCACTTTATTGAGATATGATTAATTACAAAAAGTTGTACATTTTTAATGTTTACACAGCTTGATGAGTTTGGAGATAAGTATATATACCCATAAAACCATCAACACAATCTATACTGTAAACATATCTATCACCTCTCAAAGTTTCTTCCTGCCCTCTTGATTTATTATTATTTCCTTTTAAAAAAAATCAGTGCCCACCAGAGTCTTTGAAAGAATAGTTCTCAATTCTAACTTTGTATTAACACATTATTTTATCAGTATGATAACCTGTAGCTTTGGTGAAATAAAACATATACTTATGAGAGAATAGTTACAATGAAAAGCAACATATGATTACAGTTTCCTATAAGCGTGATAATAATACTGTAAGCATTTGAAAAAGGGTTATATTACAGAGACAATAAGGTATTTCCACACTTATATTGTGGGCATTTAAAAATGTGCTGATATGATAGTGATGTTTCCTCAATCTTCATTAAAGACAGTGTTTCTGAAATGGAACATAAGTATCCTGCTGGCTATGATGGGAAAAAAATCTGTGTTCCACTTCTGGGTACATGCTATTTTTGTGAAGCTGGTCAAGATGCTATCTCACTCTGTAAAATCAGCAAATAAATACTGTAATAATTACTATGTATCTCATTGTTATGTCACAATATCTGACAAATATGGCATTGATTATGTATGTATTGTATGAATGAATAACTGAATCTCAGGAAAACTATTGATAATTTTCACTAAAACATATGGTATACTTATCGATTATATGAAATGTGTTCATGTTTTTCAAGTGCATCATATCAGTGTAAACAAAGTGAGTTTATTACTCAGTCATTGAAATGTGGCACTAGGCCGACACAGTTTTCTCAGCTTTCTCTGGTTTTAAGATTTGGAGTCACATGTCTAGTAAACCAATGGCTAAATGAGGCTAGAATTTGCCTCTCTACTGGTAAACAAGATTTTAATTCAAAGTTTCAGATTGTATTATTCAGGTACATGGGCTTATTAATATACACAAATTATTATACTTATAGGACATACTTATAGGGCTCGGACGCTTCAAATTGGCCTATAGTATAAAAATAAATTCAGAGCTTATGCATATGTTTACCAAACTTATAAACCAAACTTATAAATAATAAGCTTAAACCAGATACCTACACATGCAATTCAGAGGGGGGCCTTTGCATATAGTAGTGTAACAACCAGGCAACAAGAAGCTGACAGTTCAGGGGTTGGTCATTATGTCCACAATTTTAATAAAAGAATGTTGAGTCAATGGCTGTTTTCCACTTAAATTATCTGAATTTCAAATCGAGTTATTTAAAATCATCAATAAACAATGTATGCCCATATTGTTTGTACATGTTGCCTGGATAAATTACAATGATTATGAAGCAAGTTCTCTACATTTTAACTAATATTTAAAAAAAAAAAACTTTTCCAACACAGGTATTTATATTTAGTATTTAATCGATTCTAATGCTATCTAAATCCAGAAATATTACTTGCAAATTCTCACACGTACAGCAAACATACTAGCATGGTTTTGATTTTGTTATTTTCAAATTTATACTATAATTGAATGTAAATGAATATTAAGTCACTATATGTCTAACTTCTTAGATTTTCCTAAATGTATCTTAACCATGTTAGAAATTGAAGTTAAAAATAATTGATTTTTTTTCCCATGCAAACTGGAACTATGTAAAATAGTTTATCATTTTAAACTGCTTGTTTCTAGTTTGTTCTTCTTGAGTACTAGTTTTTTGTTTTTTGGGTTTTTTTGGTATGTATATAGAAAATTTCAGATAATATTAGTTAAGCTTAAAATAAATTTTGAATTCATTTTTCATATTCTGTAAAAGGCTTTATAAAATTATTAGGTACTACTGAAAATAGACAGAAATATAAAGGTACTGATGAATATAAATCACACTGATTTCAGTTTTAAAATAACATATTTTGAATTAAATTTTTATGTTTATTTGTATATATACAAACCTCTGTACAAGAAACACACACATATTCAGTCTCACATTCTCTCGTGTACAATACATATATATGTACATCTAGATGATTTAACAAAGATATGCTTTACTATTGTTATTCTTCAGCTAAATGAATGAAATTTAGATTTGTTAAACAACATCAAAAACAAAATTTTTTTTAGCAGAACAAGCAGCACATTCAAACTAAGTTCTGCCTACTAAGAACTGAATCCTTCACTGCCTCTTCTTAAAATCACAACTGTGTTAAATCTGAGGTAATATTTGATTTTGTTTCTGATTGGTTCAAACACTATAGGATCTTATTTTAATCTCAGAGGCTCCATTGTATTAGAATTTATTGCCCACATTAAAAAGTACAGGAAATTACTTGAATAAAGATGAAGGATGTAGTATTATAATAATGAATATTATGTGTTTCTAATCCAAAATTGACAGTTCCTTTTAAATACATTTTGGGGCTCTGTAATTAGCTTAATTCACAAGAAAAGTGGCATACTTGATTTTTTCTAAGTAAAGTAGTTAATTTAAGTGCATTGAACTTTTAAAACTAGATTAAAATACTTCTTATTCACTTTTCTTAAGACACTTCTTGATTTCTTTTCTTCTTCTGCCCACCCTTTCCCTTTCCTCCCCTCACTTCTCTTCCCCTCCTGTCTTCTCCTTTCCTCTCCTCTCTTACTTCTCCCTAGTTAGATATCAGCAAGGGAGTTTTTATGTGTTTCTATAGTTAAAATGTTTGCGAGCAATTCTAAGCTGTTACTGAGTGTTAATTTATACAATTGAATAGCTTCCAAATAGCCCAGCAGACATGACAATTTATTTCAGTATTGGGAGAAACTACATTTTTTTGTCCTAAGACTCCAAAGAGGAATATAATGG
This sequence comes from Phocoena phocoena, assembly GCF_963924675.1. Taxonomy (NCBI): domain Eukaryota; kingdom Metazoa; phylum Chordata; class Mammalia; order Artiodactyla; family Phocoenidae; genus Phocoena; species Phocoena phocoena. The sequence goes on from NC_089221.1 coordinate 20,957,222, forward strand.
TGAATAATTAAGTGCAGAACATGGTCTATAGTTAGTAAATCAATTTATGGACTGTTTCTTGAACCCTAAATTGAATATACCATGTAAATATAAAATGTTTCTCTTAAAGACTTAAAATCAAAGGTTAAAAAAGATAGTCATCATTTAAAGTAAAAAGTAGGAGGCATGTCAGCACTGCTCAAATCACTCAAATATATTTTAGTACTGTTTTTTTTCAAATTCATGACAGACAGAATATTATTAAAAATATCTTCAAATCCTGCCCTACTTTCTGGGACCAGCTAGCTTTTAAAAATCAATGCTAGGCTATCTTTTCTGGAGAAAATACATGTAATCTCCTCATTTTGAATAATTCTCTCTCTCTTCCTTCCTATTGGTTTGCAGGAGGGGTCAAATCAGTTTACTGATTCACAAAGTTTCTTCTAATAAACCAACTGTTCCCAGTATCACTGGTGTGAAAAATACACTTCGTTATCGCTTAGTACTTGTTTCCTTTCTTCTATGGAGGCCCCCTTCCTTTGTCCACACCCTTTCCCCCCATCCTCCCCAAGGGTAGTGATTAATTTTCATTAGGTAAAAATAATCATGGTCATTCCTTTCTGGGTGCTAGTAGTTCATTTAAAAGTGGACATATAATAATGCCATTCTGGTCAAAGGACACAAGGTGGAATCTACAGGGGGATCTCTGGGGAAAATTTCTTCCTTCGCACAAAAGTCAAACTGCTGAGGAAGGCAGAGTAGAGGATGAAAAAAATCCTGTGTAGTGGATGGATGTCTTTTTTTATATCTCTTAATTAACCTACCTTTAAATAGTCATACCTTCAGATTTTGAAGTAGACTAATGAATGTCTTACTGTTCAAACCATTTGGAGTTGGGATATTAATACGAACACCCATCAATATCCTAAATTGATAGCATTAATCAGGAATTGTATACATTTGGGTCCAAGTAGGATCATGTTGTTAAAATGTAATAATTATAAACTAGTCCATCCTCTTTTAAAATTATATTAAATTTTATGTTAAATTAAGTTGAAACATAATGTAATGTTATTTTTAGATTTTTAAACTGTTTACTCCAAAAGCAAATGTGTTCTAATAAAAGTAATTACTCTGGGAATTTTTCTTATATAAAGCTTATGTGTTTTCTGTGATAACCCTTGATTACAAAGTGCATTTCAATCTTCAAGTTTGCTTTGTTTTGCCATTAATTTGATTAAAATAATAAAGTAAAAAAAAAAGATTATCCAATAATTAAAATGAACCAAATGAATTACAAAACATTTTTATTAGATCAAAATTATCTAAAACATCAATGCTTCCATGAGGATTGCAAATGATGTAAAATATCATTTCTGGAAGCATCAGAAATAAAATCCAAACATGTCAGGCAAGATTTCTACACACCCAGTGCCTGTACAACTTACTATCTGACGCTGATGGTTTATAATACGGATTACCTGCAGGAAACCTGCCATATGATTTCGGAGTAAAGGGTAGCTTAGTAACCTTTTTTTATTGTTCAGTTGTTTCAGTTGTACTTCTCTAATTAGGGACCATCAAATTGCTCCTGGGTTTTAGATCAATAAAACTCTTTGGGTGCCTACCCCAAAGGTAAAGAGGTAAAAGAATATTTCTTCTCTGAATATTTTGTAGAACTATTTCTACATTCCACTTGACTTCAGATAAAAGAAAAACTGGTCTATAAAAATTGCTTTTTAATATTACAGAATGAAATGCCACTTAAAGTGCTACCTTTCCAAAGACAGCCTCTGAAAATGACCCCTACGTCCTGTGTGCTAAAAGAAATCACCCTCTTTTCTGCAATGAAGAATTTTATTAATTCCCAAAGTTTTATGATCTTGATTTTCATCATATTCTCCACTGTATTCGTGGCTTTATTCTTAAAAATCAGGACAGTGCTCTGAAACTGATAGCTGACATTTACTTGAATGAAAAGATGCATCATTTAGTGTGAACTTTCATTTTGATCTTTCCATACCCTGATTCCCTTCCAAACATTTCTTTTTCCTTTTTCATAGACTTGAAACCAGTATTTCCTGAACAAGCTCATTTCTTAAGTGACTCATCTAAGAAATAAAATTTATTTATGCCCTAGGTGTCCAGAATATAAACATTGTAATATTAACTATTTTTTTCTAACAGCAGAGTGATTATAAGTAAAGATCTAGAGCATGCACTTAGACTCTGTGACATTCTGCACTTACAATATATAGTTTAATGTGGATGAAATTTGCAAAGCCTGAAGGTTAAATTGACATTTAGATGCCAGATACAGTCTATGGGTGCTATATTCACACAATAAAAAGATGAAGTAAATATTGGTTTTAAAAGAGAATGGTCAAGTTCTATAATTTCTTCCACCCTACTTTAAGATGTATAATAGCCTTCAGTTTTTCCATTTAGACATAAAGACAATGAATATATGACTACCACTTACATAATAATTTTCCACAGCACAAATCTATAATTCAACAACTGGCATCTATTTGGAAGAATAACTGGCACACTCTGAAGCCCTGGCCAGAGTGTCTGTGACTTTAATTAGGCACCTAATTTAAGGAGTGTAATGGGGTTGACAAAATATTTTGGACCCAATAAGTTTGAAATGTAGATACCTACCTTTTTTTAAGGTTCCACTTTTGATATACAAAATGTAAATCATTATTACATAATTTCTTATTTTTGTGACAAAAGATAGATATATCGAAAATAAAGAGAAGATGCTGAGGGATACTTTTATACTATATCTTATATTGTTATTGCAATTCTGCTTGTTTTTACTATGATACCTATTTTCAATTTATTTTGTTTCACACATATATTTTTATAGATACTATTCACTGAATGAAGACATTTAATAGAGTTAAGATGAAATTGAAAAAGTTATTTATGTTTATAATAGTTAAACACAGAGAAGGAAATGTTATAAATATGTATACAATATTACCTTGCATATAATGATAGACACAGAGAAGATAGTATCTTAACCTATACTTCAACGTAGACTTAATTATCATCATAGTCAGTATCATACTACCTACTTTTCATTGTGTAAAATAAGCTTTCACAACTTAAATTACTAAAATAACTCAAATTAGTTCTGTTCTCTGACAAGTGCTGAAACATTTCTGCATAAATCACCATAGAGTTCTGGAGGCTCTTCCTCTGTTCTGGGGGTCCAATTTGAAGTTTCTTATAAGATAGTGGATTCATTCATTGTAAGATATACACATACAACTCATTAAATTCCAGAAGTTTGGTGAAAATCATGATGAAGTATCTGTTTTCCTAATCCTCTTAAATAAACAGACTCCCTCAGTCCCTCAATCACATCCTCTCCAATTATACTGCTTATATTTCCAATACTCTCACTCTCTGGAATTCTCATAATATTCATTAGTTTGTAAAATTTTGCCCATTTTGGCCTATGAGGGCAGGAACATTGTCCTTTATTATTCACTATTGTGTCCATTATTCACTTTTAAAAGCTTCATATATCATAGGTTTAAATGGGGAATGGTAATGGTGTTCCATAATACTAGGCATAAGCTTTTGAAAAGATGTGTATTCATAATCTCCAATAATCTCCAAAATACGTGTTCTATGTTTTATAATTATTCAAATTTTATAGGTTTTATGGTTTACTTAAAACTTATTTTAATTGCATTCATTTTAATTATATAATTATATTTTGCAAATGTTTAATTAAATAATTTTAAGTAAATGTTTCAAGATGTTGATTATTATGGGGTGCCTTTTAACATTTTTATTCTGATCCCTGTCCCTTTAAATGTATTTTGTACACGTTAGGATGTTTAACTGATATATTTTAGGGATATTAAAGTAGTAATATACATTGGAATGTGTAAAAAAATGGTTGTTAGGTACCCTATGACCCCAAATTATATTTAAAGAAAAACTAACAACCAGAAAATGTGGCATCCCTAAACCACTCCTCTTGTGGTGTTAAAAAAAATAGAATACTTAGTTGAGATATTTTTTAAATAAGGAGGACAATATGCCTTCAACATACGTTTTGTTCAGTGGAGTGAGTGGTTCAAGTAAATTCGTATATGAACACATGAGACAATTCAAATTTTTCCACTGTTTTGAAATGATGATTTCCACATTATATTGAATGAGTGTCAGAATCTTCCAAGTTTCTTCTGAGTTAGTGAGTGAGTTTTATTCAGCCATTTTTAAAAATGTTAAGTAAGTCTCTGTTTGTTAAGTAAAAGCCTCAGTGCCCTAATACAGTGAGCTTAGAAGGAAAGAATGAACATAATAGACATGTGTTGAACAAATTCCTACAAGGTTTTCATATTTTCCTACAAAAATCCCATTTTTTAAATATACTAAACCAGAAGTCTATGTTTTCTACATTAATTATGGCTCATGATAGTGTTTCGAAAAACAAAACACTTCTTAAATTGAATCCTGATTAAGACAAGTATTCATCATACAACATTTATTTAATGATTTTTATAAAATGGAAGAAGTCTATTTCTTGCAGGTTGTAATGATGACCTTGAGATCCATAAATAAAGTTTTAAAGCAAAACTGTATTTTAAGAAAATATTAAATTGATTTCACAGTCACAGAAAACTATCTGAAGTAATATATCAAGAAACATGATAAATAGCAATATTACATTGAGGAAGTTGTCTTCTGGTCTGTCACAGAGGTCATTCTTTGCCTCCATCTGATTTAATATCCTGTTTAGCATTTTAATTAAGAATTTTAGAAGAGCAAGTAAATGGAATATTAATAAGGTTCTCATATGATACAAAATGGAGAGGTGTTACAAACTATGTCAAAAACAGAGAAATAATACAAATAGACATAATGAGGTTAGTAGTGGGGATATTATTGAATAAAATGAAATGTATTTGTTAAAGAGATGAGTTAATGTGCATCTCACAATTCAGGCATGTAAGTATAAAAAATGTGTAGATAAAGAAGATGAACAAAGGGAAAAGTCGTGCATGTGGAATACTTGAACATATTGTAATGTTCATTATACAAGTATGTTACCTGGGTTCAAATATAGAAATTATGGTCTAAACTAATGATTGCAATACTAAGTCCAACCTAACATTTGCAAGAGTATAAGATCCATATATATTTGATTAAATAATTAAAATATCTAAACAAGCTAAAGCCATTAATAAATAATGTTCAATTCTCCTACCTTGAAAACATATCTTTACAGTCATTGAAAGGTCAGGTGTGATTTTCCAATCCTCACTTCCAAGAATTCTGTCCTGGAACATCATGATATGAGGAGAGCCAGCACCCTGAGCCTGGGTCTGTACCATATATGACAAGGGGCTTTGCACTTGCCTTTGTGGACATCCGCACCTCACATTTTAGCACCTTCCAAAGGAGCAGCTGCATAACTTTCTCTCAGGCCTAGGAATTAACTCACCAGTACCATGATCTGCCCTCAGGGCAACACATTTTGGGACAAAGCCAATGCCAGACCTAGAGATGAGCTCAGTTTTGTGGTAAGAAGTCCAAAGTCCTGGGAGCCTGGACTGTGGTCTACAGAAGTGACATGAGATCAGGTGTACCATAACCCTATTCTATAAACGCCTGAACCAGTGGTACAAGATACAGTTAGAAAAAGGCCAGAATATATATTCCACATCAGAGCCAAACAAATTAACTCTCTTCTCAGCACTTGAAAATTGTACTGTGTGATACAATAACATATAGAAGACACCATTATTGCAACATTCAACTACTCAGCTGACCGAAGGCAGGGTATTAGGAATTACAGAGTGGCTGATTTTGTAGAAACTGCTACCTACAGAGCAATAGCAGGAACATATACAGTTGACCCTTGAACAGCACAGGTTTGAGCTGTGTGGAGTCACTTATATGTGGATTGCTTTCAGTATATATGTACTACAGTACTACATGACCCAGGGCTAGTTGAACCTGCAGATGCAGAACCACAGATACAGAGGGCCTACTGTAAAGTTATACTCAGATTTTCAACTTCGCCGGGGTTAGGACCCTTAACCCCCACATTGTTCAAGGGTCAACTGTACCTTTAATAGATTACAACTGAGAAAGCTGAAAAATTCGTACTTTTAATTTAAAATCTCATGGTCACAAAGTGTCTTAATTTGGTTTTCCTGGAAACAGAAACTGATACAGGATTTTAGTTGCACATGGTTTTTTTGAAGGAATTCTCTCTTCATCTCAGGAGAAAGTGAGTGAAATAAACAGAAGAGGGCAAAAGTTGGATGAGATCGTAGCAGGGGAGTAGCTTCAGTCTGATTTCATGAGATGTCCCAGAGCATGAAGAGTCCAACAAATTGGCCTCAGCTTGAGGCAAGAGGAAGACGTTAAGTACCCCTGTCAACCAATCATTGACTGTAGTTGCCCCCTGCAGCGAGCATAACCTATTTTATTTGGACAACAGTAAACCTTTGAAAGGAAGGAAGCTATGAACCAGTAACAGACAACCCTTAAAACAGCTAGGATACACTGTCCTAATAAAAGTGATCTAAAGGCAACATCATTAGTCTCCACCATGGTCAATGCATTGTACTGCTCAAATCTGCTTCCTTCTCACGTTTAGTTCATTTCATCCAGGCTAAAGATCGGTCACAACTTAAGAGAAGTTTTACAATAGAAAAGTTATTGCAATGAACTGCAGCACATGCTGCTGCAGTTGGTCTAAGGCTGTAATTGATACGTATCATCTAGTTTTTCTGCTACCCAATCAAGACCCCTCTTACATTTAACTAGTACTTCTACTGGTCTTTGTGGTTGCATAGTGGAAATTCTGATCCCTAAGGATTCTGAGCCTTGGTTACTGTGTATTTATCAGGTGTGTCTATTTACTGACCCATTTACAATTAAAGTTAAGCAGAGAAGTACCAAGAAATACCCACAGGATCTCCTGACTGCCGTGTACCTTTTGCCCTGCCCTTGTTATGGAAACAGCAGCCCTCATGATGGTCACAGTTAATTACCTTTGGTAGTCACAGTTAATTACCTTTGGTAGTATAGTAGCTTCCTTCTGAACCAGCTGATCAACTTCTATAAAGAGCTCAAAGACACCAGGCAGCAGTTATAGCTTTAAGCCTAGTTAAAATCTTAGTGTATTTCCTTGTGGAAGTGACCTACTCTACACTCAAAGAGTCTAGAGGAGACAGGAAGCACAAATTAGTCACTGGAATGCTGGTGAGTGGAACCACTGCTCCTTCCATTCTTTCATTTCCAGACCCATGTACTCCATCTATTGGAAACAACACACTGTATCACAGCCATTGCTTTAATGATTATTCTACATACTGAATGACAGCATCTCATCCTTTCAGAGATTTGTCTTCAAGTTGGCATTTCAGCTGTTTCTTCAAGAGGCTGTGAACCTGCTTTATCAGACAAACAGCTTCAGGACCGTGAAGTTTGTGGCTGAACCATGGTCATGTGCACGCTGCTGCAGTACTTTTGCTGTTAGGAATCTTTAGTTTGAGGATATTTTATAGGAGATCCCACATTAGTATGTATTTAAGTAGTGGAGCTGGCTGAACCACAGCACAAATAGAAAGCAAAACTATTTCTAGAGTGAGTGACAATTCAAGATAAGTCATTGGCCTTTCCAGATTCTAAGGAGTTCATTGTAACCAAATTGCCACCAAATAACTGGTCCTCCTACTTGAGGGATTGTGCTGTACTGTGGACTCAGCATTGTTCTCTGGTACTGACAGGTCAGATACTCAGCACCAGCAAGAACGACATCAAGCTGGTTTAAGATTGCGAGCTGCTGGACCTCCATCTATATTACCATGGCTGTTCCATTCATGATCTATGGCATAAGCACTGGGATGCCCAGTGAGGAAGACTGGCTGACATTTAATGACACTTAATTTAATAAGGTGTCTTGTGCACTTGGTGGTTTAATGCCTCTTCTGAAGTTGATGCTCTCTGAAGGGAATTGTCTCTTGATGCAAATATTCACACAGTATATTTTGTGTCTTATAGGTCCATCCACATGCCTCTTGTATATACTTTCCTCAGGACAATTCTCTTTCTATACAAAGTGGATGATCAGTAACACTGCCCAAACTCTGCCTACTGAGAATACACCCTTCACCACAGTCTTTCAGGGCCAAGCTTGCTTAGTACTATAGAACATAAGCAGACCATAACATGCACACCCATACTAAGCTAATTTATCCTTGCATTAACCTTGGGCTTTTCTATTCTCCATCAGCTAGGTATAGGAAATCCCTGTAAGGTCATAGATGTCATTTGACAAAAAATTAGCAGCACAATAGTGGAAAATAACATGGGAGTTTGATCATCTTTTGTGCAGTTTACATGTGCCCTCTGGACCCCTTGAACCCAGTTCTAGATTGACCACTTCTAGTCTATAGCCTTCTGGGCTCACCTGAACTTAAACTTAGTGGTCAATCCTGACTGCTTGGTATATTGATGTAAAGTTTCTTGCAAGGAGATACTTTTCAAATGGTGCATAATTATCTTCTGGAGATGGCAGGTCTTTGTGCCAGAACTCTAAGGATCAGTGTGTGAATCTCTTTATTAGGCCTTGTCATTGGTTTCACCAGCCTCACTTCTTACCACATATACCTCTCATACCTTGGGATCAGTTTATTCACATGGCCTGAGTGGCAAGGCTGTAGTGTCGACTTGCAGCAGAGACCTTTCATGCTCAGAACCATATTCAAAATAAGCAACACTTCATGTAACCTGATAAATAGATCTTAGTTTCAGAGTTTTCTTGAAAGCATTAAATATACTGCCTGCAAACCTCAAGGAAGTCTACCATGTGTTGTGTTTCTTTTAAAGTGGTAGGAAGTACTGATTGTCCTATCTTGTCTTTAACTTTGCAAGGGATATCCCAGCATGCCACAAAAATACTAAAACTCCTGAAATATCACATCTGTGGTAGGCCCCTTAGTATATTTATGGTTTATCTTACACCATACTTACAACACTTAGATATTCTGCAGAACATCACATTGATCCTCTATATTTATGATATAATATTAATTAAACCTGATCAGAGGAAGTGGCAAGTACTCTGGATGCCTTGGTAAGACACACACACACACATCAGCATAATCTTTTGGACAAAACAGCTCCCCTTTATGTAGTTGCAAATTAGTAAGAGTTAGTACATTTTCTAGAGAAAGGTGCAGCTGTGAGATTTCTTCAGATATCACTGAATCACTCACTCCACTGAACAAATCACTGACATGCTTGTCTATGTAGAAAAATCTGAGAAAATAGACAAAAACATCTCCTGGAAGTAGGCAAGTGTAGCAAGTTTGTAGGATACAAAGTTAATATACAAAGTCCATTGCTTTCCTAAAAAGCAGCAATAAACAAGTGGAATCTAAAATTGAAAACACAATATAATTTATATTAGTGTCCTTCACAAAAATTAACTCAAAATGATCACAGACTGCCCTGTAATAGCAAAACTATAAAAGCTGGAGAAGGTAACATAGAAAGAAGCCTAGATGACCTTGGATTTGACAATGACATTTTAGATACAACACCAAAGGGAATAATCCATAAAAGAAATAATTGATAAGCTGGATTCCACTAAATTAAAAACTTCTACTCTGCAAAAGACAATGTCAAGAGAATGAGACACTAGCTACAGACTGGGAGACAATATTTGCAAAAGATACATCTGGTAAAGAACTGTTATCCAGAATATACAAAGAACTCTTAAAACTCAATAATAAAAAAATAAACCATAGGACCAAAAATGAGACAAAGACTTTAACAGACACCTCACTGAAAATAAGCATAAGCAAATATGCTCCACATCATATGTCATCAAGAAAAATGAAAATTAAAACAGCAATGAGATATCATTACACACCTATTAGAATGGCCAAAATCCAGAACACTGACAACACCAAATGATAGTGAAGATGTGGAGCAACAGGAACTCTCATTCATTGCTGGTGGAAATGCAAAATAATACAGCCATTTTGGAAGACAGTGTGCTAGATTCTTACAAAACTAACATACTCTTACCATATGATCCAGCAATTGTACTCGTTGGTATTTACCCAAAGAGTTGAAAAGGTATTTTCACACAAAAACCTACACAAGGATGTTTAATCCAACTTTATTCATAATTGCCAAAAACTTGGATGCAATCAAGATGTCCTTCAGTAGATGAATGGATAAAAAAACAGTGGTACACTCAGACAATACAATATTATTCAATGCTAAAAAGAAGTGAGCTATCAAACCATAAAAAGACAGGAAGAATCTTAAATGCATATTACTTATGCCTATGTATATTACTGATATATAATATTGTATATATATAGTATATAATATATATATTATATATAGTATATATTATATATTACATAATATATACTATTATATATTATAATACCATATAATATACATAATATTCATAAGTGTAGGAAGCCAGTCTGAAAAGCTACATATTGTATGATTACAACAATATGACATTCTGGAAAAGGCAAAACTATGGAGAAGGTAAAAAAGATCAGTGTTTGCTAGGGACTGGGTAGAGGGAGAGATGAATAGGCAAAGCACAGAGGATTTTTAGGGCAGTGAAAATACTCTATGTGATACCATAATGATGGATCTATGTCATTATATGTTTGTCCACACCCAAAGAATTGTACAGCAACTAGAGTGAGCCCTAAGGTTGACTATGGTTTTGCCAGATTATGATGTATCAATGTTGCTTTACCAATTGTAACATATCTACAACTCTGATGAGTGATGCTGATAATGGGGAAGAGTATGCATGTGTTAGGTTAGGGGGTATGTGAGAAATCTCTCTACCTTCCCTTAAATTTTGCTGTGAACCTAAAACTATTCTAAAAGAAAAAAGTATTAATAAATAATGTATTACCAAGCTGGCAGTTAAATTTATTTCCTAAAATAGTGCTAGAAAGAAAATATTTATAAATATTATAAACAGAGAAGGCAAGACATACCTTGTATTAAAGGGAAAGGTGTAAAGTGAAATGTCACTGTTGTACTAGCTAGACTAAAATAGGATTTTTTAAAAATCAGAGTGAAAAAGTTTCCAGCAACATTTTTTGTATCCTACATATCAAATATTACTTGATAACATGTACTTACACATCTGATAACTTCCATGGACTATTAAAATATGCTTAGACTTTCCTATGACAATCAAGATTTTATCATTATAAGAATGTTCAGGGGGCTTCCCTGGTGGCACAGTGGCTGAGAGTCCACCAATGCAGGGGACATGGGTTCGTGCCCCGATCTGGGAAGATCCCACATGCCACGGAGCGGCTGGGCCCATGAGTCATGGCCGCTGAGCCTGCACATCTGGAGCCTGTGCTCCACAAAGGGAGAGGCCACAACAGTGAGAGGCCCACGTACCACAAAAAAAAAAAAAATGTTCAGGAATATATGTAGGTGTACACCTTTTAAAATTAGAATAAGTGTTTTTTTCAGGACTTTTATATGATTACTTAAAAAATGAAGTGTAAAATCCCATATTTAAATGTAGAAATATATTTTTAGCTTCAAGTTAATTTAATGTAAAAAGAGTAAAATTTTACAGAAAAATTACTTTTTCAGATGCTACATAATGAATACCAGTAAAATTAATAGCAGACCTGTATGACCTTTACAACTATTCTAATAATATTGGACTTTTGATGGCATTCTCTTGGGCTTATTTTAACTTAATTCTTAAATATTCTTGGTTTCAAATGCCCAATCATTCCAACTTTCATAACAGTTTGCAAAACTCTTTCATAAATGAAACTTTTTATCTTTAAAATATCAAATAGTGAATAATAATGCAGGATTGATTTTGCTTTTGTTTTAAAAAATATTAACTTGACTTATGAATGAATAACATAAATTGAAAACTGTATATAACCATATAATTTCATCCTCCCAAACAAAGAAAACATATTTCAAAACAAACTTCTCCAAAATTCCAGACTCACATAGCATTAAATTTTTTTAAAAATGAATCTTTTATTTCACGACCCTGAGCCATGTGGCTGACAGGGTCTCGGTGCTCTGATCTGGTGTTAGCCCTAAGACTCTGAGGTGGGAGAGTGAAGTTCAGGACATTGGACCACCACCAGAGACATTCTGGCCCCACTTAATATCAATCAGTGAGAGCTCGCCCAGAGATCCTCACCTCAACTCTAAGACCTAGGTCTACCCAACAGCCAGCAAGCTCCACTGCTGGATGCCCCATGTCAAACAACTAGTAAGACAGGAACACAACACCACCCATTAGCAGAGAGGCTGCCTAAAATCATACTAACTTCACAGACACCCCAAAACACACCACAGGATGTGGCCCTCCCCACCAGAAAGACAAGATCCAGCCACACCCACCAGAACACAGGCACCAGTCGCCTCCACCAGGAAGCCTACACAAGCCACTAAATCAACCTCACCCACTGGTTACAGATGCCAAAAACAATGGGGCCTACGAACTTGCAGCCTGTGAAAAGGAGACCCCAAACACAGTAAGTTAAACAAAATGAGAAGACAGAGAAATATGCAGCAGATGAAGGAGCAAGGTAAAAACCCACAAGACCAAACAAATGAAGAAGAAATAGGCAATCTACCTGAAAAAGAATTCACAGTAATGATAGTAAAGATGATCCAAAATCTTGGAAATAGAATGGATAAAATACAAGAAACATGTAACAAGGACTAGAAGAACTAAAGAGCAAACAAACAATGATGAACAACACAATAAATGAAATTAAAAATTCTCTAGAAGGAATCAATAGCAGAATAACTGAGGCAGAAGAACGGATAAGTGATCTGGAAGATAAAATAGTGGAAATAACCACCCCAGAGCAGAATAAAGAAAAAAGAATGAAAAGAACTGAGGACAATCTCAGAGTCCTCTGGGACAATATTAAATGCACCAACATTCGAATTATAGGTGTCCCAGGAGAAGAAAAGAAAAAGAAAGGGTCTGAGAAAATGTTTGAAGAGATTATAGTTGAAAACTTCCCTTAACATGGGTAAGGAAATAGTCAAGTACAGGAAGCTCAGAGAGTCACATACAGGATAAATCCAAAGAGAAACATGGCAAGACACAAACTATCAAAAATTAAATACAAAGAACAAATATTAAAAGCAGCAAGGGAAAAACAACAAATAACATACAAAGGAATCCACATAAGGTTAACAGATGATCTTTCAGCAGAAACTCTGCAAGCCAGAAGGGAGTGGCAGGACATATGTAAAATGCTGAAAGGGAAAAACCTACAACCAAGACTACTCTACCCAGCAAGGATCTCATTCATTTTCAATGGAGAAATTAAAACTTTTACAGACAAGTAAGAGGTAAGAGAATTCAGCACCACCAAACCAGCTTTACAACAAATGTTAAGGTAACTTCTCTAGGCAGGAAACACAAGAGAAGGGAAAGACCTGCAAAAACACACCAAAAACAATTAAGAAAATGGCAATAGGAACATACATATCTATAATTACCTTAAATATAAATGGATTAAATGCTCCAACAAAAAGACATAGACTGGCTGAACAGAGCTGGAGGAATCAGGCTCCCTGAATTCAGACTATACTACAAATCTACAGTAATCAAGGCAGTATGGTAGTGACACAAAAGCAGAAATAGAGATTAATGTAACAGGATAGAAAGCCCAGAGATAAAGACATGCACATATGGACACCTTATCTTTGATAAAGGAGGCAAGAATATAGAATGGAGAAAAGACAGCCTCTTCATAAGTGATGCTGGAAAAACTGGACAACTACATTTAAAAGAATGAAATTAGAACACTCCCTAACACCATACATAAAAATAAACTCAAAATGGATTAAAGACCTAAATGGAAGGCCAGACACTAACAAACTCTTAGAGGAAAACATAGGCAGAACACTCTATGACAGAAATCACAGCAAGATTCTTTTTGACTCACTTCCTAGAGAACTGGAAATAAAAAGAAATATAAACAAATGGGACCTAATGAAACTTAAAAGCTTTTGCACAGCAAAGGAAACCATAAACAAGATGAAAAGACAACCCTCAGAATGGGAGAAAATATTTGCAAATGCAGCAGATGACAAAGGATTATTCTCCATAATATACAAGCAGCTCATGCAGCTCAATATCAAAAAAACAAACAACCCAATCCAAAAATGGGCAAAGGATCTAAACAGACATTTCTCCAGAGAAGGTATACAGATTGCCAGCAAACACATGAAAGGATGCTCAACAACACTAATCATTAGAGAAATGCACATCAAAACCACAATGAGGTATCACCTCACACCAGTCAGAATGGCCATCATCAAGAAATCTACAAACAATAAATGCTGGAGAGGGTGTGGAGAAAAGGGAACCCTCTTGCACTGTTGGGGAGAATGTAAATTGATACAGCCACTATGGAGAATAACATGGAGGTTCCTTAAAAAACTAAAAATAGAATTATCATATGACCCAGCAATCCCTCCACTGGGCATATACCCTGAGAACACCATAAATCAAAAACAGACATGTACCACAGTATTCATTGCAGCACTACTTATTTTTTTATTTTATTTTTTTTACATCTTTATTAGAGTATAATTGTTTTACAATGGTGTGTTAGCTTCTGCTTTATAACAAAGTGAATCAATTATACATATACATATGTTCCCATATCTCTTCCCTCTTGCATCTCCCTCCTTCCCACCCTCCCTATCCCACCCCTCCAGGCCGTCACAAAGCACCGAGCTGATCTCCCTGTTGCAGCACTATTTACAATAGCCAGGACATGGAAGCAACCTAAGTGTCCATTGACACATGAATGGATAAAGAAGGTATGGTACATATATAACAATGGAATATTACTCGGCCATAAAAAGAAACGAAATTGAGTTATTTGTAGTGAGGTGGATGCACCTAGATTCTGTCATACAGAGTGAAGTAAGTCAGAAAGAGAAAAATAGATACCGTATGCTAAAACATATATATGGAATCTAAAAAAAAAAAAAGTTCTGAAGAACCTAGAGGAAGGACAGGAATAAAGATGCAGACATAGAGAATGGTTTTGAGGACATGGGGAGGGGGAAGGGTAAGCTGAGATGAAGTGAGAGAGCAGTGTGGACATATATACGCTGCCAAATGTAAAATATATAGCTAGTGTGAAGCAGCTTCATAGCACAGGGAGATCAGCTCGGTGTTTTGTGACCACCTGAGGGGTGGGTTAGGGAGGGTGGGAGGGAGATGTAAGAGGAAGGGGATATGGTGATATATGCATACATATAGCTGATTCACTCTGTTATACAGCAGAAACTAACACAAAACTGTAAAGCAATTATACTCCAATAAAGATATTAAAAAAGATTTTTTTAAATAAAGAAATAGACAAAAAAAGAACATTTGTCATCTTTAGTCTCATACTACTATATATATATATATATATGTATATGTATATATATATATATATATATATTTTTTTTTTTTTTTCAGTATGCGACCCTCTCACTGCTATAGCCTCTCTCACCGCGAAGCACAGGCTCCGGATGCACAGGCCCAGCAGCCATGGCTCACGGACCCAGCGACTCCAGGGCACGTGGGATCCTCCCGGACCGGAGCACGAACCTGCGTCCCCTGCATCGGCAGGCAGACCCCCAACCACTGCGCCACCAGGAAAGCCCTCATACTACCATTTTTAAAGGTTGACTTTTAGGCAGAAGAAAAATAATTTAACATTGAAATTTTGAGACACAGGAAGGAATAAAGAGGAATAGAAACTCTAAGATGTGGCACTTCTAAATGAATACTACTGTCAAAACTTTATGGAGTTTAATTATACTTACATAACATTACACAAATATACAGAGATGCATACACATATAAACATATGCATATATATAGATAGGTGTAACAGAAAACAATAATAGCATATTCAGTGAGGGAATGGAAAACAGTTAAGATGTTCTAATATCTTTCAATTTTTCAGGAAGTTAAAAAAACTCATAGATGCATGTTATAATCTATAATTAACCTCATTAAGAAAAGTAAAAGAATGTATAACTACAAAATCATATAGAACTGAAATGCAATTTTTAAAAATCCAAAAGAAAGAAGATTAAAAAGAAGTATGGTACAAGTGGGGCAAATAAAAGATAGTATTACTCAGATACATAAGTCATTACATCCTATTCAATGAAATAAATTATCCAATTAAATTGACAAAGCTTTCCTGAGGGAATATAAAACATTACCCAACCATATGTAATTTATTAGAGACCAACTTTACTAAAAGATAAGAAAAATGAGAAATTAATAGAATGGAGAAATATAGCTCATGGACATTAATCAAAGATGGTTTAACTCTTAAAATACCTGATCAAGAAGATGTTAAGGAGAAATTTAACTAGAGGGAAAAATGGGTTGTGTCTTAATGATCAAAAGTTTATTCCAAAAAAGAAAAAAAAAGTTTATTCCACTAGGAGATACCACAGCTTTGCATGCTCATGGTCCTAATATATATATATAGGAAATATTTATATATATGTTTGAAATAACTAAAAGATAAATATTTAAGCATATAAAAAAGTTAGATTTTTTACCATGCCTCTCTTAAAAACTCACAAAGCAAGTATATTAACAAATTATAAAAAGATGGATGACTCAAACGACCTAGATTGACATATATTGAATAACGCACTCCACAACTAAAAAATACACAAATGTACTCAGAATAGTTACTCTAACTGACTTTTCTTCAGCCATATAGTAGATATTATCTAATTATAAATGTTTTAAAACATACAGTTGTGATCTCTATACATAGTGGAACTAAGCTAGAAATAAATAGCAAAAAGTTAACTAAGAATAAATCTACAAATGTTTGAAATTAAACAAAGCACCACCAGATAAACCATAGATGAAAGTACTCAAATATAAATAGAAAATATTTTTAGCTGAATCATATTATTAATCTCATTTTATAAGGCCAAAGTAAACTTGATTCAACAACCTGTGAAGGGCATTTTAATTCTTAAAGATAAATAGATGAAATATCCCTGAGAAAATATTATCAAACCTAATCAGATGATACACAGAATGGTGACTAAGTCATGGCCAATTTTACTTTAATTTCAAAATACAAGTTGCACTTACCACAAAGAAACAATGTATTCACCCTATTAATATTATTAAAAATAAATGTTATTATATCAATATATGCAGACAAAATTGATAATTTTTAACATCTATTTGTGTTTCAAAAAAAATCTTAGGATATTCAGACCCAAAGAAATATTTTTTAATCTGGTAATAAGGTATCAGTTACTGACCTATATTACATAATTTTTATCAGCAGTTTGAAAATTTTCCTTTAAGATCAGGCACAAATAAGGGTTCAACAATCTACAAATTTTATCAGCATTAAACACTGTACACACAGTATTAGTCTTTGCAATAAGAAAAAAAAAGAAATCAAAGGATTAACAAAGACATATAACTACATAGAAGTATCATTATTTTCAAAAACTGTGACCATAGAATCAAAATAATCTACAATTAAATTATAAAAATCAACAGTAAATACATGATTTCAATAAAGTCCCTGAATTCCAAATCAATATACAAAAATCAGCATTGTTTTTCCATATAGTGGAAACAAAATATTAGAAAATAAAACTGTCAAAAATAACACTATTTATCGTCAATAATATTGGGGTGAGTGACATCACCAAAATGATTAAATGGGTTGTGCTTGACTTCATTCTCCCTCAGAAGAACAGCTAACAACTGTTAAAGAAACAAGACACCACTGAGAGAATCCTAGAACACAGGGGTGAGAATGGAGCACCACCCTTTCCGTACAGAGATCAAGACAGATTGCAGTGGAAGGATAAGTGAAGTGACTACACACTGACCACAGTGTCCCTCCCTGAAGCCAGTGCAGCAGCATCACATAGCCTGACCTCCCCTGAGCCTCCAGTACCTCCAATGGGAAAAGAGAACCCAGGAGGAACAACCAACACTTCCTAGCTTTGGAGTTGCTTTGTGGGAGCCCCTGCTCTGGTCTCATACCACAAGGATGGTAGGGGAACCTGTGGGTTGCAATTACTGGGAATCTGACTGTGATGGAGAAAGGGGAGAGGGGCTTGCAACAACTAGCACACAGATCTTGGTTGACAAAGTTCATACCTGCAGTGCCCAAGTAGTAAGTAATCCCATCCAGTGGCTTTGCTCATCTGCAGAACCAAGTCAGGGGTACGTTTTGACCAGGAAACTTGACAGGATGCAGATCTGCCTGTTCACATCTTCAAACAAGGAGCTTTGCTGACCCTAGAGCCTGGGATGTCTATACCCAGGCAAGAAGCTGAGTCACAGCCACACCCACTGGAGAGAGTGCCTTCCTACCCCATCTAACTAGGGGAGCTGGTGACTACTCCTGGAAGCTGTACAGCCCAATGGTGCTCAAGCCATGAGAAGGGCAGGCAGAGTTGATCATCCCCAAAGCAAATTCAGTATCAGGACTGGAGTATTCCTGTGCTATGCCTAGGCAAGGGAGTTAATTCATAGCCAAGGCTAAGGATAACTCTGGGCCTCTCCCAACTAGAAAGAATTTTTTGGGAAATTGATAGTAACATGGAGTGGACCTTCACCCTCCTGCCTAGGCAAGGGAGCTGAGACATAGCTCCACTAGGAGCTGAGACACAGCTCCACTCACTGTGAAAAGTGTCTTCTGGCCCTATCTGACCAGAAGAACTGGTGACAACTCCTGGTACATGTGTGGCCCAGTGGCACTCAAGTGGAAAGGCAGGCAGAGCTGATAGTTTGCAAAGCAAAGCCAGTGGCTTATTCAGCCAGAGAACTTGGGGAGTGGGTCATCTTGAGTTAAGACGACAAAGAGCTTTAATGGCTTTGGAGCTGCTTCTGCTGCACTCATTTGTAGCCCCACTCATTTCTGGGTAGCCTTAAGCCTGTCTGAACAGGGGACCTAGCTAGAGAACTCAGGAAACTGTGTAGGCCATTCAATAGCCCTATGTACAGTAGCCTAACAGACATATACAGAATACAATAACAGCAGAACATGCATAGAGCATATTCTAGTATAGACCACAGTTAGACCACAAACTTAGCCAACTCAAGAAGACTGAAATCATCCCAACTATCTTCTCTGCCGACAATGACATGAAACTAGAAATCAACAACAGGAGGAAAACTGAAAAATTCATGAACACGTAGAAATTAAACAACATTCTAGTGAACAACAATGGATCAAAGAAGATACTAAAGGGTAAATAAAAAAGTTTCTTGAGACAAATGAAAATGGAAATAAAACATACCAGAACTTATAGAATATAGCAAAAGCTGTTCTAAGAGGGAAGTTCATAGCAATATACATCCACATTAAGAAGCAAGAAAGATCCCATATAAACAAACTAAGCCCAAAGTTAGTAGAAGAAAAAAAACAAAACAAAACAGAGCAGAAATAAATAAAATATAGAACATAAAAATAATAGAAAACACTAGTCAAACTAAGAATTGGTTCTTTGAAAAGATAAACAAAATTGACAAACCCTATTTATATCAACCAAGGAAAAAAGAGAAAGAACCCAAACCAACAAAATTATAAATAAAAAAGGAAACATTATAATGGATACCACAGAAATTCAAGGAATATTAAGAGGCTACTATGTATAACTGTATGTCAACAAAGTGAGCATCCTAAAAGAAATGAAAAAAATTCCCAGAAACATTCAACATACCATGACTGAATCCATAAGAAATAAAAAATCTAAATAGACTAATATCTACTAAGGAGATTGAATCAGTAATCAAAAATCTCCCAACAAAGAAAAGTTCAAGACTAGATGACTTCACTGCTGAATTCTACCAAACATTTCAAAAATTAACACCAATCCTTTTCAAACTCTTCCAAAAAATTGAATAGGAAAGAACAATTCCAAATTCATTTTATGAGGCCAGCATCATCCTGACACCAAAACCAAAAAAGAACACTACTAGGAAAAAAAAAACTATAGGCCAATATCCCAGATGAATATAGATGCAAAGATTCTCAATAAAATACTAGCAAAAAAAATTCAGCAGAACATTGAAAGGCTCATTCACCACAATCAAGTGAGGTTTATTCCTGGGATGCAAAGATGGTTTAAAATACACAAATCAAAAAATTGGTACATCCCATTACTAAAATGAAAAAAATAATCACATGATCATCTCAACAGATGCAGAAAAATCATCTGACAAAATTCAACATTCATAGATTTTAAAAACTCTTAACAAATTAGCCACTGAAGAAGTATATCTTAATGTAATAGGCTACATATAGCAAGTTCACAGCTAACATCATACTAAATGGTGAAAAATTGCAAGCTTTTACTCTAAGATCAGGAATAAGACAAGAGTGCTCACTCTCACTACTCTTATTCAACATAGTACTGGAAGTCCTAGCTAGAGCAACCAGGCAAGAAAAAGAAATTAAAACTATCAGAATTGGAAAGGGAGAAGTAAAACTTTCTCTATTTGCAGATGACATGATTTTATATATAGAAAATCCTAAATATTCAACCAAAGAACTGTTAGATCAAATAAACGAATTTAGTAAAGATCCAGGATTCAACACTAACATATAAAAATCAGTCTTTCCATACACTAACAATGGATTTCCTGAAAAAGAAATAAAGAAATTGATCCCATTTACAGTAGTGTGAAAAATACTTAGGAATAAATTTGACTAAGACGGTGAAAGATCACTTTAAAAACTAAAAAACATTGAAAAAAGAAATCAAAGAAGATACAAATAAAGATAAGTTATGTTGTATTCATGGATAGGAAGAATTAATATTGTTAAAATGTCAATACTGTCAAAAGCCATCTATAGATTTAATGCAGTCCCTATCAAGATTCCAATGGTATTTTTTTTTTTTACAGAAATAGAAAAAACACTTCTAAAGTTTACATGGAACTACCAAAGACCACCGAATAGCCAAAGAAATCCTGAGAAAGAAGGACAAAGCACGGGACATCACAATTCCTGATTTCAAGCTATATTATAAAACTACAATAATCAAAAGAGTATGGCACTGATATAAAAACAGACAAATACACCAATGGAACAGAACTGAGAGCCCGGAAGTAAACAAGCATAAAGAGTCAACTAATATTTGTCAAGGGAGCCAAGAATACTCACTAGAGAAAAGACGGTCTGTTTGATAAATGGTGTTGTGATAATTGGATATTCACATGTAATATAAAGAAACTGGACCCATTTCTTACACCACTCACAAAATTAACTCAAAATAGATCAAAGACTTAAGTGTAAGACTTGAAACTGTGAAACTCCTAGAAGAAAACATAGGAATAGTCTCCTTGCCATGGGTCTTCATAATTATTTTTTGGATATTACATCTAAAGCACAAGCAACAAAATAAAAAGTAAACAAGCAGGACTACATCAAACTAAAAAACTATTGTACAGCAGAAGAAACCATCAACAAAGGGAAGAGACATCCTATAAAATGGGGAAAATATTTGCAAACCATATATCTGATAAGGGTTTAATATCCAAAGTATATAAAGAACTCATGTAATTCAATAATAAACATACAAACAACCCCCACCTCCAAACCCCAAATAACTCAATTAAAAAATGGCCTAAGAATCTGAATAGACATTTCTCTAAAGAAGACATATAAAAGGTCAATAGGTTAATGAAAAGATGCTCAAAATCACTAGTCATTAGGGAAATGCAAATTAAACCCACAATGAGATGCTACCTCAAACGCATTAGCATGACCATCATCAAAGAAATAAATGCTGGCATGGATGAGGAGAAAAGGGAACCCTTGTGGACTGTTTGAGGGATTGTGAATTTGTACAGCCACTATGTAAAACATATGGAGTACCCTCAAAAACTTAAAAATAGAACTACAGTTTGACCCAACAATTCCACTTCTGGGAATATATCCAAAAGAAGCAAACACTGATTTGAAAATATATCTGTAACCCCATGTTCATATCAGCAATACTTACAATGTCCAAGATTTGAAAACAAGCTGAGTCTGAGTGTCCATCAATAGATGAATGGATAAAGAAGTTGTACACACACACACACACACACACACACACACTCACACATACACACACTGGAATATGATTCAGCCATAAAAGTGGGGGACATCTTGAAGGCATCATGTTAAGTTAAATATGTTAGATAGAGAAAGGCAAATACAGTATGAGCTCACTTATATGTAGAATTTAAAAAAATAAAATAAAAACTCATAGAAAAAGAGGTCAGACTTGTGGTTACCAGAGGCAGAAGGTGAAGGGAGGGGGAATTGGAGAAAGATAGTCAAAAGGTACAGTCTCCACTTATAAGTAGAGTACTAGAAATGTAATATACAGCTTGGTGACTATAGCTAATACTGCTATAAGATATGTAGGAAAATTAAGAGAGTAAATCCTAAGAGTTTTATCACAAGAAGAATTTTTTTTTTCCTTTTCTTCTTTTTTTTATTGTATTTGTATGAAAAGATGGATGTTAGCTGAACCTAATGTGGTAATCAATTCACAATATATGCAAATCAAACCATTTTTGCTGTATACCTTAAACTTACACAGTGAAGTATATCAATTATTTCTCTATAAAACTTGAAGAAAGACATGGAAACAATCTAACAGAAGATGTGTAGGATCTTTACAAAGAACATTTTGAAATGTTATGAGATATTAAAAAGAAATAAAATGTTAAAGGGTTTACAGAGTATATGAATCAGAACTCAGTATTATAATGATAAGAATGTTACCCAGATTAGGCTAGAAATTTAAAAAATCCCAAATAAATCCCAGAAGCTTTTTTTTTTTTCCAGAAGTGGACTTGGTGATTTCACAATATGCATGGCAATGTAAAAGAATATGATCATCCAAGACAATATAGAAGTCCAACAAAGTCAGAGGACTTCCTTTACAAAATTGCAAGATATCCTATAAAATTACAGCAAATAAGATTATGAGGTATTTGTGCAAGAAGAGACAAATAGACCCACCTATGCAACAGAGATAAAAAGTCCAGAAATAGACTGATGCATGTATGAACATTTTGTTTTATACCACACGTGTCATTGTAGAACAGTATGGAAAAGACAATCTTTTCAAAGAATGATGTTCTGTCAACTGGATATTTATATATCTATAAAGAAATACAGAAAAAATTATCTCCTGCTTAACAAATAAAATTATTTTTTAAGTGAATTGTAGATCTGAATGTGAAAGTAAACAAAAAGCTTCAAGAAAATAATTCAGGGAAATAATTTCATAATCCTGACTTAGGGAAATATGACTTAAGTGAGACAAAAAGGCAGAAACTATAAAGAAAATGATGGTAAATAATATTACATAAAATTAATTTATTCTGCTCATGAACAAACATCATTAAGAGAGTAAAACAGTATATTTCACCTGTAGTTTTACACAGTTAATGTGTTATATTCATATAGAGAAATACCATACAAAAGTAAAAATGGGAATGTAAGTTGCATAGAATCAGATGGCTCTCAAAAATACATTAAGGCAAAGAAATCAGATACTATGGGATGCATACTGAATATTTTCACATATATATTAAAAAAGAACAGGCAAAACATCTACAGTATTAGAAGTCAGATGACAGTTTCTTTGGGGATGGGAGGACAAGGTAGATAATGGGAGGGAGAAAAGCGAGTCTTCAGTGTTGTTGGCATTGATTTATTTCTTGACCTGGGTGATGGTTAAATATTAATACTCTTACTATTTACTGAATTCTACACCTAATGTCTTTTATACATTTCATGTGTTTTACTTCAATAAAAATTAATTAATAAAATATCAAAAAACTGCTATTTTCCCGACACTGTTTTGCATCCCTTTATACATAGTAAGTCATTTAATCCTCCCCAGTCTCTTAGTTAGATATTATTGTGCTTGATTTAAAGATTAAAACATAATTAAAGACTATGAAATAAGACAGAGTATTTAAGTAGCTTAATGAGGAAGTTGCTGATCCAGGATGTACATCTAGATATCTGGCTGCAAAATCTGTATTATTAACTAGAATTCTTTGCTCTATTTCAAATTCAAGATTTGCATAGGTGGAAAGTTTCCAGCCTTCAAATGCAGCAGTGTTTTATCTCTCATGGCTACCAACCCTCAAATAACTCACTACAGGAGAAAGGTTTCAGGTCATGATTTTCTCAATCTATACCACCCACATATATGTAACACTTTGTGTTTACATATACTTATTGCTTTTTTACAATGATATCTCAAATATATTACTTTTAATACATAAATTTAAATGACTCATACAGAGTCACTAATCATATTTGAATAATTATTATTTTTGTGTTTAAAAATCAACATATGGAGTATGGCCCTGAGAATACTAAGTTTAAAAATTCAGTGCATTATATAGCGAAAAGTTGGATGAATCTCTCTTTCCCAATAACTCAATATTTTGAACAGGCTACCTACAGATAAACTTAGTGCCTATGTTACAGTAAATTATTTTGTGGGTTAATGATTCATGGAGGTTCTGAGATTAATAATATGGACCATACTGTTTTTCCATTAGCAAGTATAAATATAGTTTTTACATATCTGTGTGTGGCTCTAGCTCTGCATACCTATGTGATTGGAGAAATAAAGCATCTAACTTTTGTGATTTCATCTATATCTTTGACAAGGTCTAACTAAAAATTTTAAAGATAACTGCATGTGATATCAGTCTTTGTAAAATCAATGTATCATATGACGGCAGTTTCAGCAAGTTGACACCAGGCGGAGTTTATATTTAATTAATAACATTTGACTTGCAAGGTGTATTTTTCAAATACCAGGTTCCCCCCATTGACTGAAAGTAGAGCAGTCCTATGAAATCTTTCTTTAGCCAAAATGGGCTACAGTGAAGAAGCAGTTACATTAGGACACATCTTATTAATGGATATACAAAATAAATTGAGATAAAGCACACATGATCACAGACAGAGTTCAAAGCTATGGTGGCTTGATGCTGAGATGCTAAGTGTAGCTCCTGGGGAAGGAGCTTTGCGATGCCATTCTCCCCAGGGTGCACACTGCCTCTATTACAGAGGCCCACTGAAAAACAAACATTGAACACTTTTTTTTCTTTTTTCATAAAATCAAAAATCCTCTTCGGATTTCTTTTGGTTAGCAAAAACAGGTAGTAATTTAAGTCTTTCATAAAAGTGACATGGTATAAAGAGAATTTTCGAAAAGCAAGAGATACCTGTTCTTTGGTTTTTAGAGAATCCTAAAACAACTGTTCTTCAAATATTTATTTCTGATTTTATTAAAACTTAGTTTTTAAAAATCAGCAACAGTCAACATCATTATAATTAACTTACTTGAGAGGAAAAAATAAAAGTATAAAAAAATAACTGCATGACTCACTCCCAGCAGAACCTGTTCTGAGTACTTTAAATTATCTGTGTGATCTTGGCAAGATATTTCACATCTCTGGGACTCTCTTGGGGTAGAATTAAATTAGTGTTTTAAAAATATATTTAATAGTAGAATTATTTTCAAGGAACAAAAAAGCACACAATTAAATATAGCTGCTTTGATTGAATTGGTGTAGGGTTTACTTGCTTCTTCCTTTCCTGATCTTCTACCTAATATAATGTTCCAAGTCCTACTGTTGAAACCAAATTTCTATAAGATGCTCTAAAAAACATTGATCTTCATCTTTCTCTGAAGGCCTTTAATGAAAGATTGCTGCTTTTTCTAGATCACTGTTGGTCAAGCCTGTCAACTTAAGCATTATCTGGAGGCCTCTTTAAAAAAAAAAAAATTCTAATGCTCAGGTCCTATCTTGGACCACATAAAACTGAATCTGTACAAGTGGACCCCAAACATTGTTATTTTAAAAACACTGCCCTGTAATTTAGAGGCACAGTGAATGTTGAGAACCACTACACTAATAGCTTTAACTCAATTCTCCTAGAAGTCTGACTCTTTTGGGAACCTCCATAAATAACTTCAGCAATGATTATATTGGCAAGTATACGTGTGGTGATATAGAGAGGGCATCATATCTCTTAGGCAACGTATGCCCCAAATTAGAATGTCGAAAGGCTTAGCTAAGATTGTGGTCATCCATGTCCAAGTAAGCCATGCTGATAGTGGGGATATGAAGAGGGGGCTGAAATCCAAATCTTTTTCAGAGACAAAATTGATAACTGTTTTCTCCTACTCCAGTTACATTTATATGCTGCATATCCAGTTATTCAATTTTGCTCTATTTTCCTGCTCCTTATTCTTTTACAGAAAGATTTTTTAAATACAAGTTTAAATACAATAAAAGGT
Organism: Phocoena phocoena; assembly: GCF_963924675.1. Lineage (NCBI taxonomy): Eukaryota > Metazoa > Chordata > Mammalia > Artiodactyla > Phocoenidae > Phocoena > Phocoena phocoena. The sequence goes on from NC_089221.1 coordinate 20,983,610, forward strand.
ATTAATCACTGGTTTTTCCTTATATTTAGGTTTTAAATGATTTTTATGACAAAATTTTAAGAACATATACTATAAAGGAATAAATGCTTGCTTTAATCACAAAATGTTAAGCAAATTTCTTCACTTTGGATCATATTTTTCACTTCACTTCCATTTTCAAGTGAAAAAATTCCTCTTCAAAAATAATAAAATTGCTTTCAAATACATTGAAATCATTACATATTGAACGAGAGAATAATAAAATCAGATGTCAAAATGTTAAGTACTATGATTCACACTGATATATGCAAATATGAATATAAGAACTTAATCTTAATTATAATAGCTTTAATTTATAGACCATCTTTCAGTAGCAATATAAACTTGCATTTAAAACTGTCACTTTTTAAAGGTTTCAAGCACACAGAACATTCCCTTAAAATTACAGTGTATAAATTCATTATATCAGTTTTATGATTTCAGATGTGCATAAAAAAATCACAGAGAATACTGAAAGATTTGGGAAATTATAAGTAGTAGAAAGTATAGGGTGGTGAAACCAGATTCTATGTTTCTCTTTTTTTTTTTTACATCGGCAATAGATGCTAAATATCATTAAATTATTATAAAATTTAGACAGTAAATATGGTCTATTTTTTTTTTTTTTTTTTTTTTGCGGTATGCGGGCCTCTCACTGCTGCGGCCTCTCCTGTTGCGGGACACAGGCTCCGGCCACGCAGGCCCAGCGGCCATGGCTCACGGGCCCAGCCGTTCCTCAGCATGTGGGATCTTCCCGGACCGGGGCACGAACCCGTGTCCCCTGCATCGGCAGGCGGACTCCCAACCACTGCGCCACTAGGGAAGCCCAATATGGTCTATTTTTGCTTCTTTCCAATAGAATACATTTGATCACAAATTTTTTTTTTTATATACAGCACGTTCTTATTAGTCATCAATTTTATACGCATCAGTGTATACATGTTGTCCCAATCGCCCAATTCATCACACCACCACCCCAAGCCCCCTGTGGCTTTACCCCCTTGGTGTCCATACATTTGTTCTCTACATCTATGTCTCAATTTCTGCCCTGCAAACCGGTTCATCTATACCATTTTTCTAGGTTCCACATATATGTGTTAATATACGATATTTGTTTTTCTCTTTCTGACTTACTTCACTCTGTATGACAGTCTCTAGATCCATCTACATCTCAACAAATGACCCAGTTTCGTTCCTTTTTATGGCTGAGTAATACTCCATTGTATATATGTACCACATCTTCTTTATCCATTTGTCTGTCAATGGGCATTTAGGTTGCTTCCATGACCTGGCTATTGTAAATAGTGCTTCAATGAATATTGGGGTGCATATGTCTTTTTGAATTGTGGTTTTCTCTGGGTATATGCCCAGAAGTGGCATTGCTGGATTATGGTAATTCTATTTTTAGTTTTTTAGGGAACCTCCATACTGTTCTCCACAGTGGCTGTATCAGTTTACATTCCCACCAACAGTGCAAGAGGGTTCCCTTTTCTCCACACCCTCTCCAGCATTTGTTGTTTGTAGATTTTCTGATGAAGCCCGTTCTAACCGGTGTGAGGTGATACCTCATTGTAGTTTTGATTTGCATTTCTCTAATAATTAGTGATGATGAGCAGCTTTTCATGTGTTTCGTGGCCATCAGTATGTCTTCTTTGGAGAAATGTCTATCTGGGTCTTCTGTCCATTTCTGGATTGGGTTGTTTGTTTTTTTTTTTAATGTCGAGCTGAATGAGCTGTTTATATATTTTGGAGATTAATCCTTTGTCTGTTGATTCGTTAGCAAATATTTTCTCCCATTCCGAGGGTTTTCTTTTCGTCTTGTTTATGGTTTCCTTTGTTGTGCAAAAGCTTTGAAGTTTCATTAGGTCCCATTTGTTTATTTTTATTTCCATTACTCTAGGAGGTGGATCAAAAGATCTTGCTGTGATTTATGTCAAAGTGTGTTCCTCCTATGTTTTCCTCTAAGAGTTTTATAGTGTCCGGTCTTACATTTAGGTCTCTAACCCATTTTGAGTTTATTTTTGTGTATGGTGTTAAGGAGTGTTCTAATTTCATTCTTTTACATGTAGCTATCCAGTTTTCCCAGCACCACTTATTGAAGAGGCTGTCTTTTCTCCATTGTATATCCTTGCCTCCTTTGTCAAAGATTAGTTGACCACAGGTGCGTGGGTTTACCTCTGGGCTTTCTATCTTGTTCCATTGATCTATGTTTCTGTTTTTGTGCCAGTACCATATTGTCTTGATTACTGCAGCTTTGTAGCATAGTCTGAAGTCAGGGAGTCTGATTCCTTCACCTCCGTTTTTTTTCCCTCAAGGCTGCTTTGGCTAGCCGGGGTCTTTTGTGTCTCCATACAAATTTTAAGATTTTTTGTTCTAGTTCTGTAAAAAATGCCAGTGGTAATTTGATAGGGATTGCATTGAATCTGTAGATTGCTTTGTGTAGTATAGTCATTTTCACAATAATGATTCTTCCAATCCAAGAACATGGTATATGTCTCCATCTGTTGGTATCATCTTTAATTTCTTTCATCAGTGTCTTATAGTTTTTTGCATACAGGTCTTTTTTCTCCCTAGGTAGGTTTATTCCTAGGTATTTTATTCTTTTTGTTGCAGTGGTAAATAAGAGTGTTTCCTTAATTTCTCTTTCAGATTTTTCATCATTAGTGTATAGGAATGCAAGTGATTTCTGTGCCTTAATTTTGTATCCTGCAACTTTACCAGATTCATTGGTTAGCTCTAGTAGATTTCTGGTCGCATCTTCAGGATTCTCTATGCATAGGATCTTGTCATTGGCAAACAGTGACAGTTTTACTTCTTTTTTTCCAATTTGTATTGCTTTTATTTCTTTTTCTTCTCTGATTGCTGAGGCTAGGACTTCCAAAACTATGTGGAATAATAGTGGTAAGAGTTGACATCCTTGTCTTATTCCTGATCTTAGAGGAAATGCTTTCAGTTTTTCACCATTGAGAATGATGTTTGCTGTGGGTTTGCCATATATGGCCATTATTATGTTCAGGTAGGTTCCCTCTATGCCCACTTTCTGGAGAGTTTTTATCATAAATTGGTGTTGAATTTTGTCAAAAGCTTTTTCTGCAACTATTGAGACGATCATTTGGTTTTTATTCTTCAATTCGTTAATATGGTGTATCACATTGATTGATTTGCATATATTGAAGAATCCTTGCATCCTGGGGAAACTCGCACTTGATCATGGTGTATGACCGTTTTAATGTGTTGTTGGATTCTGTTTGCTAGTATTTTGTTGAGGAGTTTTGAATCTATATTCATCAGTGATATTGGTCTGTAATTTTCTTTTTTTGTAGTATCTTTGTCTGGTTTTGCTATCAAGCTGATGGTAGCCTCATAGAATGAGTTTAGGGGTGGTCCTTCCTCTGCAATTTTTTGGAAGAGTTTGAGAAGGATGGGTGTTAGCTGTTCTCTAAATGTTTGATAGAATTCACCTGTGAAGCCATCTGGTCCTAGACTTTTGTTTGTTGGAAGATTTTTAATTACAGTTTCAATTTCATTACTTGTAATTGGTCTCTTCATATTTTCTATTTCTTCCTGGTTCAGTCTTGGAAGGTTATACCTTTCTAAGAATTTGTCCATTTCTTCCAGGTTGCCCATTTTACTGGCATAGAGTTGTTTGTAGTAGTCTTTTAGGATACTGTGTATTTCTGCAGTGTGTGTTGTAACTTCTCCTTTTTCATTTCTAATTGTATTGAGTCCTCTCCCTCTTTTTCTTGATAAGTCTGGCTAATGGTTTATCAATTTTGTTTATCTTCTCAAAGAACCACGTTTTAGTTTTATTGATCTTTGCTATTGTTTTCTTTGTTTCTATTTCAGTTATTTCTGCTCTGATATTTATGATTTCTTTCCTTCTGCTAACTTGGGTTTTGTTTGCTCTTCTTTCTCTAGTTCCTTTAGGTGTAAGGTTAGATTGTTTATTTGAGACTTTTCTTGTTCCTTGAGGTAGGCTTGTATTGCTACAAACTTCCCTCTTAGAACTGGTTTTACTGCATCCCATAGGTTTTGGACTGTCGTGTTTTCATTGTCATTTGTCTCTAGGTATTTTTGTATTTCCTCTTTGATTTCTTCAGTGATCTCTTGGTTCTTTAGTAACATATTGTTTAGCCTCCATGTGTTTGTGTTTTTTACGTTTTTTTCTCGTAATTCATTTCTAATCTCATAGCGCTGTGGTAAGAAAAGATGCTTGATATGATTTCAATTTTCTTAAATTTACTGAGGCTTGATTTGTGATCCAAGATGTGATCTATCCTGGAGAATGTTCCGTGCACACTTGAGAAGAAAGTGTAATCTGCTGTCTTTGGATGGAATGTCCTATAAATATCTATTAACTTTATCTGGTCTATTGTGTCATTTAAAGCTTCTGTTTCCTTATTTATTTTCATTTTGGATGATCTGTCCATTTGTGTAAGTGAGGTGTTAAAATCCCCCACTATTATTGTGTTATTGTCAATTTCCTCTTTTATAGCTGTTAGCAGTTGCCTTATGTATTGAGGTGCTCCTATATTGGGTGCATATATATTTATAATTGTCATCTCTTCTTCTTGGATTGATCCCTTGATCATTATGTAGTGTCCTTCCTTGTCTCTTGTAAAATTCTTTATTTTAAAGTCTATTTTATCTGATATGAGTATTGCTACTCCAGCTTTCTTTTGATTTCCATTTGCATGGAATATATTTTTCCATCCCCTCACTTTCATTGTATATGTGTCCCTAGGTCTGAAGTGGGTCTCTTGTAGATAGCATATATATGGGTCTTGTTTTTGTATCCAATCAGTGAGCCTGTGTCTTTGGTTGGAGCATTTAATCCATTGATGTTTAAGGTAATTATCGATATGTATGTATCTATGACCATTTTCTTAATTGTTTTGGGTTTGTTTTTGTAGGTCCTTTTCTTCTCTTGTGTTTCCCACTTAGAGAAGTTCCTTTAGCATTTGTTGTAGAGCTGGTTTGTGGTGATGAATTCTCTTAGCTTTTGCTTGTCTGTAAAGCTTTTGATTTCTCCATCGAATCTGAATGAGATCCTTGCTGGGTAGAGTAATACTGGTTGTAGGTTCTTCCCTTTCAACACTTTAAGTACACCACGCCACTCCCTTCTGGCTTGTAGAGTTTCTGCTGAGAAATCAGCTGTTAACCTTATGGGAGTTCCCTTGTATGTTATTTGCCGTTTTTCCCTTTCTCCTTTCAATAATTTTTCTTTGTCTTTAATTTTTGCCAATTTGATTACTATGTGTCTCAGTGTGTTTCTCCTTGGGTGTATCCTGTATGGGACTCGCTGCACTTCCTAGACTTGGGTGGCTATTTCCTTTCCCATGTTAGGGAAGTTTTCAACTATAATCTCTTCAAATATTTTCTCTGGTCCTTTCTCTCTCTCTTCTCCTTCTGGGACCCCTGTTATGCGAATGTTGTTGCATTTAATGTTGTCCCAGAGGTCTCTTAGGCTGTCTTCATTTCTTTGCATTCTTTTCTCTTTAGTCTGTTCCACAGCAGTGAATTCCACCATTCTGTCTTCCAGGTCACGTATCCGTTCTTCTGCCTCAGTTATTCTGCTATTGATTCCTTCTAGTGTAGTTTTCATTTCAGTTATTGTATTGTTCATCTGTGTCTGTTTGTTCTTTAATTCTTCTAGGTCTTTGTTAAACATTTCTTGCATCTTCTCGATCTTTGCCTCCTTTCTTTTTCCGAGATCCTGGATCATCTTTACTGTCATTATTCTGAATTCTTTTTCTGGAATGTTACCTATCTCCACTTCATTTAATTGTTTTTTCTGGGGTTTTATCTTCTTCCTTCATCTGGTATATAGCCCTTTTCCTTTTTCATCTTGTCTATATTTCTGTGAATGTGGTTTTTGTTCCACAGGCTGCAGGATTGTAGTTCTTCTTGCTTCTCCAGATTCTATGTTTCTTGATGGAAAAAACAAACTCTGGCATTTGTCCTTCTTTATAGATTAGTAGAAATTCCCTCATCCCAAGTCGCAACTGCCCTGTATCAAACATCTGAGGGAAACTGTCCACCATTTTGTCTCCTCACAGATGGAGGTCATTCTGTTCTGAATGACCTTCAGAAATCACTTTGAAATGAAGCCAGTGTAAAGAAATCATACCATAGAATTTTTACCAAATTCATCGATTTTTGTTATCTTTTGGCTTTTTAAAATATTTTAAATCTTTATTTAAATTTGGAACAATCATTAACTTAGGGAATATATAAGCACAGTACAAAGACCATTTTCCCCTGAGACACTTAAGAGTGTCTCACCAACATGAGGACACATCACCCAAAACACTTTAGTTTATATTTTCTACAAACAAGGATATTATTCTATATAACCACAATACAAGCATCTATATCAGAAAATTAACACTGATTCATTACTACTACATAATACTTGGGCCCTATTTAAGTTTCATCACTGTCCTGTTATAGTGCTTTTTAGCAAAATGATCCAGTTCTAAATGAAGTTTATATGTCTCTTTATGTTCTTTCAGTGTTGAACAGTCTCTCCCTTTTGCTTTTACTTACATGATCTTGAAACTTTGATAACTACAAATCAGTTACTTTGTGGAATATCCCTTAATTTGCTTTTGTCTTCTCATGGTTAGATTCAAAGTATACATCTTTTGTGGAAATATTACAAAGTTGCTATGCTCTCATAGCATGCTCTCAGAGGATGCATCCTTTTGATTTATTCTGATAATATGCACATTGATCACTTACTTAATTAAGATGGGTTCAGTCAGGCTACTCTACTGAAAAGATACTTGTTACCAATTTTTCTTAAGTATTTTTTGGGGATATCTTTGAAACTATGATATATCTCATATCTAATTAATCTTTCAATGTATACATTTATTTATTTATAACAGTATGGACTCCTATTTTTTCTCTTTTATTCAATAGGTTATAACCTACTTAAGCCATTAATTATTTCAATGCTCAAACTGTCAACAATTTGACCTTTCAAGCATTTTCCTGCTTTTTGGCATGACATGTTTCAGAATCATCTTATAATTTTCCTGCTCCAGCCCTGGAATCAGTGATATCTCCAAGGAAATTTGTTCCTTTTCAATGGACAATGGTTATTGAGAACCATGTTCTGGGCACTGAGTGTGCTGTTGCCATTAGAGTGTCATTCTCTCAGGCACTCATTCTCTGCCCCTGTTTCTGTCTCTTTCTCTCAGTTTTTCTCTTTCTCTCTCTCTCTCTCTCTATTACACATATATACATGTATGCATTTATGTCTATATAGTAGACATATATAATATGTATAAAATTTACATTTATAAATATCTCTATATATACATACATAGGTGTTTTTACATACATATTTATTTCTATATGTTGAAAACCATGATTTCATTATAAATATGTCCAATTTCAATCCAATATTAGTGTTCATATTTTTTTTATTTCCATTCCATATTGTAAACCATTCTCTGGCACTGAGAAATCTAGGTTGTTTTTTTTTTCAACTTTATTTGTTCAATTCCCTCTGTGTAATCAATCTCTCATCTCCACCACCTTTTCTTTAGCACAGATTCCTCCTCACCATGCTTGTGCTTTGACATCCTGCATGAAAAAGGCTTTTTCTGATCCTAAATTACACACGAAATAAAGAGAAAAAACAACCAACCAAAACCAAAAACAAAACAGAACAAATAAATGCTTAAAATTATGTACCATGGCAATGCTTCAAAGTTTACTCCAGTATTATCCTTCTTAGAAAACTAAAACAATTCATATTGTATGACAGAGGTAGAGCAAATATTTTCTGGATTCTTGATACATCTGAGAGTTTTCCTGTAACTCAGATATGTTTGTTTGGGGGTTTGGGAGATAATCCTATCATCTGTCAGTTCTTAGCATATTAGACACTCAGTTTGTCATCTTTTAACTGTGAAACTCATTCATTCACTTATGCATTCAACAAATGTTTATGGAGCGTGTATTTAACAGTAGAGCTGCAGAGAGGAGTAAAGGTAGTCATGATCCCTTCCCTCTTGCACTTTATCTTACAATAGAGAAAAACAGGGGAGAGGGAAACAAATGGTGATATTTCATGCTATTAAGAAACAGTTATCTGAGAAAGAATATCTAGAAAGAACACATTTGTATTTAATTGTATAGGGATAACTTCTCTAATACAGTGATATTTTAGCTAATAAGTATGACTTAAATAATAGAATCCAATATGAGGAAAGTATGCATAAGGTAGAAGATGGCTGGAAAAAATTCCCTGAGAAAGAAACAACTGAAATAAACAAGTTTGGGTTTAACATAACTAGGAACTGGGATGAAGTTACAGTGGGTTGGAGATATAGTAGAAGTAGAAGAGGCTGTGTCTTTTCCACTGTAGTGTATATGAAAACTCACTGATGTTTTCCCAGAAAGGAAGGAACATTATCAGATTTATATTTTATAAATAAAACACTGCAATTCTGTGGTGAACAGATGGTAGAGTATTTTAGTATAAGCCAAGAGTAACCAAATGATAGCCTGCATGTCAGATCTGACCCACTGCTTATTTTCTTTGTTTGTTTGTTTGGATTCGTTTGTTTTAATGATTTAATAGATACTTTTTTTTAGAGAAATTGTAGTGTCACAGAAAACTTGAGAGGAAGGTGCAGAGATTTCCCACATACCCACTATGCCTACACATCCGTATCCTCCCCCCTTATTAACATAGCCCACCAGAATGGTACATTTGTTATAACCGAGGAATTTTCATTGATACACCACATGGCCCAAAATCTATAGTTTACTTTAGGTTTACTCTCAGTGTTGTGCAATTCCATGGGTTTGGACAAATGTATAACGATATATATGCATCATTATAGTATCATACAAAATAATTCCTCTGTGCTCTGCCTAGAGCACATCCGCAAAGTCCCTTTTTCCATATAAGGTAACCTATTCACAGGTTCCAAGGGTTATTATGTGGTCATTTTGGGGGGATATTACGGTACCACTACTAGTAGGTTTAGGCGGAACTTCACAGGTTCATTGTGAGATGTCTTTAAGACTTAAGCAAATATAACTGATAGGCAGGTTTATTTTTTTAAAAAGAACAATACTGAGATATAATTAAAATACCAAACAATTCAACTATTTAAAGTGTACAAGTCAATGGTTGTGCAAAAATCACCACAATATAATCTTAGAACATTTTCATTACACCCAAAACAAACCCTGTACCCATTAGCAGTCATTTCCTACCCTCCCTCCTTTCCCCAGCCCTAGGCTAAAATTGACCTAATTTCCATCTTTATAGAATTGCCTAATCTGGACATTTCTTGTAAATGGATCACAAAATTTGATTTTTTGTGATGGGATTCTTTCACTTAGTGTAATGCTTTCAAAGTACAACCACACAGTAGATGTATCAATACTTCATTTATTTTTATTGCTGAATAATATACTATCGTATGGATACACTATTGGGTTGGCCAAAAAGTTTGTTTGGTTTTAAGTAACAATAAAAGCCATATTTTTCATTTTCACCAAGAATTGTATTGAACAATGTATTCACTAACTGAACAAACTTTTTGGCCAACCCAATACATTTTATTTTTCCATTTATCAGAGGTGGACATTTGGGTTGTTTCCACTTTTCAGCTATTACAAATAATGCTGCTATAAATGTTTATTTCTGTATGGACATGTATTTTCACTTCTCTTGGGTGTATACTTAGGAGTAGAATTACTGAGAAATATGGTAATTCCATCATTACCATTTTGAGGTAGTCCTGAACTGTTTCCCAAATTGGCTGCATAATTTTACAATTCAGAAATGAATGTGGGTTCAAATTTTCTACATCCTCACCACCACTTGTTATTGCCTGCCTTTTAACATTTTAATCATTCTAGTGGGTTACACCTAGTTGGTATCATGGTTTTGATTTGCATTTCCCTGATCACTAAATATATTGAGAATTTTTTCATGTCTTATTGGTCACTTGTATATCTTCTTTAAAGAAATACCAATTGAAATCCTTTGCCTTATTTTAAAATTGAGTTACTTGGCTTTTTATTGTTTACCTATAAATATTCTTTATTATATAATAAAGATTCTTATTAGATATATGATTTGAAAATATTTTCTTCTATATTATGAATTATCTTTCACTCTTTGTTTACTGAAACATAAATATTTTTAATTGTTATGAAGTCCAATTTATCCATTTTTCTTTTTTAGTTGGTTGTGCTTTTGGTGTCATATCTACGAAGTTTTTATTTAACCCAAAGTAATGAAAATGTACTTCTACATTTTCTTCCAAGAGTTATATAGTTCTCTCTCTTACATTTAGGTCTATGATTTATTTTGAGTTAATTTTTGTGCATGGTGTGAGATAGGAGTCCAAATTCATTCTTCTGTATGTGGATTTACAGTGCCCCAGAACCATTTTTGGAAAGATTATTTTTTCCACCATTGAATTGTTTTGGTACCCTTGTCAGAAATAAATTGACCATAAATATAAGGGTTTATTTCTGGACTCTCAATTTTGTTCCATTGAACTATACATTTATATTTATGCTAGCAATGTACTAGCTTTTTTATTGTAGATTTAAAGTTGGTTTTGGAATCAGGAAGTGAGAGTCCTCCAACTTTGCTCTTTATTTTCAAAATTGTCTTAGCATTCTTGGTTCCTTGAATTTCTACATGAATTTTAAGATCAATTTAGCCAGTTGTTGCAAAAATGTTAGCTGGCACTTTTATTGGGATTGTGTTGAGTCTGTAGACATTATGAGAAGTGTTGACGTCCTGTATTAAGTTTTCTTACTCATAAACATGGGAAGTCTTTTCATTTATCTGGATCTTCTCTAATTTTTTTTTAACAATGCTTTGGAGTTTTCAAAGTACAGGTTTTGCATTTCTTATAATTAAATATATTTCTAAGTATTCTATTCTTTCCACACAGTTGTAAAGGAATTGTTTTGTTAATTTCATGTTTTTGGAACATTCTTTATTAGTGTCTGGACATACAACTGATTTTTATATATTGTTGTCATATCCTATGTCTTGTGAAACTTGCTTATCAGTAGTTCTAATATTTTTTAACAGTATTTCTTAGGATTTCCTGTATGCAAGATTATGTCATTTACAAATAGAGAGAATGTTGCTTCCTTCTTTCAAGACTGGATGCCTTTATTTACTCTTGCTAGTTGCTCTGGTTGTAACCTCTAGTAAAATGTTAAATAGAAGTGCTGAGAGAGAAATCCTTGACTTGTTCCTGATTTTAAGACGGAATTTCTTTCACTATTAAGTATGATATTTTCTGTGGGTATTCTCTAGATATCTTTTATAAGATGAGGAATGTCCCTTCCATCCTGGTTTGTTGAGTGTTTTTGTCAAGAAGACAGTTGACACTGGTAGTTTGAATATAGCTGCTTCAAGAAGCAGAAACTAGGGTATACATAGTGGAATTTAGACCTGTGGAAGCAAGTTAAATATATTCAGCATAGTCAACCCCTTTTCTCCCTCATTACTCTCTTGTATCCTTTTTCAAGGTGATCTACATTGTGCCCCAAACATAAGAGACCCACAAAATCCCATCATAAGGTTATGTTGAATTCATCACCATTCACCTGAAATTTAAATTATTATGTGCCATTGTAGTTGTTCACATAAGGTAACAAAATATATGGGAGAGATGGACTAAAAAAACAATATAAAATAAAACAGCTTGATCCCACTTTTGTAGTGGGTCTGGAAGATTACATCAAAAGTAAAAACTACCTTCTTATGTCATTAATCCCATATTCCCTTTACTTAAACTCAGCAGTTGACTGGACTGAATCCTTCATCTAAGTGGACTAATTTTTTTTTTTTTAATCCTTGAAGAATCTGTTTTTATTGAACTGTCATTATGTTCCATTGAGCAGTGCTATTGGACAAAATACTATGGACAGGCATCCCAATGAACCTCTTGGAATCTAAACATAACACTGTTTGCTTCTAATATATATCTAATATAAACCTGAAACCCCAATCCATACCCTCCCACTCGATCTGCAGAAGTCACAATCAATGACCTTAGAGAGTACAACAATCTCATTCTGTCTTTTGGTTTAGAGGCATATGTAACCTAAATGGAGCTGCCTCAATTTTCAATACATTATAATCATGACTGTTCCCTGGTAACATTATTTACCCCTTGGGCATTAGAACCACCAAAATCACAGAGGTCCAAATCACAGAGATGTGAAGAAAAATATTCTTCCAATAAGTTATTAGGTTTAATGGTGAGGAAGGCCACACTCACCCTTTCACCATAGGTTCTTGGCCCATATATCTTGGTTCTTGGAGAGATATCCACTGGCTTAAACCAAAGCCCATATCTTGTGGAATTGCACATGGTATATGTCTTATATCAGGACATTCTCTCCTAGAGAGAGGCTGCTTTTCTCTTAGCTGACATTGGAGCTGAGTCCTTAGTAAGACAGTCCACATTTCTATTAATCTGGACACTTTGGAGTCATGGAAAATATATCAAGATGCATGGGCATAATCCCACTGCCCTACTTTTCTAACAATGACAGTTGTCATCAAGTTGGAAAAAGGTGTTGTGAAAGATATGATGTTGATTGAAGTTATTAGGTAAGAAATGGTGCTTATAGAAGCACTTTGAACAAAGAAACTACCTGGATGTCTGTCTATCTCAATGAGTAAAAAGTGCCATCTCCTTCATGGTAGAAGGAGTATAATGTAATTAGCCTTGGCAACAGGAATCCATCTGGGCTTTGTTGATGGTACCTTGCTGGATTTCACATTGTTTGGGCAATCGGTAGATATGCTATAGCCAGATAAGACTTGGGGCAACAAAAGCCATATTATTGCACCCATTTATATCATCCATCTGTACCACTATGGACACTTTATACCTGACTTCATTGAGCAAACACTGGAGTATCTAGAAAAACAACTATCTGACATGTACAGGATAGGTTATCTTGTCCACTTACTTTTAAGAGCTTTGTAAACTCTTTACGTGGACTTACATGAAATGGAAATATCTTTACACCCTGTGCTGATTCAAAAAGGTCCGTTCCCATAATTTTGTAATTCCCCACCAGATTTCCTTGTCAATAATTTCCTCATGTTCTTCCATTAAACCAAATAGCCACTATGTGTTGATAACATCTTTCTGTCGAAGCAACGTGGAAAACCAGATGTACTGTTCAAACTTCTGCCAAAAGGGTAGACTTCCTGCCTCCACTTCTTTTTTTTTATAAATTTATTTATTTATTTAATTATTTTTTTTTAGCTGTGTTGGGTCTTCATTGCTGCATGTGGGCTTTCTCCAGTTGCGGCAAGCAGGAGCTACTTTTCATTGCAGTGTGCGGGATTCCCATTGCAGTGGCTTCCCTTGCTGCACAGCATGGGCTCTAGGCATGCGGGCTTTAGTAGTTGTGGCACATGGGCTTAGTTGCTCCGCAGTATGTGGTATCTTCCTGGACCAGGGATTGAACCTGTGTCCCCTGCATTTGCAGGCGGATTTTTAACCACTGCGCCACCAGGAAAGTCCTGCTACTTCTTTTTATAGTGTGGTGGTTTTAAAACAAGTTTGCAGACGCTTGACACTCCTCCCAATAAGATTTGGAGGTCTATGCCCCCTTTCTTTGAACCTGGGCAGGCTTGTGAATGATTTGTCTAGTGGAATACAGAAAAAGCAACACTGTGTGACTTTTGAGGATATATTTTACAAGGCCAACTAACTTCTGTTTCACTCACTGAGAATACTCACTCTTGAAGCCCTAAGCCACCATATTAAAAGTCCAATTTTCTTCAGCCACTATGCTGCAAAGGTCATGATTAAACCCTCCAGTTGACAACCTCAGCTGAGTGTATCCTTCCTTTTATATATGCCAAGTCAACTGGCATGTATGTGAGCGAGGCCATCTTAAATATTCCAAACCAGACAATCCACCAGATGAGTACTATCAAATGACCTTCATTTGCACCATATAGAATAGATGATCCACCCAGCTTAGCCCTTCTCAAATTCCTGACCTATAAAATCATGATATGTAATAAAATAATTATTGTTTTGGAGTTGCTACACCACAGTGGATAACCAGAGCACAGAATGACCTCCTGAGTCACTTTGCCTGTAATCCATTGAAAATCCACTTCTGCTTCTTTCATGTATAGTTGAGACCCACATTTTCAATATTCATCAACTAAACTCATGGAATTCCTCAGGAGGCCTTAGGTATTTTTGGAAAACAAAAATGCATTGATTAATCAGAAGTAAGTACTATGGGAATTTCAGCAATGCTTGCCTGCAAATAACTTGTGGTTTTGAGGGCTACTTGAGTCCATTCATATACATGCTATTTTAGTTAATGATGCAATGATGCAGCGCCCCTCAGCTCTTTAATTTATTGGATCATGTAAAACTAAAGATAAGCAGTTGAAGTAATATATTAACAATTTTCTTTTTTTTAGATATTCTTGCTCTGCAAAGACTCATTGGTAAACCAGGAGGGTCCAGTAGAGGAAGCAGTAGTCAATGCGGCATACAGCCATGGTTGAAAAGAAGCATAGAAGAGAGAATAAATCAATACCCGGATCTAACTCTTTCCGTGTCCTCCAATCTCCTGAGTATCATGTTGGTCAAACTCAAACAAAACTATTCATTAAGACAGGCCATGTGATCATTCCACAGAGCTCAGCCTCCTGAGGCAGAGAACACAATTAAAACAAACAGAAAAAACAAACAAAAACTGAGAATATGGCTTAGCACAGTGACGTCAAAACTATTGAACAGTGCATAATATCCCTGACTTGAAGAATATGAGCATCCATAACACTTTGCAAAGCTACAGGCCATTTCCCAGGCACAGAGACCTTTAGGAAGTATCTGTGCATGAATACTTAAAATCAATTATTAATGCTTTTGTACCAAAACTTTTTTTGGGTGACAGTAGGATTGATTTTAGTTAGGCTAAGGGGGCCCTGATCTCTTTTGCCTTCTTCAGCCGTCTAACCAGAACCAAAGAGGAATTTTTCTAGGTTAAATAGCAGGGCTTGTGGCTGAGATCTACCTATGGTTTTGTCTTGTCCTAGAACTTGAACTGGTAAGCATGCTGTAGGCAGTGCATGATTACTTAGATGCAATCTGACTGCTCATGTGTTAGATCATATATCTAGGATACAGTGCAAAACTTAGCTCCAGGGAAGAAACTGTGTCCCAAACCTGAATATTAGATAAGGAAGCTTGGTTTATAAATATAATTTTTGTAAACATATAGCCTGATGTTTTTTAGGGTGATATATTTGGATATTTAGCTATTTTGCTGATCCCTAATACAGGGCTTCCCACAATCTGGCAGCACTGTAACCACTAGTTTCCTGTAAGAATCTGGACACAGACGAGAAACTATTTTCATTGAATAACTGCCAACTTAATAGCTCCTAGTATGCTCCACTGAAAATATATTCTTAGCACTTTGTGAAAGCAAACTCATATGTCATAAGTTATCTATTTCTCTAAGTCTCCAAGCCAGTCAACTGAAAAAAAGACTTTAGACACCAACTGCACTACTAGCAGGGTCAGCTTATTCCAATCCTCCCTAACCTCTCTGAGCCACAGCCTATTCAAATTAAGTACTCTTAACACCCAGACTCTTAAAGCAGAAAATTATATAACTATGAAGCAGAATGCTACATTTCTTTTCGTCATAGGTTTGTGATGGAAAGAATAGCATTTCCAATTGAGCTTTCTCTTTTCAGTCTGAAGATTATCATAGGGAAAATTTTCAGTCTCTCTCACCATCCTCTGCATGGAAGAAACATTTTCTATTCTTAATGGAAAAAGCCTAACATTACCTCTGTGGAGTTTTACTGAGGCATGAACAGAGCAGAGCAGAAGCAGAAGAACAAGCATGCCTTGTTTCTTACTTTATTTAACACGCCCACTCACTAGTGCCTTTTCTTTCCACTAAAATATGACTAGGCAGTACATGCCTCACAAAGTCAGACTACTGTCTAATTTGTCCCGTTCTGGCTCATCTTTTCTGCAATTAGTAGAGAAATAAAGTTTAAAATGTACTCCATAGTCCCAGGCTCTTTGTTCAGAGGGTATGTGGTAGATTCTTGTACAAGCTAGTAATGTTTATGCAAAATTCTAGCATCATTTACAAGACTTTCTGCTTTTTCCGGATTTTTCTCTGATAATTACATGACACTAATACACCATGTATTGTCTATTTTTCTCTTGTAATATGCTCAGATGGAAGAAATATGCATACAGTATTAAGTTAATAAAGTCCCAACAGTGCAGCATGGGAATATCTTTCATTCACTTGTTGATACCTATGCTAAGGCAGCTCACTGTAAATTTGTGTCTTAGGAGGGAAAAAACAGAGTAGGCAAGGAGATTGACAATTGTCAAAAACAATCCCATATTCCAGGACATTGGGATAACCAAATAAGCAGGCAATAAGAGCTGGTTCAGAGCTGATTTTGTTTCTTGCCCTGTCATATGATTTACCTAACACCTACACCCAATCATTTTACTTGACCCAGAGTACTCATGCTTTGAACCTGCAGATTATTTCAGTAATAGAAAAAACAACAACAAAAGCAGCAACAACAAAATTGCTAGGAATTCAGCTCCCAGTTCTGTAGGACTAGATAGCAATACTTATTGGTAAATTACTCTGTCATTCTTTATTAAAGATCTGATGAAATGTCTTCTACTGGGTATTTGTTATATATGTGAACTCTACATTTCACATAGAAAAAATGTTAGTATATCCTACACCTCATAGCCACTAAGATTTTTGAGATGCCTTTTTGTGTGTGTGTATTCCTCTGGCGTAATAAAAAACAGACAAAATATTAAGACATAATGATAAGTTGATTACTATTTCGCTCACCAGGCGCATGCTTATATCCAAGTAAATGTAATACATTTAATAATAGTGAACCGTCCTTCTGAATACTCTATTATTCCATATATTTTCTATTTTTATAGTTCCAGTTGAAAGAAAGAAAGAAAGAGAAAATGAATAATCATTAATTAAAAAATACTAAAAGGAAAAATTAAGAACAAATTACCTTAATCTCACCACATGAAGATAATAATAATTTTTGACATTTCTGTTGTCAAAATTAACAATGGGATAGTAATTGTTAAGCATCTCCACAAATACTCATGGAGTAGTGTAAAAGGAAAAAAAAAACCACTTTGTTTCTTTCTCTTCTCTCAGAATACTTCTATATTCCAATGTGTGGATTTTCCACAGCAAGCAATTTTCCAGTTCTCAGTGGACATCAACTGGGTGCCCTACAAATTTAACTCAAAATTGACACTATCTAACTGGAGATAGGGTTAGACCCACAGGTTAAGGGCTCAGTCCAACAACATTTCCGTCACCCAGTCATCAATTGTAGGGACAGGTTTTCACTTGAACCTCTGACCAACTGGCTATAAATTAAAGTTACCACCTCTCGCTGCTCAGATTCAATAATTTGCTAGAATGTCTCATGGAACTCAGGGTAGTGTTTACTTACATTATCTATTTATTATTAAAGGATAAAACTCTGGAACAGCCAGATGGAAGAGATGAATAGGGCAAGGTATGGGTGAAAGGGCACAAAACTTCCATGTCCTCTCCAGGGATAACACTTTCCCAGTACCTCCATATGTTCACCAAAATGGCAGCACATCAAGTCTCATTGTTCAAGAGTTTTTATAGAGTTTAATCTCCAGCCCCACCACTTTCTCCTTCCCAGAGGTTAGTGGGTAGGGCTGAAAGTTTCAACCCTGTAATCACACAGGCTTTCTGATGACCAGCCCCATCTTAATGTTATCCAGAGGTCCCCTCTAAGTCACTTCATTAGCATAAAATCAAGTGTAAACAAAAAAGGTTCCTTATGAATAACAAAAGATATACCCATCACTCAGGAAATTCCAAGGGTTTTGGAAGCTCTGTACCAGAAACTGGGGACAAAGACCAAATAAATTTCTTATTATACCACAGGAAAAAAAAGAAAGAGAGAAAGAAAGAGGTAGAAAATCAGAAAGAAAGAAAGAAAGAAAGAGAAATAAGAAAGAAAAGAGAAAGAAAATGAATATCCATTAGTAAAAAATTCTATAGAAAAAATTAAGAACAAAGCACCTTAATCCCACCACATATATATAATCATTAAAAAAAAATGTTTTGTTACACTTAGAGCATCTATACAATTACTCATGGAAGTAATTGCTTTTTAAAAATTTTTATGAGAAAGTATTTTGACTGTTATATATGTCCCCATTTTCTTTTATTTTATTTATTTATATATGTATATAACATACATATATTTTTATTTGAAAACCCTCTGTAAAATAATTATATTAATATTTGTCATGTTTGTATTAGACATATATGTATATAATATGATTAAAAATTGTTGTACTATCTTGTTATAATAATATTTTAATTTTGCTACCAAATATGTCAATGTTTTAAATTAGAGTTTCTTTTTAGAATTATTTGGAAATCAAAATTCTATATAACCATATACATTCATAAAACCATCATCTTGCTTTATTTTTTGCTTTTTATGTTATATCTTATTGAAATATATATATATAAATAAACATAATCATACATTAAATATACATACTGAAGGTTAACATTCTTTGAAATATATCTTCATCATGTCCATATCTAAATCCATAGCATCCATCTGTATACCTTTATGTATTCCTATGTAACAACATGTGGTTGTATTGTGTCTTCTCTAATTTTTAAAACTATGTACTTTGTTGTTTGTGTATAAATCATATCTTAAGCTTCTCAAAAACATATTTAATTCCACTTTCTTAATTGGTGTATTCACAATGCCAATGGATTATTTAATTTTCTATATTCAAAATAAAGTATTTGGGATACATCTAATACTCCCCTACCCACACACTTCAAATGTATTAATATTACCTGCACTTTTTGTTGATTCATATGTATTTTTTGAAGACATGTTTAGATGAATAATTTTATATGTATTAAAATTTTTTTTAAATTGACTCATTTGTCTTACATGATACCTGTTTATCTCTGGCAATATTTCTTGATCTGGTGTCTGCTTATCTGATATGAACATAGCCACTCTAGTCTTCTTTGGATTTGTACTTGCATTATATATATTTTTAACCTCTGTATACTTTTATATTTAAAATGCTGATATTGTAGATAACATATAATTGGACTTGTTTTCTTTAATCTGAAAATCTCTGTCCTTTATTTGGTATTTTTAGCAAGGTTACTTTCGATGTGAAGATTGTGATTTGATTAAAATCTATTCTTTTGTTAATTTTCTATTTCTTCCATTTGTTTTTTTGTGTCCTGCCTCTCTGTTTTTCTCCACCTTTTTTTCTGAGTATTTAAGCATTCTATGTTTTCATTTTCTCTCTACTATTGGCTTGCAATTTAAACTTCTTTTTGTAATTTTCTTAGTGCTTGCTCTAGGGCTTTCAATGTATATTTATATTTAATTAATCACAGTCCATCTTCAAATAACTCTATACTGTTTCATTTATTGTGTAGGAACTTTATAACTGTGTATCCCAAAATATTTATTCCTATCTTTTGTGCTATTGTTGCCATGTGTTTCATTTATAAGCATGTTCTAAACCAATAATACATTGCTACACTTTTGCTTCTCAAATGTTTTAATATAATTGAAATAAAAATAAAAGAAAATATTTCAAATTTATTTTAATCTTAACTTCTAACAAAGAGCTTTATTTCATTATATCAACCAACCCAAGTTTTTGTCTGTCATATTTCTTTTATTTGAAGAATTTCCCTCACTGTTTCCTACATTTCAGTTATAATATTCTTTTCTGTGTGTGTGTGTGAGAGAGTTTATTTTTTCTGAATAATTTTTTATATCCTTCAATTTTGAAAAATAGTTTTGGTGGTATGGAATTCCAGGTTGACATATATTAATTATGTTTTGTTTTTATCCTTTTAACCCTTTAAAGTTATCAATTTATTATCTTCAAATCTGTGTAGTTTCTGATGAGAAATCTGCCTATTTTCTTACCATTTTTCTTTATGTGACATGTTCTCTTGCTTCCTTCAAACTTTCATCTTGTCTTTGGTTTTCACAATTTTGGTATAATGTGTATAAATAATTTGGTATTTTTAGGTAAGTTACTTTTGATATAATTTTTGTGATCTGATAAAAATCTATTATCTTTTTAATTTTCTATTTATCAATATTTCATTTTTCTCTATGTTCTGTTTCTCAATTTTTCTCTACCTGTAATTTTCTGTTCTGTTTTTCTCGTCTCTAATTTTCCCTACTATAATATAAAATGTGTTTACTTTTTTTTTGACATTTAATTTTCTTAATGTTCTCTGAACTTCTTGGACCTGTGGTTTGATTCCTTTCATTATTTTGGAAGATGTTTATTCATTAAATTTTCAAATATTATTTTTTGCCCTTTTATATCTCTCCTCATCTTCTGGGATTCCAATTGCATATATGTTAGGCCATTTGATATTGTCTGCTAGCTCCTGGGTGTTCTGCCCTGTTTGTTTTCTTTTGTTGTTTGTTTTGTTTTGTTTTTTTTTTACTCTCTATTCTTCTTTGTGCTTTAGTTTGGGTAATTTCTACCAATTTAAGTTCATGTTCGCTGATTCTTTCCTCAGCAGTGTTAAGTCTACTGATAAACTTTTTGAAGGCATTCTTCACTTCTGTTATGATTTTTATACCTCATATTTCCATTTCTCTCATCTGTCTCTCTGTTGAAATTCCTCATGTGTTCATGCATGTTGTTCTGCTAAGGGCTCTAAGATATTCATTTTAGTTATTATGGGGTGGGTATGTAAGTAGATTCATTATTATTTGCACAGTCAGTTATTTAACAAATATACTAATTGAATTTATCATAGTTGTATTATACCTAAAACATCCTTATTATACTCACTTTTAAGCTTTCCTCTCATGTATGTCCACCTAGGACTTTTCATACCAAAGTGTATATCAGTTGTCAGTGGCCTTTTCAGGTAGAGATCAAACGAAGAATAAGCAATATAGATGCCAAACACAGAGAAAAGATGTAAAGCAGAGAATCAAAGAGGAGTTTCTCTTGAGATTTCATTTTCTCATTTCTTCTCACTGTGGTGAAGAAACAAAGTGTTAAATTCTAAATTCTAAGGAAAAGATGAACTGAAAATCACTCTGCTCAGATTCTAATCTACCATCAAATTTAACATTCAGTATTCTCATGATTTTTCTATCACTCAGATTGCAATGTTATTATTTTCCTCTTTTATATTAGTTTTGCTTACAAAAGCACCTGTGTTTATGTGTTTGTGTGTAAGGAGTTATTTGAAATATTATATTACAGTGCAATATTTTATGTAAATTATTTCATTTCAGCCTCATAGTAATTCTGAGGTATGGATATATTTTTTCATATTTCACAACTGAAAAAAAAAAGCACATCACAAAAGGCTAATTGACCTTTGAAAGATCACACAAGGAGTGGAATAAGAAATCTGGGACTGAAAGTTCATTCTTGTATTTTTTAGGAAAGTTATTAATAGATCTTAATTTCTTCTCACATGAAAGTGACTACTGTCTAAATATCAGTAACAGAGATGATGTTGTTTTCTTCCAGATATAAATGCAGTTTATTTTCTAGTTATGCTTCTACGTGGTTTTTCTGATGTGAAGATTGCCAGGGTTAAGGGAACAGGGCAATGCTAAATTTTAGTAGAAACACAGATACTTAGACTTTTTATTTCAGCAATGTAAAAGAAAAATATTATATTTATATGTTTTACATGGTCAATTTTCCATTCAGTATTGAATAGTTCCTACTTATTATCATCTCAACATACATCAATTTTTAAAAATCCATTATGTGTTGACAATGATAAACTGTTTTTGATTATTCAAGGTGTTAATACATTCCTGGTTGATTCCAGAAAAGGCTTTTTAAAACTGATTTTTAATCTAATTTTTCAATGCTACCAATATATTAACGAAGTCAAATATCTTTGTGTTCCTCTATAACACTGCCATAAAAGCAGAGAAATTTCTAGATTACTTAACTAAGATAAGTTCTGTAAGATATATATTTACTATTTAATTTTACCAACTTCAGTTAATGCCCAAATATATATTGAATACCTATACTGCAAAATATTTTGATAGGAATTGTAAAAATTTTTTTAAAGTGGAACACTTGATGCCTATTTCAATGAGCATAAGGTACTCTATGAAGCACTTAGAGATGCACAAAAATCTAATCATTAGTCCTTCAACATTTTTTACAATCCCATTGCTAGAAGCAAGGCCTGGTCACCATCACCTCTCTCCTTGTGTCAGTCTCCTAAATGAAACCTTAGACTCTGGTATCCATACTAAATTTATTTTTTTCAAAATTCTGTGTTTCTTCTCAGATTTGAGGTTTTATACATACTATTTTCTTTGATATAGAAATGTTTCTATATTAGTCAGTTTGGGATGTTATAACAAAATACCACAAACTGAATGCCTTTAAAACAGAAATTTATTTTCTGACAATTCTGGAGTCTGGAAGTCCAAGATCAAGGTGCTGGCAGGGCTAGTTTATGTTGAGTTCTCTCTCCTTAGTTTGCAGATGGCTATGTTCTCACTGTGTTTTTCTATGTGTAAGCACACAGAGAAGAAAAGATTTCTGATGTCTCCTCCTCTTCTAATAAGGACACCAGTCTTACTGTTTTAGGGTTCCACCTTTAGAACTCATTTAACTTTACTTCCATAAAATGTCCTATCTCCAAATACAATCACATTGGTGGCTTAGGACTTCTACCTATGAATTTGGGAAGGGGGACATAATTCACTCTATAACAGTATCTAAATTAAAATTCCATGTTACAGTCATCTTTAGACAAAAATACAGATGGTTAGGTCATACCCTATACCAATAAAACTGGAACACTAAGGATGAAACCCATGCATTGGTGTGTTTTACAACAGTGGTCCCCAATCTTTTTGGCACCAGGGAACAGTGTCATGGAAGACAATTTTTCCATGGACGGGGCAGGGGGTTCAGGCAGTAATGTGAGCAATGGGGAGCGGCAGCTGAAGCTTTGCTCGCTCGCCCGCTGCTCATCTCCTGTGGTGTGGCCTGTTTAGTGACCTAACAGGCCACAGACTGGTACAGGTCCACAGCCTGGAGGTTGGAGACCCCTGTTTTACAATCTTCCCAAGTGATTTCCAATAGCAGCTGGTGTTGAGAATCAGTGTCACGGATCTAACTTTGGTTTACTCAAATAAACTTAAGTTTCATTTTAAATATCCTCATTATTTCCAAATCTTCAATCTCCCCAGTAAACCTCTGTGTAATGTGTATGCAGTGAATCACAATATTATATTTACCACGTTTTAATACAATTGCTTATTTAACTGTCTTCCTACACTGCTACCAGGAAAACTCTCCTGTCGTTTTCATTATTGTATCTCAACATTCACCATAGATCCTGGATCTAAGCTGAGGAATTTGATAATAAATATTTTAAAATAAATTTTAATAATGAATGTTGAGTGGTGCAGGCAATATATGCTAAAATGATATTGCCATGTTTGAATGTCAAGCTATAGGTAACAGAGCAAAACAACCACATATTTAAACACTGTTGTAGGCTTCAAATTCAACATGAAAGAATATCATAATATTTTGTGTCTTTATTTTTAATTTGATAGAAAGAAAACCATGGGCAGGGATCAACAAAGCCTTCTCTTTAGTGGCTAGAAAGTATTGCACAATTTTTAAAATAAAATTTGTTCCATAAGAAAAATTGCATTTTAATAATAATATCAAAATAAAGTTATCCAAGAATTTTATCTTGATTTTCTTAATGGATTGAACAGTCAAGACTCCTATGGGATAATCAATATTGTGATGTTGTTGCATAATATCTCACCCATTGTTTCTTTATGTTTTTAATAAGACACTGTGTGTGCTAGTTACATGCTATCCAGTCTATGATGAATAAAACAAAAGATATTAAATAAATTTTATATAATGCACAACTCATATAAAATCAATGACATTAAAATTGAAAATGTCTACATAAATGTATATGTCTAATTTATTATATTTATTATTTTTAGTAGTAGAGCCTATTCACTAGCATGAAACATCCAGTTTGTTAAACATTTTGTTTCACTAAACTTTAATTTATTTACTATTCCTTTTAAATAAAAAATGGAGTTTATTAATTTTATATCACTTAAAATGTCTATTGAATAATATTACCTTCATCATTAAAAATCATTTGATGGTTTCTATAAGTTTTGCATATAAAATAATATATATACATATTTTAGTGGAATTATTGGACTAAATAAATAAGTCAGGCTGCAGAAAATGTTTTTCTATTTACTCTTTATGAGACTACTATGTAAATAATTACACTGTAATGAAATCTTTCTTTTTTTTTTAGCACCTTTATTGGAGTATAATTGCTTTACAATGGTGTGTTAGTTTCTGCTGTATAACAAAGTGAATCGGCTATACATATACATATATTCCCATATCACCTCCCTCTTGCGTCTCCCTCCCACCCTCCCTATCTCACCTCTCTAGGTGGTCACAAAGCACTGAGCTGATCTCCCTGTGCTGTGCTATATGGCTGCTTCCCACTAGCAATCTATTTTACATTTGATAGTGTATATATGTCCATGCCACTCACTCACTTCGTCCCAACTTACTCTTCCCCCTCCCTGTGTCCTCAAGTCCATTCTCCACCACTGCGTCCTTATTCCTGACCTGCCCCTATGTTCTTCAGAACAATTTTTTTTTTAGATTCCATATATATGCTAACACATATATATGGAATCTAAAAAAAAAACACAACACTGTAATGAACTCTTACAAGACAATCTCTTCTACACGTACTTATCAATCTAAACCAGCTAAGGTTTTTCAGAAACTTTTGTTCTATTTCTTGAAAAGACAAGAGAATCTTTTTCTTTCTTCTTTTTGATAGAATATATATCTTTTCTTAGAATGGAATTAGGTACCTAACATTGCTTTATTTAAATACAAATGACAAAAAAATCATATTTCATATAATTTCTTGTCTTTAGGACCCTGAAAGCCATGATTGTGGAAAAAAAAAAGTCAACACATCTCGACTTAATAATGATGGGTAAATCTCAATGGGAAGATAATTATAACAAATAAATGTTAAAAATAGGAAATAAGCACTAAGATTTATAACTAGTAGCTTTGAAAATTTAAAGAATGGACATGGATTATTTTGAACTGGTTGTCTGTGTTTGCAGACAGATAACAACATGTTAGAGGATAGAGATGTAATCAATGAGGTAATGCTTATTTGGGGGAGAATCATATTTTATAATGAAGCATAAAATTGTGTTGATATATATGGCATGAAGGCAAAACTAGACTGTACTCTATAAATTCTTGAAAGAAATGTAATGTGTAGGATAATAGATACTGCATCAAATTGCAGTTAATCGTTTTAGTACTATAAATGGAGGCAAATAAGCTCACAGGAAAATCTCCTGAAAGTGCATATATTCTCTAATCAACCTCTTGCTCCTAATTACAACCTAATGGCAGATGATTGGAGTGCTAAGTAATTAAATTTCATAATTTCAAGTTCTGTTCAATAAGAAAATAATCATTAGGGGGTAAAATTGCAAGGTTCATAACCTTCCTGAGTCACTATTGTTGTTTAATATTCATAATTTACCTAAGTAATTTTGGACTATCTAAGGCTGACCTTCAGTTTTATTTCACAGGTGTGTCCTTCTGACCTACATTAAAGAAATAAGGATTTGGGATTAAAAAAAAAATCTCAAAGTAGGTGAATTCAAACCTTTCAAAAAATTGTCCTGAAAGTTCACTTTTTAGTTTGTAAAGTCATTCTATCACTCATTCTATAAATATTTATCAATAATTCTATTAATATGTGGGTGTAATTCAGGCACTAACACAGGGTTGAGGAAGATGAGGTCCTGCTTTTAATTAGATTGTGTTTCAGTGATGGAGCAGACAATACCCCAGTAAAACATACATTAATTGTATAATTTCAGAGAGTTATTAAAAAAAATAAACGAAATAAGCCTGGGTAGCTATTTCTTGGAGTCAGGAATTCAAGTCAGACCCGGTGGTTAGGGAAACTTTTGACGTGAAGGTGACGTTTGAGTTAAGATCTCAATGACAACAAGGACTCAGGCATGGGTTGAACTGAACACCTGGACACAGGACATTACTGACAGAGAACATCGAGGACAAGATTCTAAACCAGGAACAAATTTGGAGTAACACTTAGAATTGTAGCATGGCTTAAACATGTTGAAGGAAGGATGACTGGCAATTGACATAGACAGAGACACGAAATATAATCTGCCTTGAGAGTAGTGAACAAAAATATCTAAGGGCTAGAAGGACAAATATGCCTCCACTGGTTGTCATGAACCAGCACTACATTGTAAAGCATATTATCCCTTTGCCGTGGCAAATCCCAGCAATCTGTTCCAAGTGAGTGTTTATATTTTGTATCATGATGGGAAATTTTGATTTTATAATTTTAGTGTAAAAATAGAAACAGGTCACATGTTTTGCAATTCCCATAATTTATAATCTGCAATTTTGACACTTCTATAACATTTATTAAAGACACAAAACTCTTTACTCCTCTGGGAAGTTGTGTGGGTTGAGGAAGGCACACAGATTTTGACTGTCTGAGTTTGCACTCTGATAATATGGATTGTTTCGGGGCCTTTATTCTGGCACACCAGCAGAAAGGAATTGAAGGAATAGCTAGAATGGTTTCCCCCAGAGTTATTTTAAACAATCTGAAGTCACCGGTAATCTATGGTCTAAGGCAAGGTGATGGGTTGTATTTTAGCTGATTTTTTGTTGTATGAACTGAGGTGTCCCAGATGAGTTATTAAATAGTCTTTTAGATCTCTAATATTTCACAGTTATGAAAATTGGGTAACAACATCCTAAATGCTAAGATCCTCAGCACCAAATGGATGTGAAATACAGTCATTCTCAGAGGGTAACATTGAGCTGATAAGGTAAGCTGGAGAGGTGATAATGGTCGAACTATGAGATGAATGATTCAAAATCTCACTTTCGGATTCAGGATACTTTCAGTTGCTAATTTTGCCAGTACTGCATATTGCTTGATTCAGAACCCATTCTAGTATTTCCTATAGTGCTTCATTGTGCCACAGAGGCCAGAAAGAAAGGAAAGGAAAACAATTCCAATATTTTCTCAAAGCTAAGAGGCACACAAGATGTGTTCTTCCATGTAGACATTCCATGTAGATGTGAAGACAAAATTGAGCAATGTGAGATAACATTTCTCTGGGAAGAGGCCATCTCTTTACAAGTAGGGTAGCAGAAGCATATGGTTCTTCTGCGGAGGCTGTAGTGGAGTTTCCAATGAACAGTCCCCACATTCACGGAGGTTACAGGATGGGCAGTGATGTAGTAAAATCACTTTTCCTGCCTGGCAGGCTCAAAGATTTTTCCTTTTTCATTCTGTAAATTCTAAAACCCAATAACTTGTAATGAATTCCTGTGCGATTAAGTTAGCTAGAGTAGATTATATGTCAGCAATAGAATAAAACTGTGCCTGGCAAACTAGATTATATGGCTTAAACAAAGAAAGGGAATTACTGACACATGAAAATATCAAGACAAGGTTAAGCTATCTTCAGAGATATCTGGAGCCAAAGGTTTAGTGTTTCAACGTCCTCCTCTACTTCCCTCTTAGGCCCCATCCATGTGGTGTTGCAAATCAAGCTTAAAATGTCTACACACCTTGTAATCACAATAGAAATAAAAAGATTACTTTCACTCTAATATTATCAAATATCATGGAAGTGAGTCACTGTATTAGCTACCATCCCGGACCTATCATTCCCAAACCAAGCACTCTGGTTAGGTTATGAAATAAACTGATTGATCAGTACAGGGCCATGTACCCACTAATGCGGCAAGAGTGAACAGAGACTCAGTTCCACTTGGATCCACATATGAGAGTAGAGATGGGTGATTTCCCAAAGAAAGTAGGTTTACCAAAAGAGGAGCATGAACGTTGGGCACAAGAAAACACAAACACACACAAACACATATACTCTCTGTCTTTGCTTCTGTCTGTCACACACACACTTACACATATTCTGTTTAGGATTGAGGAAATTCAAATATTGTTAATGAAAATTAACAAACTTAAATGTCAGAGTTGTTATAAAACTCAAAACACCAAGTTAAAGGTTGCAAACTTTCAGTTATAAGGTAAGTAAGTTTGGGGGATCTAAGGTCCAGCATGGTGACTGTAATGAATGACACAGTATTGTATACTTGAAAGTTGCTATGAGAGTAGAGCTTTAATGTTTTTACCATAACAATAACAACAAAAAAGTGGTTACTATGTGAGGCAAAGGACGGATTAATTAACCTTACTGGGGTAAACATTTCACTATATATATATGTGTATCAAGCCATTACACTGTACACTTTAAACTTACACAATGTTATATGTCAATTTTGTCTCAATAAGTCAGGAAGAAGAACACCAAGCATTTTTATTAAAATGAAATGATAGGTCTCAGTTCATGGTTTCACCCAGGATAATTTGAAAAGCTGCAATTCTAAGAAATATTAACACCTGGAAACGTCCGCTACGGTGTGCTGATTATAATTATGGTTTACGGAATTGAATATCTCTAGATTTAAATCCTAAGTCAGCCCCTTATTAATAAATGTCCTTTAACAGTGTAATGTCAATAAGGTTTGGTTTCCTTAGTTTCAAAATGTCAATAATAGCACTGCTAACTTTGAGCTATTGTGAGAGATATGTAAGGTAAAATGCTTAGGACAAATTAATTGCCTAAAATATATTACATTTTGTCAATTTATTAATTACATATAATTTGAGTAGGAAAGTAAATATGTTAATTGTGGAAACAAAAGGTAAAATCCCAGAAAATAAAAATTTAACAAGTTTGGTATCATGAAATGCTATTATCTGAGGTTTCATATGATGTGCCTTATACATTGCTAAAATTTTAAATAATCACTAATTAATTGGAATTATATGACTCTGATTTATATATCAAAATTTGCAATATCATTTAGTTAACCTCAGCAAGTGTATATGATGGGTATAAAAAGTCTCCACATTTCTTCTTCAGCATTTTTGTGGCCACAGAGCATTTGTATAAATCAAATAAAATGAATAAACACTATTTGTAAGTTAGTATAAGGAAGGAAATCCCTATGGCATGAGGATCTTAGAATATGTTCTACTGTGTCTTCCCCACCAATATTATTTTGCAGGGAAATTAAAGCTTAATTAACCATGTGTGACAAAATTTGATGGAGAAAGGTGTAATACATCACATAACGTGGAAGTAGTGCCAGAAATGAGGTAAGAAAAGTTAATGCAATTGCTATTGGCTTGGTAAATTAGTCAAAACATCTGTGTTCAGATTGTGTGGTAAACTATATGAATCTAAATTCTTCACAATCATCCTTTGGGAAATTACTTCCTTTGGTAATAGATATGATAGTAATAAGGGTGACATTAAACAAATAGAACAAAAACAAAAGCATTCATTAGGTACAGTATGATAAACTAATAGAAGAAAATGCCAAGACACATATGCCTATAATAAAAGTTTAGTTTAAAAGCCTATAGTTAAATGAGATACCATTACAAAATTAAAAGAATTAACTCACAAGTAGACTACATTTGAATGTAGACCAGTAATCTAAAGAGGCCCACAAACTGTCTTTCCCTTTCACTGTCTTTACAGTTTGCCTGCTCTTGGTACTTTGTATTATCATGACTCACTCTGAGCTCCCACACTAATTATTTAAAAATAGTAAACGAACAAAAAAATGGAGAGCAATGGGAATAAAGTAAAGAAGGAAGTCAGAGATGCAGACACAAAGGAGAGGAGAAAATATTTGAAAGGGATGTGATTTTTAATAAAACATTTTGATAAAAAAAAATAGTGACAACAAAGAAGTAATCCTGGTTCAGAATGAGGGAGCCAGTAATGAAAGTGCATGGAGCCTTAATCCAGATTCTTAAATTTTCTAGGAAGCAACTTGGTATAACCCTTAGTGCCAATTCCAAGCATTTAACGTTTTTCTGGAATATTCCTAACATGCCCAGCTTTATTTACAACTTGCATTTAATTATTATATTTGATCCTAGTTTATATAAGATACTGTATGCTAAGAACAAAGACTAAAAGATGAATAAGATTGTTTGATTCTTATTAAATTTGTTTACAGAGAGTGGGAGGGGAGTCTGATACCTGCGGTTTAAGCAGTGTCACGAGAATGCAGTCTAGTTAGCAGCTGCGCTAGGCAGAATAATGTCCCTCAAATATTTCCATGATATAATTCTTGGAACCTGTAAATATGTTACCATACATGGCAAGGAGGAAATGAGGTTGCAGATGGAATTAATTTTGCTAATCAGCTGACCTATAAATAGGAATATTATCCTTAACTATTCTTTGGGTCCAATGTAATCAAGCGGCTACCTATAAAAAAGAGAGAAGTATGAGTCAGTGTCAGAGTGACATAATCTGAGAAAAAACTCTACTGTGCATTGCTGGCTGTGACGCTGAAGCAGAGTCATGAGCCAAGGAGTGAGAGCAACCTCTTGAAGCTGAAAAAGTCAAAGAAATAAATTCTCCCTACAGCCTCCCCAGAGAGAACTCAGCCCAGTTGACACCTTGGTTTTTAGCCTAGTTAGATCTGAGTCAGACTTCTGACCTACAGAACTATAAGATAATACACTTCTGTTGTTTTAATGTTCTAAATTTGTGGTAATTTGTTGCAGTAGCAGTAGAAAACTAATTCACAGCCCATGGAGTATGCTGGGAAGTCACATAAGCTATCTGAGAAAAAAGTGTCACTTTAGCAGATAGCTGAAGACTGGGTAGATATAAGCAATTCTAAAGGATCAAAGGAAGTCCTGAGTAAGTATGTTACAGGGACAAGGTATGAATTATGTGGAAAGCTGAATGGGAGAGACGGAGCAGTACACATTTTGAAAAACTGAAAAGAAGTTTAGTGTAGATATATGCAATACACTCTGTGTGATGTGTTGGCCAGGAGAGGGGATTGGATTGGGGCAGGAAGCATTTGGTAATGGACAATCATGAGTCTGGGGGTTAATTTATTTAGACAATAATGGGGATTTAAATGCCGTAAAGATTTGAAATTATTCCTAAAGGCAACAAAAAGTCAATAAAGATCTTTAAAGGTGTGTGTCATGGGCAGGGGAGGAAGGTGGTGGAGGAGCAGGGGGGAGAGGGCAGTGATCCAATTTTTGGTGTTTTTTTTTTTGTGGTACATGGGCCTCTCACTGATGTGGCCTCTCCTGCTGCGGAGCACAGGCTCCGGGACGCGCAGGGTCAGTGGCCATGGCTCACGGGCCCAGCCGCTCCGTGGCATGTGGGATCTTCCCGGACCAGGGCACGAACCCGTGTTCCCCGCATCGGCAGGCGGACTCTCAACCACTGCACAACCAGGAAAGCCCCAGTTTGAGTTTTTGAAATTGCTGAGGTTGCCCATAGAGGAGAGAGTGGAGCAGGCCAGACTACAGTCAGGAGGCTGTGCACTAAACTCAGGAGAAAGATGTGATGGTGGCCTTGACTAGAACTATGACAAGTGGGACCCAGAAAAGGGATGTGAAACCCTGGGAGGTTTTCTTTTCTTTAATCGTCTCCACTAGCAGAGGGTTGACGGCCCTACCTGAAATTTTATCCTTAGTGTCAAGAAAGATTCATTCTAGTATAGAAATAGAAGAGCTTTTTGGAAATTATCAGGATTTTTTTATATGCAAAATCATAGGTATTCACACCTGTATATGATTTTATAAGCATGTTTTTACTTGATATGTTGTGGAATAAGCAAAAGAACACTGTAGTGAAAGTCAGAAGGGTTTTGCTCCTATTTTGATTACTGTCATACCAGATAAATTAAAATCCTCTCTAGGCCCTATTATCCTTATGGACAAATTAGACAAATTTGATTTTATGGTATAGGTTAAATTAAATAAAATTGCCAATATTTGACCAATTTTAACTTACAGAAATAAATTTTTATGGCTCCATCTAATATTGTTTTTTCATTTATGAAATTGTATGCTAATTTTTAACATGTTAGAGAAACAAAAATCAGGAACCTACGTATTTAATTTTGAGGACAGTGTAAAACAAAGCAAATATGTTTCGTATTTACTTAAAACGACTGATTTAGATACATATAAAACCTACAAACTAAAATTATGGTTTACACTTGCAAGGATATAATACCAACCCTGCTTCTGTTGCACTTTCTGATACCTTAGGCACATCTCTACATTTAGATTATTGTTTAATAAATATGTGTGATAGTCATAGGAACAAAAAAGTTAAAATTAATTTCCTGGCCAACAATTTTCCTTTGTAATCTTAACAATGTGGGGCCTCATGTTCATTATTTCTTACAATAAAACTACTTCAGAATGCCTTAGGAAATTGACTTATAATGACGATAATTTTCTCTTCGCCTGAGAAAATTACTTTTAATTTTAAATTTCCTCTTAGTCTTAAGGGAATGATTCACCTTGTCAGTTCATTTGTTTTTGATTTCCCATTTTAATTAGTCTCAATTTAATTACAATTGATTGAGTTAAAATATCAACTAAGAAGCTACCTGCATGAAAAGGAAAATCTCATTTTCCCAATAGGATCAACTTACTCTTTTGAGAAAAATACCAAAACTCCTTTGTGTGTGTTGTGTACATGAGCTGCTAAGTTTATTTTGTATAGATTAAGAAAAAAATGGCTATTTATAAAAATGATAAAATTATTCTTGGGCCCTAAATCATTTTACTCTTTTTAAAAAAAAAACAGAAAGAGGAAACACACAGACACACATACATAGATGATTCTAACACATGAACAAGACTGAGAACTGCATGATTCTATACTGTTTGTCATTTAGCCTCCCTTCCCCTTGCTTTCTCTAATCAAAATACACCAATATAGTTAAACACCTTTTAAGGAAAATATAATTGCCATTGGAAATTGTTAGAAAATTAGGTTCAATCTGTGTTCTTTTCCCAACTGATTATAAGAATAGCTGTCATTTCTTCTCATTCCATGTTCATCCATTTTTCTCTTTTGTACAAATGATATTTAAGAAATTAGTACCAAACGAGTATTTTTAGGAGAAAATCTTATTACTTGCAACCATGTGGGAGACATCGATCCAGGACAATTCTTCTAGGACAGCAACTTCTCTTTATTCTCATCTCTGTCTCAATGCCAATTTATCCATCTACTACTCATTCCCAATTGTGAACAGAATATTTTCAACTTTATTTTACAGTTTTTGCAAGATTCCCAAATGATGAGTATAAAAATTTCCAGCAAACTACAATATATGAGCTTAGCATTTAATATGTGATTAAAACAAAACTATATGATATTTTAATTACAACTAGAGTTGACTTTAATACTACTGGGCAATAAGCATTCTTAACGTTCTGTATTTTTTTTCTCACTTTTCGTAAAACATCATTAGTTTCAAATAACAAAATTTCAAAATACCTCCCAAATATTAAAAATGACTACTGAAATGAAAGAGGTCATTTGTAAGTCAGACAATAAAATAAAATAAAATTTGGTTGAACATATATGTTCCTAGACATGATGTATTTTATGTTATATAAGTATAAAATACGTAGCTCATTATTTATTTATTTATTTATTTATTTTTTTTTTGTAGTACGTAGGCCTCTCACTGTTGTGGCCTCTCCCATTGTGGAGCACAGGCTCCGGATGTGCAGGCTCAGCAGCCACGGCTCACGGGCCCAGCCGCTCTGCGGCATGTGGGATCTTCCCAGACTGGGGCACGAACCTGTGTCCCCTGCATCGGCAGGTGGACTCTCAACCACTGCGCCACCAAGGAAGCCCCAGTAGCTCATTATTGAATAAGCTTTTCCATTTTTATGTTACTAAATGAATGTCACATATTTCATAATTTATTTTTGGAAGTATATGTACTTAATGGAACCATAGCCCAATAGCTTTTGAGAATTCTTCAGTTGAATGGTCTTCAAAGATTTTATTATTTTTCATCATCAAACATAAAAATTGGAAGGAGTTTCATTTTTGGAAGGAGCCATTCATTCCAAAATTACATATTGAGACATATGTTTCTAGCATGAGAGACACAGTAATGAAAACACCAGATAAAATCTTATCTTACTGTACTCCTTTTTCCTTTTTCTTTTTAGTGGGGAGTAAAATTAAACAGTGTCAAGTCTTCAAAATGTTCAGTAATAAGAGATAGTTTAAAAATTAATTATAAGACAGATGGTAGAATGGTGGTTGCTAAGGCTGTGAAGAGAGGGAGAAGGGGGATTGTTGTTTAAAGGGTATAGAGCTTTAGTTCTGATAGGTGAAAAAAGTTCTGGCAATTGGTTGCCAACAGTGTGAATATACTTAACACTACTGAACTGTACACTTAAAAAATGGTTAAGATACTAAAATTTATGATATCAGGAAGGAGGTATTTGCTAATGTTATGGTGGTAATCATTTTGCAATATGTAAATCAACATGCACAACTTAAACTTACATAATGTGATATGTCAATTATGTCTCAATAAAGCCAGATTTAAAAAATATATAGTATATTCATACATGAGCCAGTATATAGAGATGAAATGACAATATTATATATAAGACCTACATAATCAAGGTGGCATCACAAAATTAGGAAAATTAAAAAAAAAAAACAAGTATATAGAAAGTGAAATGAATTCAAATAATTAAATTAAAAAGTAAAATCCAGCCTAGACAAATGACTTTTTCATTATCATAGGGATCTGCTTGAGGTTGTTGGATAACACCTCAATATTAGAATATTATCTTTCATAAGGATAACACCTCAAAAAGGTGATTGGATAACAATAAGAACATTAAATAAAACAACAATAATGAAAGAAAAGAAAAAACCTTGCTGATATTCCTTTTAGGAGAATAGAAACAATTTAGTTTTACTGTATGATTAATAAATAGCTGTCCACCAGAAGCTGAAAAAAGCACTAAAAAATTACATATTCTTTTTCTCTCTGAGAAGAAATTAAGAGAATAATTTTCTACACTGTATTATCTTCATTAGCATTATTTTCCCAAAAGGAAAAGGAAACACAAGAAAGATAACAGATGTAGATGCCTGTGATTCAGAAAGAAAATGCTCAAAAGGGTCTAAGAGAGAGGAGCTTCAAGATGGTGGAAGAGTAAGATGTGGAAACCACCTTCCTCCCCACAAATACATCAGAAATACATCTACATGTGGAACAACTCCTACAGAACACCTGCTGAATGCTGGAAGAAGGCCTCAGACCTCCCAAAAGGCAAGAAACTCCCCATGTACCTGGGTAGGGCAAAAGAAAAAAGAAAAAACAGAGGCAAAAGAATAGGGACGGGACCTGCACCAGTGGGAGGGAGCTGTGAAGGAGGAAAGGTTTCCACACACTAGGAAGCCCCTTTGCAGGCAGAGAATGCGGGTGGTGGAGGTGGGGAGCTTCGGAGCCACGGAAGAGAATGCAGCAACAGGGGTGCAGAGAGCACAGCGGAGAGATTCCTGCACAGAGGATTGGTGCCGACCAGCACTCACCAGGCCAAGAGGCTTGTCTGCTCACCTGCCGGGGCGGGCGGGGCTGGGAGCTGAGGCTCGGGCTTCAGTAGGAGCGCGGGGAGAGGACTGGTGGCGTGAACAGAGCCTAAAGGGGGATAGTGCGCCACAGCTAGCCGGGAAGGAGTCCAGGAAAGAGTCTGCAGCTGCCAAAGAGACAAGAGACTTTTTCTTGCCTCTTTGATTCCTGGTGCCCGAGGAGAGGGGATTAAGAGCACTGCTTAAAGGAGCTCCAGACACGGGCGCGAGCCATGGCTGTAAGTGAGGACCCCAGAGACAGGCATGAGACGCTAAGGCCGCTGCTACAGCCACCAAGAAGCCTGTGTGCAAGCACAGGTCACTATCCACAGCTCCCCTCCCGGGAGCCTATGCAGGCTGCCACTGCCAGGATCCCGTGATCCAGGGACAATTTCCCCGGGAGAACGCACGGCGTGCCTCAGACTGGTGCACTGTCATGCTGGCCTCTGCTGCCTTAGGCCCGCCCTGCATCCTTACCCCTCCGTTCCCCCGGCCTGAGTGAGCCAGAGCCCCGAATCAGCGGCTCCTTTAACCCTGTCCTGTCTGAGCAAAGAACAGACGCCCTCCGGCAACCTACATGCAGAGGCGGGGCCCAATTCAAAGCTGAAACCCGGGAGCTGTGAGAACAAAGAGAAAGGGAAATCTCTCCCAGCAGCCTCAGGAGCAGCAGATTAAATCTCCACAATCAACTTGATGTACCCTGCATCTGTGGAACACCTGAATAGACAACGAATTATCCCAAATTGAGGAGGTGGACTTTGGGAGCAATGATATATATATATATATTTTTTCCCCTTTTCTCTTTTTCTGTGTGGAGCACAGGCTCTTGGTGCTCCAACCAGGTGTCAGGGCTGCGCCACTGAGGTGGGAGAGCCAAGTTCAGGACACTGGTACACAAGAGACCTCCCAGCTCCATGTAATATCAAACAGCGAAAATGTCCCAGAGATCTGCATCTCAACGCCAAGACATAGCTCCACTCAACGACCAGCAAGCTACAGTGGTGGACACACTATGCCAAACAACTAGAAAGACAGGAACACAACCCCATCCATTAGAACAGAGGCTGCCTAAAATCATAGTAAGGCCACAGACACCCCAAAACACACGACCAGATGTGGACCTGTGCACTAGAGAGACAAGATCCAGCCTCATCTACCAGAACACAGGCACAAGGTCCCTCCACCAGGAAGCCTATACAACCCACTGAACCAACCTTAGCCATGGGGACAGACACCGAAAGCAACAGGAACTACGAACCTGCAACCTGTAACAGAGAAAGCACCAGACCTAACAAATGAAGAGGAACTAGGCAGTCTACCTGAAAAAGAATTCAGAATAATGATAGTAAAGATGATCCAAAATCTTGGAAATAGAATAGAGAAAATGCAAGAAACATTGAAAAATGAACTAGAAGAACTAAAGAGGAAACAAGCAATGATGAACAACACAATAAATGCAATTAAAAATACTCTAGAAGGAATCAATAGCAGAATAACTGAGGCAGAAGAACGGATAAGTGACAGAGAAGTTAAAATAGCGGAAATAACTACTACAGAGCAGAATAAAGAAAAAAGAACGAAAAGAACTGAGGACAGTCTCAGAGACCTCTGGGACAACACTAAACGCACCAACATTCAAATTATACGGGTTCCAGAAAAAAAAGAGAAAAAGAAAGGGACTGAGAAAATATTTGAAGAGATTATAGTTGAAAACTTCCCTAATATGGGAAAGGAAATAGTTAATCAAGTCCAGGAAGCACAGAGAGTCCCATACAGGATAAATCCAAGGAGAAACATGCCAAGACATATATTAATCAAACTATCAAAAATTAAATACAAAGAAAATATATTAAAAGCAGCAAGGGAAAAACAACAAATAACACACAAGGGAATCCCCATAAGATTAAAAGCTGATCTTTCAGCAGAAACTCTGCAAGGCAGAAGGGAGTGGCAGGACATATTTAAAGTGATGAAGGAGAAAAACTTGCAACCAAGATTACTCTACCCAGCAAGGACCTCATTCAGATTTGATGGAGAAATTAAAATCTTTACAGACAAGCAAAAGCTGAGAGTTCAGCACAACAAAACCAGCTTTACAACAAATGCTAAAGGAACTTCTCTAGGCAAGAAACACAAGAGAAGGAAAAGACCTACAATAATAAAACAATTAATAAAATGGGAATAGGAACCTACATATCGATAATTACCTTAAATGTAAATGGATTAAATGCTCCCACCAAAAGACACAAACTGGCTGAATGGATACAAAAACAAGACCCATATATATGCTGTATACAGGAGACCCACTTCAGACCTAGGGACACATACAGATGGAAAGTGAGGGGTTGGAAAAAGATATTCCATGCAAATGGAAATCAAAAGAAAGCTGGAGGGCTTCCCTGGTGGTGCAGTGGTTGAGAGACTGCCTGCTGAAGCAGGGGTCACAGGTTCGTGCCCCAGTCTGGGGAGATCCCACATGCCGTGGAGCAGCTGGGCCCATGAGCCATGGCCACTGAGCCTGTGCGTCCGGAGCCTGTGCTCCACAACGGGAGAGGCCACAACAGTGAGAGGTCCGCGTACCGCAAAGAAAAAGAAAAAAAGAAAGCTGGAGTAGCAATTCTCATATCAGACAAAATAGACTTTAAAATAAAGACTATTAGAAGAGACAAAGAAGGACACTACATAATGATCAAGGGATCGATCCAAGAAGAAGATATAACAATTGTAAATATTTATGCACCCAACATAGGAGCACCTCAATACATAAGGCGAGTACTAACAGCCATAAAAGGAGAAATCGACAGTAATACATTCATAGTAGGGGACTTTAACACCCCACTTTCACCAATGGACAGGTCATCCAAAATGAAAATAAATAAGGAAACACAAACTTTTAATGATACATGAAACAAGATGGACTTAATTGATATTTATAGGACATTCCATCCAAAACCAACAGAATACACATTCTTCTCAAGTGCTCATGGAACATTCTCCAGGATAGATCATATCTTGGGTCCAAATCAAGCCATGGTAAATTTAAGAAAATTGAAATCATATCAAGTATCTTTTCCAACCACAATTCTATAAGACTAGATATCAATTACAGAAAAGATCTGTAAAAAATACAAACACATGGAGGCTAAACAATGTACTACTTAATAACCAAGGGATCACTGAAGAAATCAAAGAGGAAGTTAAAAAATACCTAGAAACAAATGACAATGAAATCACGACGACCCAAAGCCTATGGGATGCAGCTAAAGCAGTTCTAAGAGGGAAGTTTATAGCAATACAATCCTACCTTAAGAAACAGGAAACATCTCAAATAAACAACTTAACCTTGTACTTAAAGCAATTAGAGAAAGAAGAACAAACCCCCCCCCCATACTTAGCAGAAGGAAAGAAATCATAAAGATCAGATAAGAAATAAATGAAAAAGAAATGAAGGAAATGATAACCAAGGTCAATAAAACTAAAAGCTGGTTCTTTCAGAAGATAAACAAAATTGATAAACCATTAGCCAGACTCAACAAGAAAAAAAGGGAGAAGACTCAAATCAATAGAATCAGAAATGAAAAACGAGAATCAACAAATGCCACTGCAGAAATACAAAGGATCATGAGAGATTACTACCAGCAACTCTATGCCAATAAAATGGACAACCTGGAAGAAATGGACAAATTCTTAGAAACGCACAACCTGCCAAGACTGAATCAGAAAGCAATAGAAAATATGAACAGACCAATCACAAGCACTGAAATTGAAACCGGGATTAAAAATCTTCCAACAAACAAAAATCCAGGACCAGATGGCTTCACCGGATAATTCTATCAAACATTTAGAGAAGAGCTAACACCTATCCTTCTCAAACTCTTCCAAAATATAGCAGAGGGAGGAACACTCCCAAACTCATTCTACGAGACCACCATCACCCTGATACCAAAACCAGACAAAGATGTCACAAAGAAAGAAAACTAAAGGCCAATATCAC
Organism: Phocoena phocoena; assembly: GCF_963924675.1. Taxonomy (NCBI): domain Eukaryota; kingdom Metazoa; phylum Chordata; class Mammalia; order Artiodactyla; family Phocoenidae; genus Phocoena; species Phocoena phocoena. Next base: position 21,023,371 of record NC_089221.1, read on the forward strand.
TGATGAACATAGATGCAAAAATCCTCAACAAAATACTAGCAAACAGAATCCAACAGCACATTAAAAGGATCATACACCATAATCAAGTGGGGTTTATTCCAGGAGTGCAAGGATCCTTCAATATATGCAAATCAATCAACGTGATACACCATATTAACAAATTGAAGGAGAAAAACCATATGATCATCTCAATAGATGCAGAGAAAGCTTTCGACAAAGTTCAACACCCATTTATTATAAAAACCTTGCAGAATGTAGGCATAGAGGGAACTTTCCTCAACATAATAAAGGCCATTTATGACAAACCCACAGCCAACATGGTCCTCAAGGGTGAAAAACTGAAACCATTTCCACTAAGATCAGGAACAAGACAAGGTTGCCCACTCTCACCACTATTATTTAACATAGTTTTGGAAGATTTAGCCACAGCAGTCAGAGAAGAAAAAGAAATAAAAGGAATCCAAATCGTAAAAGAAGACGTAAAGCTCTCACTGTTTGCAGATGACATGATACTATGCATAGTGAATCCTAAAGATGCTACCAGAAAATTACTAGAGCTAATCAATGAGTTTGGTAAAGTAGCAGGATACAAAATTAATGCACAGAAATCTCTGGCATTCCTATACACTAATGATGAAAATTCTGAAGGTGAAATTAAGAAAACACTCCTATTTACCACTGCAAAAAAAAAGAATAAAATATCTAGGAATAAACCTACCTAAGGAGACAAAAGATGTGTATGCAGAAAATTATAAGACAGTGATGAAAGAAATTAAAGATGATGTAAATATATGGAGGGATATACCATGTTCTTGGATTGGAAAATCAGCATTGTGAAAATGACTCTACTACCCAAAGCAATCTACAGATTCAATGCAATCCCTATCAAACTACCACAGGCACTTTTCACAAGACTAGAAAAAAAAATTTCACAATTTGTATGGAAACACAAAAGACCCCGAATAGCCAAAACAATTTTGAGAATGAAAAATGGAGCTGGAGGAATCAGGCTCCCTGACTTCAGACTATACTACAAAGCTATAGTAATCAAGACAGTATGATACTGGCACAAAAACAGAAAGATAGATCAATGGAACAGGATAGAAAGCCCAGAGATAAATCCACACACATATGGTCACTTTATCTTTGATAAAGGAGGCAAGAACATACAGTGGAGAAAAGACAGCCTTTTCAATAAGTGGTGCTGGGAAAACTGGACAGGTACATGTAAAAGTATGAAATTAGAACACTCTCTAACATCATACACAAAAATAAACTCAAAATGGATTAAAGACCTAAATGTAAGGCCAGACACTATAAAACTCTTAAGAGGAAAACAGAGGCAAAACACTCTATGACATAAGTCACAGCAAGATCCTTTTTGACCCATCTCCTATAGAAATGGAAATAAAACCAAAAATAAACAAATGGGATATAATGAAACTTCAAAGCTTTTGCACAGCAAAGGAAACCATAAACAAGACCAAAAGACAATGCTCAGAATGAGAGAAAATATTTGCCAATGAAGCAACTGACAAAGGATTTATCTCCAAAATATACAAGTAGCTCATGCAGTTCAATAACAAAGAAACAAACAATCTAATCCAAAAATGGGTCGAAGACCTAAATAGACATTTCTCTAAAGAAGATATACAGATTGCCAACAAACACATGAAAGAATGCTCAACATCATTAATCATGAGAGAAATGCAAATCAAAACTACAATTAGATATCATCTCACACTGGTTAGAATAGCCGTCATCAAAAAATCTAGAGACAATAAATGCAGGAGAGGGTGTGGAGAAAAGGAAACACTCTTGCACTGTTGATGGGAATGTAAACTGATACAGCCACTATGGAGAACAGTATGGAGGTTCCTCAAAAAACTAAAAATAGAATTACCATATGACCCCGCAATCTCACTACTGGTCATATACCCTGAGAAAATCATAATTCAAAGAGTCATGTACCAAAATGTTCATTGCAGCGCTATTTACAATAGCCAAGACATGGAACAACCTAAGTGTCTACAGACAGATGAATGGATAAAGAAGATGTGGCACATATATACAATGGAATAGTACTGAGCCATAAAAAGAAACGAAATTGAGTTATCTCTAGTGAGGTGGATGGACCTAGAGTCTGTCATACAGAGTGAAGTAAGTCAGAAAGAGAAAAACAAATACCGTATGCTAACACATATATATGGAATCTGAGAAAAAAAAAAAAAAGGTCATGAAGAACCTAGGGGTAAGACGGGAGTAAAGACACAGACCTACTAGAAAATGGACTTGAGATTATGGGGAGGGGGAATGGTAAGCTGTGACAAAGTGAGAGAGTGGCATGGACATATATACACTACCAAACATAAAATACATAGCTAGTGTGAAGCAGCCGCATAGCACAGGGAGATCAGCTAGGTGGTTTGTGACCACCTAGAGCAGTGGGATAGGGAGGGTGGGTGGGAGGGAGACACAAGAGGGAAGAGATATGGGAACACATGTATATGTATAACTGATTCACTTTGTTATAAAGCAGAAACTAACACACCATTGTAAAGCAATTATACTCCAGTAAAGATGTTAAAAAAATAAATAAATAAACATGGTGGGTAAAACACAACTCTTTAGTGTCATTTTTCTTGCAGTTGATGTTATAGATTTTAAAAGTTTCTAAAGAATTATGTTTCTAAGATGTCTGACAGAGGGGCGGGAAGATGGCGGAAGAGTAAGACGTGGAGATCGCCTTCCTCCTCACGGATACACCAGAAATACATATACACGTGGAACAACTCCTACCGAACACCTACTGAAGGCTGGCAGAAGACCTCAGAGCTCCCAAAAGGCAAGAAACTCCCCACGTACCTGGGTAGGGCAAAAGAAAAAAGAAAAAACAGAGACAAAAGAATAAGGACGGCACCTGCACCAGTGGGAGGGAGCTGTAAAGGAGGAAAAGTTTCCACACACTAGGAAGCCCCTCCGCGGGCGGAGACTGCGGGAGGCGGAGGGGGGAGCTTCGGGACCGCGGAGTGGAGCACAGCGACGGGTGCGGAGGGCAAAGCGGGGGGATTCCTGCACAGACGATCGGTGCCGACCGGCACTCACCAACCCGAGAGGCTTGTCTGCTTACCCGCCGGGGCGGGCGGGGCTGCGAGCTGAGGCTCGGGTTTCGGTTTTGGACGGAGCGCAGGGAGAGGACTGGGGTTGGCGGCTTGAACATAGCCTGAAGGGGTTAGTGCACCACGACTAGCCGGGAGGGAGTTCGGGGAAAAGCCTGCACCGGCCGAAGAGGCAAGAGACTTTTTCTTCCCTCTTTGTTTCCTGGCGCGCGAGGAGAGGGGTTTAAGAGCGCTGCTTAAAGGAACTCCAGAGAAGGGCGCGAGCCGCGGCTAAAAAGCGCAAACCCCAGAGACGGGCGCGAGCCTCGGCTGAGGGCGCGAGCCCCCGAGACGGGCGCGAGCCGCGGCGGGAAGCGCGAGCCCCCGAGACGGGCGCGAGCCGCGGCGGGAAGCGCGAGCCCCAGAGACGGGCGCGAGCCGCGGCTGAAACTGCGGAGCCCAGAGACGGGCGGGAGACGCTGGGGCTGCTGCTGCCGCCACCAGGGGGGCTGTGTGCGAGCACAGGTCACTCTCCGCGCCCCTCTTCCGCGGAGCCTGTGCAGCCCGCCACTGCCGGGTTCCCGGGATCTGGGGACAGCTTCCCGCACGGCGGGTCTCAGGCTGGTGCAGCGTCACGCCGGCCTCTGCCGCAGCGTCACGCCGCCTCTGCCGCCGCAGGCCCGCCCCGCACGCAGTGCCCCGCCTTCCCCCATCCCCCAACCCCCGGCCTGAGTGAGCCGGAGCTCCCGAATCAGCGGCTCCTTTAACCCCGTCCTATCTGAGCAAAAAAAACAGACGCCCTCCAGCGATCAGCGCGCAGGGGCAGGGCCGGGTACAAAGCTGAGCTCCTGTGAGCTGTGAGAGCAGGGAGGAGAGGGGGAGGTCTCTCCCGGCAGCCGCGGAGGCGGCGGATTGAAGCTCCACAATCAACTTGATGTGCCCTGCATTGTGGAATACCTGAATAGACAGGGAGTGAGCCCAAATTGAAGAGGGGGAATTTAGGAGCGAGATCGGTGATTTTTTTCCCTTTTCCTCTTTTTGTGAATGTGGGCATGTATGCTTCTGTGTGAGATTTTGTCTGTATACTCTTGTTTCCACCATTTGTCCTAGGGCTCTATCCGTCCATGGGTTTTTTTTTTTTAAAAAAAAAAAAAAAATTTTTTTTTAATAATTAATTTTAATTGTAATAACTTTATTGAACTTTACCTTCGTTCTTTCTTTCTTTCTTTCCTTCCTTCCTTCCCTCCTTTAGACAACTAATCACCCCAAATTGAGGAGGTGGTCTCTGGGAGCAGGATTTATGATTTTTCCCCCTTTGCCTCTCTTTGTGAACGTGTAGGTGTATGCTTCTGTGTAAGATTTTCTCTGTATAGCTTTGCTCCCAATAGTTGTCCTAGGGCTCTATCCTTCCATGGTTTTTTAAAAAAAAAAAAAAATTTTTTTTCTTTCTTAATAATTAATTTTAATTGCAATAACTTTATTGTACTTTACCTTCGTTCTTTCTTTCTTTCTTTCCTTCCTTCCTTCCCTCCTTTAGACAGCAAATCACCCCAGGTTGAGGAGGTGGTCTCTGGGAGCAGGATTTAGGATTTTTCCCCCTTTGCCTCTCTTTGTGAACGTGTATGTGTATGCTTCTGTGTAAGATTTTCTCTGTATAGCTTTGCTTCCAACATTTGTCCTAGGGCTCTATCCGTCCATGGTTTTTTTTTAAAAAAAAAAAAAAAATTTTTTTTTCTTTCTTAATAATTAATTTTAATTGCAATAACTTTATTGTACTTTACCTTCGTTCTTTCTTTCTTTCTTTCCTTCCTTCCTTCCCTCCTTTAGACAGCAAATCACCCCAGGTTGAGGAGGTGGTCTCTGGGAGCAGGATTTATGATTTTTCCCCCTTTGCCTCTCTTTGTGAACGTGTATGTGTATGCTTCTGTGTAAGATTTTATCTGTATAGCTTTGCTTCCAACATTTGTCCTAGGGCTCTATCCGTCCATGTTTTTTTTTTAAAAAAAAAAAAATTTTTTTTCTTAATAATTAATTTTAATTGTAATAACTTTATTGTACTTTACCTTCGTTCTTTCTTTCTTTCCTTCCTTCCTTCCCTCCTTTAGACAGCGAATCACCCCAGGTTGAGGAGGTGGTCTCTGGGAGCAGGATTTATGATTTTTCCCACTTTGCCTCTCTTTGTGAACACGTATGGGTATGCTTCTGTGTAAGATTTTCTCTGTATAGCTTTGTTTCCAGCATTTGTCCTAGGGTTCTATCTGTTCTTTTTTTTTTTTTTTTTTCTTTTTCTTTTTTTTTTTGTTCTAAATATTTTTTAGTACAATAACTATATTATACTTTATTTTATTTTTACTGTATCTTCTTTCTTTCTGTCTTTTTTCCTTCTTTCCTTCCTTCCTTCCTCCCTTCCTCCCTCCCTCCCTCCTTTCTTTCCTTCTTTGCTTCTTTCTTCCTTCCTTCCTTTCCTCCTTTCCTCCTTTCCTTCTTTCTTTCCTCAAACTTCTACTAATTCTCTCTACATTTTCTCCTTCTTTCCCTCCTACCTTCCTTCCTTCCTCCCTCCCTCCCTCCTTTCTTTCCTTCTTTGCTTCTTTCTTCCTTCCTTCCTTTCCTCCTTTCCTTCTCTCTTTCCTCAAACTTCTACTAATTCTCTCTACATTTTCTCCTTCTTTCCCTCCTTCTTTCCTTCCTTCCTCCCTCCCTCCCTCCCTCCTTTCTTTCCTTCTTTGCTTCTTTCTTCCTTCCTTCCTTTCCTCCTTTCCCTCTTTCTTTCCTCAAACTTCTAATAATTCTCTCTACATTTTCCCCTTCTTTCCCTCCTTCCTTCCTTCCTTCCTCCCTCCCTCCCTCCTTTCTTTCCTTCTTTGCTTCTTTCTTCCTTCCTTCCTTTCCTCCTTTCCTTCTTTCTTTCCTCATACTTCTAATAATTCTCTCTACTTTTCCTCCCTTTTATTCTGAGCCGTGTGGATGAAAGGCTCTTGGTGCTCCAGCCCAGGAGGCAGGGCTCTGCCTCTGAGGTAGGAGAGCCAACTTCAGGAAACTGATCAACAAGAGACCTCCCAGCTCCACATAATATTAAACGGTGGACATCTCCCAGAGACCTCCATCTTAACACCAGCACCCAGCTTCACTCAACGACCAGCAAGCCACAGTGCTGGACAACCTATGCCAAACAACTAGCAAAACAGGAACACAACCCCACCCATTAGCAGAGAGGCTGCCTAAAATCATAACAAGGCCACAGACACCCCAAAACACACCACCAGACGTGAATCTGCCCACTAGAGAGACAAGACCGAGCCTCATCCAGCACAACACAGGCACTAGTCCCCTCCACCAGGAAGCCTACACAACCCGCTGAAACAACCTTAGCCACTGGAGACAGACATCAAAAACAACGGGAACTACGAGCGTGCAGCCTGCAAAAAGGAGACCCCAAACACAGTAAGATAAGCAAAATGAGAAGACAGAAAAACACACAGCAGATGAAGGAGCAAGATAAAAACCCACCAGACCTAACAAATGAAGAGGAAATAGGCAATCTACCTGAAAAAGAATTCAGAATAATGATAGTAAGGATGATCCGAAATCTTGGAAGTAGAATAGACAAAATGCAAGAAACAGTTAACAAGGACCTAGAAGACATAAAGATGAAACAAGCAACGATGAACAACGCAATAAATGAAATTAAAAGTACTCTAGATAGGATCAATAGCAGAATAACTGAGGCAGAAGAACGGATAAGTGACCTGGAAGATAAAGTAGTGGAAATAACTACTGCAGAGCAGAATAAAGAAAAAAGAATGAAAAGAACTGAGGACAGTCTCAGAGAGCTCTGGGACAACATGAAACGCACCAACATTCGAATTATAGGGGTTCCAGAAGAAGAAGAAAAAAAGAAAGGGACTGAGAAAATATTTGAAGAGATTATAGTTGAAAACTTCCCTAATATGGGAAAGGAAATAGTTAATCAAGTCCAGGAAGCACAGAGAGTCCCATACAGGATAAATACAAGGAGAAATACGCCAAGACACATATTAATCAAACTATCAAAAATTAAATACAAAGAAAGCATATTAAAAGCAGCAAGGGAAAAACAACAAATAACACACAAGGGAATCCCCATAAGGTTAACAGCTGATCTCTCAGCAGAAACCCTACAAGCCAGAAGGGAGTGGCAGGACATACTGAAAGTGATGAAGGAGAAAAACCTGCAACCAAGACTACTCTACCCAGCAAGGATCTCATTCAGATTTGATGGAGAAATTAAAACCTTTACAGACAAGCAAAAGCTGAGAGAGTTCAGCACCACCAAACCAGCTTTACAACAAATGCTAAAGGAACTCCTCTAGATAAGAAATGCAAAAGAAGGAAACGACCTATAATAACGAACCCAAAACAATATAGAAAATGGGAATAGGAACATACATATCGATAATTACCTTAAATGTAAATGGACTAAATGCTCCCACCAAAAGACACAGATTGGCTGAATGGATACAAAAACAAGACCCTTATATATGCTGTCTACAAGAGACCCACCTCAGACCTAGAGACACATACAGACTGAAAGTAAGGGGATGGAAAAAGATATTCCATGCAAATGGAAACCAAAAGAAAGCTGGAGTAGCAATTCTCATATCAGACAAAATAGACTTTAAAATAAGGACTATTAAAAGGGATAAAAAGGACACTACATAATGATCAAGGGATCGATCCAAGAAGAAGATATAACAATTGTAAATATTTATGCACCCAACATAGGAGCACCTCAATACGTAAGGCAAATACTAACAGCCATAAAAGGGGAAATAGACAGTAACACATTCATAGTAGGGGACTTTAACACCCCACTTTCACCCATGGACAGATCATCCAAAATGAAAATAAATAAGGAAACACAAGCTTTAAATGATACATTAAACAAGATGGACTTAATTGATATTTATAGGACACTCCATCCAAAAACAACAGATTACACATTTTTCTCAAGTGCTCATGGAACATTCTCCAGGATAGATCATATCTTGGGTCACAAATCAAGCCTTGGTAAATTTAAGAAAATTGAAATCGTATCAAGTATCTTTTCTGACCACAACGCCATGAGACTAGATATCAATTACAGGAAAAGATCTGTAAAATATACAAGCACATGGAGGCTAAACAATACACTACTTAATAATGAAGTGATCACTGAAGAAATTAAAGAGGAAATAAAAAAATACCTAGAAACAAATGACAATGGAGACACAACGACCCAAAACCTATGGGATGCAGCAAAAGCAGTTCTAAGGGGGAAGTTTATAGCAATACAAGCCCACCTTAAGAAGCAGGAAACATCTCGAATAAACAACCTAACCTTGCACCTCAAGCAATTAGAGAAAGAAGAACAAAAAAGCCCCAAAGCTAGCAGAAGGAAAGAAATCATAAAAATCAGATCAGAAATAAATGAAAAAGAAATGAAGGAAACGATAGCAAAGATCAATAAAACTAAAAGCTGGTTCTTTGAGAAGATAAACAAAATAGATAAACCACTAGCTAGACTCATCAAGAAAAAAAGGGAGAAGACTCAAATCAATAGAATTAGAAATGAGAAAGGAGAAATAACAACTGACACTGCAGAAATAAAAAAAATCATGAGAGATTACTACAAGCAACTCTATGCCAATAAAATGGACAATCTGGAAGAAATGGACAAATTCTTAGAAATGCACAACCTGCCAAGACTGAATCAGGAAGAAATAGAAAATATGAACAGACCAATCACAAGCACTGAAATTGAAAGTGTGATTAAAAATCTTCCAACAAACAAAAGCCCAGGACCAGATGGCTTCACAGGTGAATTCTATCAAACGTTTAGAGAAGAGCTAACACCTATCCTTCTCGAACTCTTCCAAAATATAGCAGAGGGAGGAACACTCCCAAATTCCTTCTACGAGGCCACCATCACCTTGATACCAAAACCAGACAAGGATGTCACAAAGAAAGAAAACTACAGGCCAATATCACTGATGAACATAGATGCAAAAATCCTCAACAAAATACTAGCAAACAGAATCCAACAGCACATTAAAAGGATCATACACCATGATCAAGTGGGGTTTATTCCAGGAATGCAAGGATTCTTCAATATACGCAAATCTATCAATGTGATAAACCATATTAACAAATTGAAGGAGAAAAACCATATGATCATCTCAATAGATGCAGAGAAAGCTTTTGACAAAATTCAACACCCATTTATGATAAAAACCCTCCAGAAAGTGGGCATAGAGGGAACTTTCCTCAACATAATAAAGGCCATATATGACAAGCCCACAGCAAACATCATCCTCAATGGTGAAAAACTGAAAGCATTTCCACTAAGATCAGGAACAAGACAAGGTTGCCCACTCTCACCACTCTTATTCAACATAGTTTTGGAAGTTTTAGCCACAGCAATCAGAGAAGAAAAGGAAATAAAAGGAATCCACATCGGAAAAGAAGAAGTAAAGCTGTCACTGTTTGCAGATGACATGATACTATACATAGAGAATCCTAAAGATGCTACCAGAAAACTACTAGAGCTAATCAATGAATTTGGTAAAGTAGCAGGATACAAAATTAATGCACAGAAATCTCTGGCATTCCTATATACTAATGATGAAAAATCTGAAAGTGAAATCAAGAAAACACTCCCATTTACCATTGCAACAAAACGAATAAAATATCTAGGAATAAACCTACCTAAGGATACGAAAGACCTGTATGCAGAAAATTATAAGACACTGATGAAAGAAATTAAAGATGATACAAATAGATGGAGAGATATACCATGTTCTTGGATGGGAAGAATCAACATTGTGAAAATGACTCTACTACCCAAAGCAATCTACAGATTCAATGCAATCCCTATTAAACTACCACTGGCATTTTTCACAGAACTAGAACAAAAAATTTCGCAATTTGTATGGAAACACAAAAGACCCCGAATAGCCAAAGCAATTTTGAGAACGAAAAAAGGAGCTGGAGGAATCAGGCTCCCTGACTTCAGACTATACTACAAAGCAACAGTAATCAAGACAGTATGGTACTGGCACAAAAACAGAAAGATAGATCAGTGGAACAGGATAGAAAGCCCAGAGATAAACCCATGCACATATGGACACCTTATCTTTGATAAAGGAGGCAGGAATGTACAGTGGAGAAAGGACAGCCTCTTCAATAAATGGTGCTGGGAAAACTGGACAGGTACATGTAAAAGTATGAGATTAGATCACTCCCTAACACCATACACAAAAATAAGCTCAAAATGGATTAAAGACCTAAATGTAAGGCCAGAAACTATCAAACTCTTAGAGGAAAACATAGGAAGAACACTCTATGACATAAATCACAGCAAGATCCTTTCTGACCCACCTCCTAGAGTAATGGAAATAAAAACAAAAATAAACAAATGGGACCTAATGAAACTTCAAAGCTTTTGCACAGCAAAGGAAACCATAATCAAGACCAAAAGACAACCCTCAGAATGGGAGAAAACATTTGCAAATGAAGCAACTGACAAAGGATTAATCTCCAAAATTTACAAGCAGCTCATGCAGCTCAATAACAAAAAAACAAACAACCCCATCCAAAAATGGGCAGAAGACCTAAACAGACATTTCTCCAAAGAAGATATACAGAATGCCAACAAACACATGAAAGAATGCTCAACCTCATTAATCATTAGAGAAATGCAAATCAAAACTACAATGAGATATCATCTCACACCAGTCAGAATGGCCATCATCAAAAAATCTACAAACAATAAATGCTGGAGAGGGTGTGGAGAAAAGGGGACACTCTTGCACTGCTGGTGGGAATGTGAATTGGTTCAGCCACTATGGAGAACAGTATGGAGGTTCCTTAAAAAACTACAAATAGAATTACCATATGACCCAGCAATCCCACTACTGGGCATATACCCTGAGAAAACCAAAATTCAAAAGGAGTCATGTACCAAAATGTTCATTGCAGCTCTATTTACAATAGCCCGGAGATGGAAAGAACCTAAGCGCCCATCATCGGACGAATGGATAAAGAAGATGTGGCACATATACACAATGGAATATTACTCAGCCTTAAAAAGAAATGAAATTGAGATATTTGTAATGAGATGGATAGACCTAGAGTCTGTCATACAGAGTGAAGTAAGTCAGAAAGACAAAGACAGATACCGTATGCTAACACATATATATGGAATTTGAGGGGAAAAAATGTCATGAAGAACCTAGGGATAAGACAGGAATGGAGGCGCAGACCTACTGGAGAGCGGACTTGGGGATATGGGGAGGGGGAAGGGTGAGTTTTGACAGGGCGAGAGAGAGTCATGGACATATACACACTAACAAACGTGGTGGGGTGGATAGCTGGGGGGAAGCAGCCGCAAGGCACAGGGATATTAGCTCGGGGCTTTGGGACAGCCTGGAGGGGTGGGAGGGGGAGAGTGGGAGGGAGGGAGATGCAGGAGGGAAGACACATGGGAGCACATGTATATGTATAGCTGATTCACTTTGTTATAAATCAGAAACTAACACACCATTGTAAAGCAATTATACCCCAATAAAGATGTTAAAAAAAAAAAAAAAAAAAAAAAAAAAAAAAAAAAAAGATGTCTGACAGAAATAGGAGACATCAGTGGAACAAAGATGTTCACAAATTTCTGAGAAAATTGAATCAAATTGATGAGTAAACCACTGCAGGATATCACATATAAGAGAAGTTCACAGAGTTTTTATAGTTCTATTTCACAGCAAAATTCTCAAATTTCAACCACTATGGAGAATATGGAGAGAAGGAAGGCTGAAAATTAAGGTGGTTGATTTAAATAATAGCCAACATTAAACTTACACTTAGGATAAAACCAGAGTAACACCCACAAAAGAAATTTAGCAAACTTTTTGGAAGGAGCTAGTTCTTTAAGAGTGAAAGTTGTCATCCCAGAGAAACACTCTTTTTATATTACACCAAATCAACTCTTCCTTAAAATGTATAACTGTTGTTTGTTCAAAACAGATTTCTAGAAAAGAACACATTTGGTTAATATATCTTTGATCTCATTAATTTACAACAGTTCCCTATTTCTCTTCCCATTTCCTTTTCTTCCCATTCCATTTATTTGTTAAAGAACTGAATATATTTGTAAATACAAGTGCTTTCCACAATCTGGAATTTTCTTTTTATATCATGTAATTTAGCATGTTCTCGGTCAGCCATATTTCTGTTAACTGATAGTTTTGTGGAGACTTGATTAGATCCAAGTATTTGCTTTTGTTTTTATCATTTTAATAAGAGAAGTTATAGTGATTTTGTGTTATATTCCAGCATATCAAGAGGCACAAACTTTTTATTTATCCCTTCTCTAACGATACTAAGACTGATTAGTGGTTTCATGTAGTGTCGCTGTGCCAACCTTTCAATGAATGGTTAAGACAGCCATTGATGAATATTGCCTGGATTTATTAATTCATTATTGTTAAAATATGTTAACTTTCTAATTCTGGCATTCCTTTTGCATTTCTTATTCGTGATTTCTCTGTAAAAATACTCCTCATCAACTATTTTGATACCCTGAAACAGAGCGAAGACAGGCAAATGCTTGATTCTTTCTCAATTTTCAAAATAATGAGTTGGCACTCTAACAAACTCCCAAAGGTAATATTTTTTTGAAGTGTTATTATGAACTCATGAATAATTATATATTTAAGTTTATTAAATTCGCTATAGTTACTTTTCTTCCGTATGGTCAAATTGTTCCATCTTTCTCAACTAAGACTTGCTTTATATAGGCTCATACGTCTTATGACAAAACCCTCATATTTGTTGATAATCCTTTGCTTCCAAGCATGAAAAGATATCACAAGGCATGAAGCTACATGAGCAATCCCTCCAGGGAACTCTGGATCACTTCAATAAGAAATGGTATTTATGGACAACTATCTGGAAAACAGCAGTGATTATTTTTACTGGGTTATTCCTTATTTCTAGGGCTTTTCAATGAACAAAACTAGGAAATAATTTTTAACACTTCTTAAAATTAGAGGAAAAAAATCATGCACTTAAATACACAATTCCAAAAGAAATTAACATTTGAAGACTATTATTTAACTTCTATATAATTTATGTGTACATTTTAACTAATGCAGATAATCTTGGTTCCTAATGATATTAACAAACACACACACATACATACACACACACACACACACACACACAAAGATATGAAATCATACTAAAGGAAATAGTATTTTAAGAGACTATTATTTATCTTTCCTTCCTACTATTTCTTTTCTCCTTGCTCCTAGAAGTGATTGTTTTTATTGAGATTTCATATATCTTGCCACTGTTTACTTTTAAAATGTTAACACATATTCATATATTTCTGTATTTTTAAAATGTTAACACATATTCATATATTTCTGTATTTTTCCTCTTTGATACTCAAAAAGATAGCACACTATATATAGTTATATACACTTTGTATTTTTCATTTAACAACTTTCTTTGGAGATAACTGCTTAGCAAATTATAGAGTTCTTCATTCTACTTTCCAGTGGCATAGTATTCTCTGGGTGATTTTTCACAGTTTATGTGGCCAGTTTCCTAAGCAATGTAATTTTTCCAACCAGTTAACCTAAACAGCATTTAAGTTATTTCTGGTCTTTTAACTATTTCAAATAATGCTAAAATGCATGACCTTGTCCATAAGCCATTTCACATCGCTTGCAACTTTTATCTTTGAATAGATTCCTAGAAATAGAATTTCTGATTCAAAGGGTAAATGAAAGTGCAATTTTGGAAAATACTGCCAAATTCCCCCCAAACAGTGATACCATTTTGAATTCTCACAAAGAATATATAAAGTCTCTGTGATTTACAACTTGCCAAGTGAACATATAATCCAACTTTTAGATTTTTATCAATATGAGAGATAATGAATAGTATTTCAATTTTTTTTTTTTGGTTTTTTTTCTTATTGTTAGTGAGGCAGAGATTCTTGTCACATATATAAGAGCAACTGCATTGTTTTTTTTTTTTGGCATTTAATATTCATAGTATTTTCTTTTGTCCTCTGAACCTTTTTTAAAATCAATTTTCAAAGTCCTTTAGAAATTTAGAAATCATTTTCTTTTAAATAAGTTGCAATTTCATTTTGCAGTTTTGCATTTTTCTTGTTTACTTATGGTGTTTTGTTATGCAATGTTTTATATAATCAAATTTATAAACCTTTTTCATTAGTGTTACTAAATTTTGAATATTTATTAAACTCTCCTACTCATGTATTAAAAATTCACTCACAATTCGCTGTTTTTTTCTAGTAATTGTATGTATTTATTTTTTACATTTATATATCTGATATACTCATTATATATGCTGATATAAAGGTGAAAAATTGATCTAGCTTTCTTTTTTTCCCCCTCAAACAATGTACCTGTCCCAACATCAATGATTTTGTTATGTCCTCTTTTTTTCACTGTTTTGAGATGTCTCATTACTGTATAATGATTTACAAATATACTTTGTATAATCCTAGGTTTTCTATCATTTCATTGGTATATCTGTCAATTTCTTGTCGATACTAAACTGCTCTAAGTATATAGATTTTATGATAAGTTTAAAAGCTTGGTAGGAGCAGCTCACTCACATTCTATTCTGGGTATCTTGACTACTCTTCTGAAAATTTATTCTAAATTTTATAATAAACTTCTCTAGTTCAAAAAATTAAACTGATGATATTTACTGGAATTGAAGCACATAAATTAACTTAGAGAAAATTAATATATTTATGTTGAGACTTCCCATCTAGAAACGTTATATCTTTCTATTTGTTCATTTATTTATAGTATTTTAAGTAGTACACACTAGGATAGTTAATAAAATATATTGTAAAATAAAAATTAGATGCTATTTAAATTTTTTTTAATTTTTATTTTTTATTACAGTATAGTTGATTTACAATGTGTTAATTTCAGGTGTAGAGCAAAGTGATTCAGTTATACATATACATATATTTATTCTTTTTCAGATTCTTTTCCCATATAGGTTATTATAGAGTATTGAGTAGAGTTCCCTGTGCTATACAGTAGGTCCTTCTTGATTATTTTATATATAGTAGTGTATATGTCAATCCCAACTTCCAATTTTTAAAAATTTAAAGACAAGGTACAGAAAGATTGAAAGGAAATTTGGAGGTAATACATAGAGTAGAGAATATAAAGAGGCAGACATACCAAACATCCAATAAAATAAAATACAGAGACCAATACAGGATTATAAATATGCTAAGACCTAGAAAGCAAAAATATAGTGTAAGTCAATAATGCTTAGGAATAGGAATGAAACAAACCACCCAGATATATTGCTGTGACATTTCAGATCATCAAAGATTTTTTTTAAAAATCCTAAAAATCATGGAGTATCAGTTGGTGACATAAATATGATATCAACAATGAAAGGATATTAGACTTGAATAAAAATGAGCATCAATAATCACAGGGAACTATATTCAACATCTTGTAATAACCTATAATGGAAAAGAATCTGAAAAAGAATAGATATGTGTATATGTATATATATGTGTATATAAAACTGAATCACTTTGCTGTACACCTGAAACATTGTAAATCAATTATGCTTCAATAAAAAAATTGAAAAGAAAAAAATTAGCATCAATAATACTGGATTTTGAGAGAAATTAATTGGTATCATCAAAAAATAGCAAGAATTGGGCTTCCCTGGTGGTGCAGTGGTTGAGAGTCCGCCTGCCGATGCAGGGGACACGGGTTCGTGCCCCGGTCCGGGAAGATCCCACATGCCACAGAGCAGCTAGACCCGTGAGCCATGGCTGCTGAGCCTGCGCGTCCAGAGCCTGTGCTCCACAACGGGAGAGGCCACAACAGTGAGAGGCCCGCGTAACGCAAAAAAAAAAAAAAAAATAGCAAGAATTATTTTGAACATGTAGCTCTATCCATAATCATTCACATATCAATTGTGTACCAAAACAAGATTAATATTGGTTCAGGAAAGAAAATAATCATATTTACCTTTTATTTCTAAGTAAGCAAATAAAAATATGTCCCAGGAACAAAGAGTGTCTAAGTTCATCACAAGAGTTCAATTAAAAGAAGTCATAAAATCACAGCTGCAGAGCAAGTATAGATAACAGATTGATATAGAAGAAATCGTGAGACTGTTAAAGTTGGATGGCCTTATGTATCTTAGTGATAACTTACCAACCAAAAGAAGGAGGAAAAGAGGGGAAAGATCCTGAGTAGGGAGGTTGGGAATAGCATTAAGCTTTTTTTTTAACATTTAATTTGTTTTTATTTTTGAATAGTGATTTAGCTGAGTATTGCACTGAAGATTAACAATTATTATTCTTTCAGCACATTGAAGGACTTTTACCCTGTCTTCTGCTCTCTATTTTGTTAAGGAGAAATGTATTGCTAATTTCAGTATAATTTTTTTTATTTTTATTTTTAATTAATTTGTTTTTTATTGAAATTGTTCTACAATGTTGTATTAGTTTCAAGTGTACAGCAAAGTGATTCATATATATATATATGTATATATATATATATTTATATATATTCTTTTTCCATATAGGTCATTACAAAATATTGATTATAGTTTCCTGTGCTACACAGTAGGTCCTTGTTGTTTAGCTATTTTATATACAATAGTGTGTATATGTTATTCCCAAATTTCTAATTTATCTCTCCTCCCCCACCTTTACCTTTCGGTAAACATAAGTTTGTTTTTCTATGTCTGTGAGTTTGTTTATATTTTGTAAAAAGTTCATTTTATCATTTTTTTAGATTTCACATATAAGTGATACCATATAATATTTGTCTTTCTCTGTCTGGCTTACGTCACTTAGTATGATAATCTCTAGGTCCATCCATGTTTAAAGCAGTAATTCTTAACTGGGGGTGATGAATATGTTTATTGCCTTGACTGTGCTGATGGTATCATGGTGGGTATGCATATTTCCAAACTTATCAAATTGTATCATTAAATATATGCATTTTTAAAATATTATGCAATAAACCTGTAATTATTTTGAAATTAAATTAAAATTGAAAAACTATCCTCCTCATATTTTTTAATCTGACTTTGTGGTTGTTTTCAGCACAACTGTTGCTTTAATCAGACCTAGACATGGACATCATTTTTATTTAATTTTCTAGCTTTTATCTGTCTATGAAAATATACAATATTGTCTCTTATTATTGAAAAAATTAATCTCTATAATTTTTAAATCATATCTTATAAAGTCTAATTATATAATTAACTGGGCCTACTGTGTGTCTATATCTATTTTGCCTGTTATCTATCTATCTATCTACCTCTCAATCATCTATCACAATCATCTATATTCCAAGCATATTTTGTAAATTAAATAAAATGAAGACATATTATGAGACTCTGAATGACAGTGACTTTCTCTAGATCATACAGTGTAAGTTGGACAATACCACCTCTTGAGGTGTGAAAAATTTCCTTAGATGTTACAATGATTTGTGGCATTTGAAATTTCAACCCTATCCAACAGAATCTTTTTCCTTAGTTAATAATTTCATGAAGATAGTGTGACTAGCAAAAATATATCAAAAAATGTTCTTTAGCAGGATGATGATGAAGAAAAAAAAGTGAGAAACACTGCTCTTGAGAATAACTATGTTTCCTAACGTCAGGCAGTTAAGTTAGAGCAGGGTTCTTAAAACATGGTTTGGCAACCCGTGGGGATCTGGATAACTGTCAGAAGGTTCACTGGGCCAAAATGATTTTCACAATAATGCTAAGATGCTACTTAACTTTTTTACACTTATTCTCTCATGAGTGCACGGTGACATTTTCCTGAAGTTACATGACATGTTATGCCACAACAGATCAAAAGCAGAAACAAGTATTATAGTCTAATGGTCTCCTATTACACTAGACTAAAGGTATTTCCACAAATATTAAATAAAGCAATGCCTCACATTTATGTTTTTTGAAAATACTTTTTTCATCAAGTATTTTATTTATGTCAACATGTTTTAGATTTTGTTTTAAGCAAATAAATAATTATATTTTAAAATTTTGTTGTAATTTCTAATATGATAAACATAAATCATGTAAACAAAATTCTTTGGAGCCTTCAATAATGGTTAAGAGTATAAAAGGTGTCCTTATTTCCAGAAGTGTAACAGTCATTGACTTATCCCAGACCAAAGTCAGGAATTCTATTCTCTTGAAGGATAAGAATTTGGGGAGGGATGCTCTATTCCAAGTTTATAGTGTAGCCTGTAGTGTAGCATTTCAGAGTTAGAACTGAAAGTTGGGGAGTCAGCAGGACACTTCATCTTTGGTGGAACTTGATTTGTAATTTTGCCCTGATGATCTGTCAAAATATCGGTTTACTCCTCAGTGTCTTAGTCACTGCTTTTGAATTTGGAAAGAAATGCCCGTAATAGGTTGATCTTGGTTTCTGGGGTTCTCTCTGTCTGGATCTTTATCCCAGGATTCTTCACTTATGTTTAGTTTGTATTACAAATAATATGGTTTCAAAACAGAAGTAATCTGTTTTTACATTTCAAAATAACACCTTTTACTTAAATGAAAAAATTCAATTATAGATACTAATTTGGAAGACATTTTATGATACTTCTTCACCTGAAGAAAAGTTATGTCATGGAAAATTTCTGTTTTCTACTAGGAAGTTCTGTAATAGCAAAACAACAGCAAAAAAAAAATGTAAGCATTGTTATAAAACTTTTACATGTACTGTGTCACATAATTTTACCAATATTATTGTTAATGGCATTTTACAGGTTAAAAACAAAACTGAAATGTGAAAAATGTTTCCCTTCTTGTTCTCCCTCCTCTGTCCATGGAGACCCCCTTTCCTCTCAGGTTCTATCCTGAAGTTCTACTATTCTTAAATTATAAATACCTATCTCAAAGGTCTAATTCCTTCCTTTAATAAAAACCTGTTCTTGAATAGCTGGCTCAGTGAAAAAGTGCTTACATATAAATGCAATCATTTTCTTAACACCAGCAAATTTCTGCTGAAAGATAAACATATGGATGAATGATGGCTGGATAACTTTGATGCACTGAATTTTAATCATCTAGTATTACTTTACTGATACTAGACCCAAGTCAATGAGATTGTGCCTCTATGAATATGTTAAGAAAAGTTAATCAAAATGAAATGATATGTATGAGGGGGTCCTTCTCACACCATGTATGAATGCTGCTAAAGGAGCTTTATACACTGAAGTTCAACAATATATCCCCAATAACATACAGAGGCATATTAAGCATCATAAAGGGATCTCTTTCTCAGTAATGTAATATAGGTATTGCAGTTTAAATATTTCAAATGAAAATAAGGAAGGAATTATTCATAAATAGAGACAGATGGAACAAGAAAAGGATGCCTTGACATTTAAAACTGTTTTCTGGACCCTTAATGCTTCCACTCTCCACTTGTGAGAAGAACAGGGGATTTTTGTGAATGGGGGAAGATTACTAAAAAAGCAGCAGCAACTTTAGAGGTTCAATAAAAACAATGAATGTTTATATTTAATAGATGTTAAATAGATATAAGCTATATATTATTAAGAATCATTATAATCATGAAATATATCATGACTAAGACTATGCTCAAATATTTTTTGAAGATTGAATTAGTACATTTTCAAAGGGATAACATATTTCATGCTGAGGTATAATTATTTTTAGGTATGTTTCCTAAATTTGAAGTGCCA
This sequence comes from Phocoena phocoena, assembly GCF_963924675.1. NCBI lineage: Eukaryota > Metazoa > Chordata > Mammalia > Artiodactyla > Phocoenidae > Phocoena > Phocoena phocoena. The sequence goes on from NC_089221.1 coordinate 21,043,247, forward strand.
GAAATTTAAACTATTCTTATTTAACTTTTAATTAAAAATAGCTTGTGGCAATCAAACTTTTAAGATGTTTTATTTTTCTATGTTAGCCATAATTTAAATATTGCATAACAACTTTTCATTTTAAATACAAATCTACTGAGCTGAGTTGAATTATTTTAAGGATATTTTCTTTGAAATTATTAATTCTGTTTTGTATTTAGTACACATTTCCATAAATTAGAGGGAAGGGAAACTAAAAGTACTGTCTAGGGACTCAAATTTCTTAGCACATTTACTCTAAATAAATTTATAATTGATAATTAATTAATAGCAGTATAAATGTAAACAATATTAATATAAATAATGCAATTAACTTCCAATGAAAGTTTAATAAGTTTCTATTAGAATTTTTCCTTATGCAAAATTAGATTAGGTTTTAATGTACCTAATATTATTTTTACTTCTATTGATAAATTCAAAGTATACTCTTAAGAATTAGTGTTATATTTTACTTTTTTTCACCTGCCCCTTTCAAATGATATTTTATTTACCTAATAAATAATCAAATAGTTTTACTATACCTTTTATTCTGAGTAATTCATAAAGCTAGCATCACTTATTTACTTTTACTGAAAAAATACCTTATATAATATGTATCTATACTTGTTTATTTATTCTCTGTTTTCATCATCATAATCAACCCTCCTTGACATTGACATCCAGAAGGCTGACCTCCGTGCTGCTGAGCTACCTTGACCTCTGGATTTAATTATGCTCAGCTAATGGGAGACAGGAGAAGAGAAATAAGAGAATGAGGTACCCTGATTCCTCTTCTACTGGGCCACCACTTGACAGTGGCTACTCCCTGTATCTAATGCTACAGTGGCTGTTTTAGTCCTCTACTAACCATCAGCTCTAATAGGTTGTGGACAATTTCATTTTACTTCTGCATTTCAGGCCTAAAGGTGATAAGGACTTCCTTCACTAGTTCCTTTGTTCTTACTAGTCCTAATCCTATGCTTTCTTCACCTTCCCATATCCTGTACAGAATGCTTTCACTAAATTGTCTTCAGTGACCCCCTCTTTTGAACATGCCATCTGTTTCCTGCTTAGATGCTGACATTTTCAACTTGTCTATTGTTGGAAACACTTAAAGTTTCAAGTTATATAGTAATATTGTAGCATCTAAAGTTCAGTCAGAAATTTGGAAGTAAATACCATTTTGAAAATAATGATTAATGTCTGAAATACATTAAATATCTTGAAAAACTAAAAAAAAATTTTGAACATATCTATAAAATCATATACAGGTAATTAAACATATTCATTTCAAAATTAAAGCAAAATAACCAAGAGTGAATTCAAGAAATGTATGAGTGTATGTCTTAGAACCACAGATGAATGAATAACAAATTTGTTAAAAAGAAAAAGAAATGACAATCCCTCAAGTATTTATTTCCTTATCTCTGTTTCCATTCTCAAGTCAATGTAACATGGTTCCATTGCACAAGTCAGCTACAAAGCTTCTCCTGACAGTAAACAGGAGAAGCTACAAAGCTTCTCCTGATTGCAAAATTGAGAACTCCAAGCCTTTCTTCCATCCCTATCCTTTCTTTATTGTTATTTCTTTTTTTAATTTTAATGCAAAGTATTTTCTATTTTCAGGACCTTGAACCATGTACAGGTATTATAAGCTCTCTAGAAATTCAAGAAATTGAATTTTTTAAACTTCCAAAGATTAAAATGCATTTTATTATTTTTATTTTACTATTTCTACCAACTGAATACATTTCAAGTTTGTTTTACCATGGAGATTTGCCTTCTCTAAAATGTCTACTCAAGAGTCTTTTGTGGTGATTTTGACTATTTTCCTTTACTTTGGTAGGAGACAAAGAAAACCAGGGGAATCACCATTGTGTAGTTCCTCATTTTTTGTTATTTCTATAGCTTACTATTTGCATTTCCACTTCCCTCCTTTCTTTTAATACAGTACAATCTATCTCCCACATTTGTGTACACTATTTTTTAGGCTATTTCATTGGATTATATTCCTTTTAATACTGAAGTTTGTGTTCTGCAGGTTTTCTTTTGTGAAACCTTTTGCTGCTACAGTAACTGTTTCCTCTTTTTCTCCTCTTTCTTTCTGTTCACCATATCCTTCTTTTATTTACTGTCCCTGGCTAATCCATTTTAGTGAATATTTCTCAGACTGAACTATGTTTATCCCAGTGATCTAGGGTGTGATCCCCTATGGCTGTCATAACAAAGCACCAAAAACTGGGTGGCTGAAACTAACAAATTTATTATCTCAGAGTTCTGGAAGCTAGAAGCCCACAATCAAGGTGTCAGTAGGGCCATGTTCTCTCTGATGTCTCTAGGGGAGAATCCATCCTTGTTTCTCTTAGCTTCTGGTGTTTGCTGGCAATCCTTGGGTTCCCTGACTAGTGGACACATTGCTCTTGTCACAGGGCCATCTCCTTTCTGTGTGTCTTCATACTGCCTTCCCTCTTTGCATGCCTGTCTCTGTGTCCAAATTCCGCCTTTTTAAAATGCCAGTCTTATTGGTGAGGGCCCACCCTAAAGACCTCATTTTAACTTGATTACCTCTGTGAAGACACAATTTTCAAAGATCATATTCTGAGTTAGGAATTCAATGTATCTTTTTGGGGAGACACAATTCAATTTATAACACAAAGCTAAAACACAAACATGATATATTTTCCTGAAGATTTGGGGAGCAGGAAGATTGGGGTGAAGGAAAGTCATGGTTTCAATTTTTTTTCAGCTTCGTCATATACATGTACACTCAAAATAAGCTGAAACCTACTTTTACATGTAGAACAGTTATGCCCTTCATCCCCCATAAGCATAGGAAATAACAATGAAAGAGTATGACTTCATATGCTATATTTTACTTTTTGAAATGAATTTTGTCTATAATGCCAATCATTTCATGACCCAACTGCATAATTTATATTATAGAAGTTAATTTTAAGTTTATCTGGGCTTTGGAATTATTTTTTATTTCCAAATTACTAAGACAGAACTAATAATAAAAATATAACTTAGAGTAAATAACTTTCAGGCTTTTATAGCATATCAAAAATCTATTCTTGACAAATTTTCTATTCTTTTTTACATCAACTATTTGAACAGAATCTTCAAAATGTGCTTTCACTCCTGCAGATTATATGCTTAACTTTCACCACAGTGGGGATTCATCACAGGCATTCTAATTCTATCTCAGAATTTACTACTGGATGTTTTCTTTCGTTTTACTGAGTTTTAAATGACTACTATGTAATTATAGAACAACTACTACTTTAAAATAATTAGAAAAGTGGAACGGTTTTACAGAAAAGTTCTTCACTGTAGGTTACCTACTTACTTAGGCAGGCAGACAAATATGCACAGCCTTGCCGGGAAATAAGTGATTTATTATCACGCCTCAGGGTCCACAGACTTTTAGAAGTGTGCCAAATGGTACTCTGGTGGCTTAAGAGTTAATTTGGTTTCCCAAATTATCTTCTTAGCAAGAAGTTGGGAAGGCAGATACCAGAACTTCCATCTGTTATTTAGACACTTTTAGTCCAATATGGATATTTGGATGTTGAGAAACAAATATTAATACAGCTCCTGACAAATCTGTGTTTTAAAATATTTTAATTTTTACTTCTTAAAACTTTAAGTTAATTATATGAAGGACTGCAATGGTTAAAAAAGTTATAGATGGTATTTCATTTCCTGAAAGTTTTAAAATATGGATTTCTGAGATGATTTGAGTATTGTTAATGGGAAAAGAGGGGAAGTAGATGACTTCTCAAGTTAATTTCCAGAAAAATAATTTCCTGTTATATGAGTGCTACATTTTCATTATCTAACTAGTAAGCACATTTTCAACAATATATTTACTTGTGAAAATAAAAGTAAAATAAGTCTCTACTCAGGGTCTAATTTTAAATTAAAATTCAGTTAAAATACTTTTGATTTTATATTTTTTCTAAGTGTACTCAGTAATAGTATATGAGTATGGCACAAAGAAAAAAATTATGTAAGCATACTGAGCAATTTCAGACACACAGAAAGCAGGGAAACAAACCATGCATTTAAAATATTCAGAATTTTCTGCAGTGTTCATTCATCTGAGCAGCCACAGCCCTTGAACTCTAATGATGAAGTAGGTGACCAACTCCCAGGAATACTAATCTTTAATCAACCCATATTTGAAGCATGAAATTCTCACCCCAGGAAGGTGATTGGTTAATTTAATGGGAATAGGATTGCCAAGTATGAAATATGTATAGAAGAATAATTTAGAATATTGCTATCTATTGCTCTTACAATTTGAAGAGTAAAATGTCTCTTTATCTGGAACTTACCTAATTATTTTTTCAACAAAATAATTCTAAACAGATCAAATAGGAAATGTCTCTTTTGGTAACCTTTATCGAGGCAAAATGATTGTGACTCAATTGTCTTCATATCTTTATATCTTCAATTGTCTTTTAAGCCTCGATTTAAGACATTTGATAAATATTCCCTTACAATTAATGAAATGAAACAAAGCTGAGTAGACTCCCATTAATTATATGATCTAATAATGAATATATAATAACTGACAGAATAACCCAACCACTATAAGATTGTCCCTAGAAAAAGTGCTGTAACAGTACTTATTCAAAATTTGTTTTAATGTCAAACATAAATGAATAGTTAGATCTGTAAATTAACATCTTGAAAGTTAAATCACTTGCTTCCTGTCTTCATAGATTTTATGGTCTGGGAAATCTTTGCTGTCTGATTTGATCCTATTTAACTATAAGATTTCTACACATTTTGTACCCTACTGTATTCCAGGAAAATTGTTTTAATTGTCTGAATGAAAGAAATTGTATTAATACTTCATATAAAAGTTTACAAAATATCCAAGCTGTAAGCAACTGCCCCTGAGACCAGGTCATTTTCTCTTCTGGAATAAGATGTGATATATAATGTTATAAATTTGGGGACTTAACATTTAAATCTGGAGAAATTTTTAAACTGTTATGAAATATATGCAATAAGTCTCATCCAGGTAAACTATAGAGCTGTTTAAACAAAGTACATTATTTATATTCTTACAATTACTTACTTTCTTGAAAGTGTTCTTTTTTTGTTGTTGTAGAAAATGGTGCACTTGTATAAGAGTTCATTACCCTTATTTTTGATTATTATGCTTTTGCTAATTAATAAAAAATTAAGGTGTTATTTCCTTTAATTTCATTCCTATTTCTTAAACTAATGTATTAAGCTGTTTATGTAGGTGTAAAAAATATGTGACAGAATTATATTTAGAAGAGAGACGTATTAAAATATTAAAGTGACTTTGTGTGTTTCTGTGAATCTTTCCAACCTATTGCCATTAATTATACTTCATGAACATCAAATACTGATTTTTCGATTCATATTTTAAAGCTGATTGATTGTTTATGGAAGTTTTCAGAGGCTTTTGATGTTGTAAGAAAAAAAATTAATAACTAGGCCCCAATACCAATTTTTAAATTAAAGTTAACACCTTACACTGCTGAGAAACAAATAGGAATTCACTGGCAAAGGAAGACTAATAGCGAATTTGAAATTAGAAATGAGTCATGTTTTTGAGGTTTTCAACAGTGACTTGTGTTTTTCTGTATTTAGCCAAGATTATGATGCAGTCTTGTTTTCCATCTCCCTTCATCATGATCCCAGAGTGATCTTGTCTGATGTTGTTGTCCTGTGAGATTATTTTTGAGAATGCCACATGAGGCCATGAATGCCAGGCTGGCTCCCTGCAATACTGAGTCCTAGACGTTAGAGTTCAGAAGAGCTCCTGTGTCAGGGGCTGCTATTCTCTTGCTCAAAATATATCTTCTTAACATCAGATATACCACAATATAGCAACAATGTCCTTTTTTTCCCAACCAAATTAGAAAATGTAATGACTTTTTTTTTCAACACACTGCAGAATTTACTATTGACTAGAAAGCAGTCTATACACAAAAATGATGCCAGAACATGTAATTTTATGTGTCTTAAAATTTGTATAATTGCTTTACTTAATAGTTTAAATTAAGTAGGGGAAAGATAATCTACTTTGAGTTATGTTTGGTCAAATCTCCACACAATCTGCTTTTCCTAATGCTATTTCTTACAGTGATTTCCTCTTCCCTGCATTATTGTAATTTTCATTATGTGCTCCACCTCTGGGATCAGTCAGTTTGTGAATAGTGGTCATTATATTTTGAAAATGAGTATCTCTGATCATATTATGTATTCATCTCTATAACTATACAAGATTTATTTTTCATGCCTTGCAAATGGATTAAAAGTTGACACTCCCTCCCACTATCTGAAATCAGAACTACCCTTCCTCCTAAATTCCTAAACCTTTCATGTATGTATGGACATGAAAACCATTCCCGAATATGCTTCTACTTTCTAATCTCTACATTTTGCTATTTTTATTCTCTCCTCATGAGAGAGTAAAAACATGAGATGGCCCATGCCCATCTCATGTTTTTTCTTCCTATCAATATACTACATCCCATTTCAACCAAATCGCAAGTTTTACATTTCATAGCTTTGAAGTAGTCTCACACCTTGCTTTTAAACTGATACAGCATTTAGTGCCACTAATAGAATATCACGTTATGTGGTACAATGCAGATCACTTTTGTGCCTCTCTTATTTCTCAACTAGATTATGTTTATTTTAGGTAGGAAAGGTTCATCATTCAAGCATTCAATATCAAGTGTCTAGTAAAGTCTGGACACAAGTCTTCATTTTCATAAATTCTCAAAACAACCCTCTTGATTGGAAATTTAAACTGTATTGTTTTAATATGTAAAATGCTAAAGACTATATATTTCCATTTTGACACACAGTTATCTCTTTTTCATCTTAAGGTAGTTTTTAAAAATCATTTATTTTTATAAGTATATTACTACATATTAATGTGTCACAACTGAGGGAAAGAAGTTTGAAAGCTGCTGTCAGGAGAAGTTTGTCCAATTTTTAATTATTATCTACTAGTTACTGATAAAAATGCTGAATAGTTAACAATCTTGTGAAAAAGATTATATCAACAATGTTAGTTTCTCTTACCATGCTCTAAGAAAACTTTCAATTTCAGAAAACTAAAGAGTAAATTAATTTTACAAATAAACAAAATAAAAATACTGTCTAGAAACTAGCCAAGGTTAAATTAATTAACATTTGGGATTAACATACTATTCACATTCATTATATATAGTGTAAGGATATTATACCTATGTGTGTGTGTGTGTGTGTGTGTGTGTGTGTGTGTGTATAAGGGGGAATGTGATGATCATAGATATGTTCTGGGGAACATAAACATAACAAGTCTTAATAACACAGACGGTATAGCACGTGAGATATAAGGGAGACTGGAGCAGTGTATATGGTCATAAATGGTCCAGAAGAAAGGTCTACAACAAATACTGATTGATAGGGAGTAGGAGCAATGCCCTGGAAAACAAGACCTGAGACTTGTCATGCTCCAGTTAAGGGGAATTTCAATATGATAGGAACACACAGAGAGTAAAAGCCCAAAAGAAGGCACCGAATATCCACACATTTAACTTGAATCATGTGAACTGTCAACAGTCAGTAAAAAACATAGATGTTCAAGAAAGAGGGAATTAACTTTAAAGTAACTATAGTGTTTGGGAAGAAATGTGGTTAGAGATAGGAAGTCTATCCATGCACCTAGCTATGCGTACAAAGAATCGATTTTTTTCTTAAATCATAACTCCATTGGGAAACGCCAATAATTCAATCACAGTTTTCCCCTCTGAGCATAATCCCACTATTGTTACAGGGAATCCAGTTTTCCTTCTGTTTCCATTCATTTCCCCATGGGTCCAAAGATCTTACACTCTTTCATATCTTCTGTTTTGTTTTCTTTTTAACCAGTTCTGCTCTTACAACAGTTGATTTTCTCAACTGATATTGCATATTTCTTCTTCTCTAGAAAATACTGATGCAGGCATATATAGGTTGTGGTAGGGATTCATCATAAACAAAGTACAATGAAGTATCTTTTTTCGTTTATGTAACACTCTCTATGTTTCAAGGGGTTCTGAAATATGTCTCACATGCTAGGTAGGAAATAATTTATAAAACATTATATTGTGCCTTCCTCAAAGTTCCCTGATCCAAGATGAAAACACCAGTAATCCAGGAAGGGTTTCTATTTCTAAACTAATTCCTACATTTGAGCTACCTGCATACACTTGGCCTATGACATCCTAAGATTGATTAGTACATACCAATCTATGTTGTAACTGTCAGTTTGCCTATCTCCCACATGCAAATATATGTAAGTTACTTGATGGCCAGTACTGCAAACTGTTCATCATTTGATATCTAGTTTTTGAATTTCTACTATGATTATTCTTTTTTGGTATTTTTACTTGTTACAATACACAGTTTACATATTACTTTATTGTAGTTATTTACCAACTCTTTAGAAGATTTTCCTTATTACCTAAGAAGTTATATATCTGAGTGCATTATATAATAACAGAACACACAGAGAGATACCCCACAAAACAACATATATACTAATACATGCACAATTATCCTTCCATCTAGTAAAACTTTCATCACCTAGTCTATAGAGAAATTTAGGAACTATCCATGCAACTTAACACACAGGAAAAGATATTATATATCTCAGGATCCCTTTCTGAGATCTACCCTTCCTCATGATTTTGCTGAAGAGCTCATTATCAAATTGCTAGCACATTTTTATCTCTTTAACTGCTAACTCATTTAGATCATTATAGGCCTGCAGGCTGCCTAGGTTTCCAACATCAACCCAAGGATAGTTCTGTGTTGCTATTGTCAGCATTTCAGTCTCAACTGAGATTATTCAGTTCAATCTCATATTTAACCTTCAACTTTTGTCTAAAATGCTCAGCAGCACTTTGAAACAACACATCATTTACATATCATCACCCCAGTATGATCCAAACTACAGTTAGCAGGATGCAGTAGCTTCAAGAACTTGGGGTGATGTTCCTTCTGAGCCAGTCAGAAGAGTTTTCTAATGGACCAAAAAGTTTTAAGACTCCAAAATATATATAGTAAAGTCTTAGATAAAAACTTGCTATTAAAATCAGAAGTGAAGGAGAAGCAATAAGAAAACTGAATGTAGTTTCTTGATATTCATTGTCATGAAATTATATGAAATAGCACAGTAGTGATTTTATTTTTATACAAATCAATAGTTATATTCTAACCTCTTTAAACATTAATATTCTATGCAAGGTTTAATGTTTTGGATGTCCACCACAAAAGACATTGTTATTTCATGATGGATAGTGAAGAAGCACTTTAGCACATTAAACAAGTTACTAATTGTTCCAAAGATAAAAATAATGACTTTATGAGCTGAAAATACCTTTATACTGTTACTAATGGGTTCATTTTTAAGATAGTGATACTTTTACTATAAACATTATAATCTGTATTAGAGATGGTTGATTAAAAGAATGATCTGAATTATCCTCATTCTGCTTATGTTTAATCATTGAGTTAAAAGTAATAAGCAATTCATGTTGGTTTCAATAGGCAAAAATAGGTCCACAAACATTATATCTGTTCCCAAAGAGGAGACTACACAGATTCTAATAGTATTCTTTATGAAAATTAATCACACTGAATTTCATTTATTCATCTATTAAAATGCTAAAAGTGATACAAATACATTTATTGTTCTACTGATCCATTTCAGCCAACACTTAAAGAACACAAACCTAGAACACTGAATGGGAATCTGTCAGAAGACAACTGGAGAGATAACTTTGTCCTTAGGGAATAATGTTAAATAAATGAATTTAATACAAGAATAGTAGCTACAATATGTGTCAAAGTTCATATATCTCTTCTTCTTACAATATGTAAATTATGTGTAATGTATTACCACTTATATGTATATATGTAGTGTTGTAGTGTTCAGGTACAAATTCCATAACACTATTTCATTAGAATCAGAGTGTTATGATTTAATTGTTCTTTTAAGCTACACACATACTTACAAAAGTGAGCAAGGCCGAACTATTTGTTAATTGCACAAATGCATTAGTTTCCTTAGAGATAATTTTTAAATTAATTTTAAACAAAAATTAAATGACAATTTTTGGTGCATTTTTTCTAAAAAATTTATATATATTCAAATTTTAATCACTTCACCCATAGAGGCTAGTGACCAAATAGTTTTAAAATGATGTTCTGAGATAGTCCTTAATAATAATTTTTAAATAAACAATTTTTCAGAAATGTTTTAAATTTACAGAAAAATTGTAGAGTACACAGTGTTCCAATATACCCTACACATCATGTAATTCCCCTATTATTAACATCTTACACAGTAGAGTACATTTATTGCAATTAAGAGAAATATGTTGATACATTATTATTATTGACTACCCACCACATTTTATTCAGGTTTCCTTACTTTTTAACCTAATGTCTTTCTCTGTTCCAGGATTCCATTCAAAGTAATGACGTTACATTTAGCTGGCATGCCTCCTTAGACTCCTCTGCTCTGTGACAATTTCTCAGAATTTTCTTGTTTTTGTTGACTCACAGTTTTGAGACATACTGGTCAGGTATTTTGCAGAGTGTCCCTCAGTTGAGATTGGTCTGGTATTGTGATCACGATTATACTGATGTTATTCATTTTGGGGAGGTTCACAGAGGTAAAGTGCCCTTGTCATTATATCACATCAAAGTTACATACTATCAACATGATTTTTCACTGTTGATGTTGACCTTATTCACCTGGCTGAGGTGGTGTTTGTCAAGTTTCTCTGGCGTAAAGTTACTCTTTCAATACCGTATTCTTTGGAAGAGAGTCATTGTGTGCAGCCCACATCTAAGGAGTGAGGAGTTATGCTCCCCCTCCTTAAGGGCAGAGTATCTGCATAAATTATTTGGAATTATTCCACATGGAAGATTTATCTATTCTCTCTCTTTAATAAATTAATTTATTCATTAATTTTTATGTGAGTGCAAATTCATACATTTGAAAATATATACTTTGGGTTACTAACCAAAGTTCCTGTATTTATTTCATTGCTTAAGTTGTTCTAATTTTGGCCATTGGAAGCTCTTTCAGTTGACTCTCATTGTCCCTCCAACATATCTCCCTCCCAACATTGTGGGTGTGTTAATTGCTTGTTTGCTCTTGAGGACTTTCTTACTTTTTGGTACTGCAGGATGCTTCAGGGTCATCTTGTATATTTCCTGCCCCAGCCCTAGAACCAGCTGTTTCTGCAAGGAGCACTTTTACTTTTGTTGGTGAATGATAATAGAAACAAAGATCTAGATGCTAAGTGTGTTGATTGCCATTAGAACATCATAGGAACTGGAGGCAACCTGGGGCTCACGGCCCAAGATAAGAACTAGGGGCCACAAAGCAGATGCATGTTTGAGAGAGATGAATTGACCTGAACAAGAGAATTCACCTTATATAGAGCTAAAAGGGAGATAATGTGATAATACCGAATTAATACTCAAGTAGAATAGAAAACTTAAAAATTAAGGTTTGAAACAAATTATCTGTTAAATACTCACTTTGTCACTTGTAACTATTTCCTATTAAATTATTTTTATAAATTCACTGGGATTATATATATATAATACATATATTTTAATTCAAAACATATTATTGATATGCTATATTAATAATATTTAGTATGTAAATAAATATATATAATTATACATATTCTTATAATTTCTAATTAAAATTAACTTCAAATTAATTAGTTAGATTTGTACAGAACATCCTCTAATATTTTTCTTTCCTTTTTATATCTTCTTACTGTTGTACATCCTGAGTTTATTCTCATGATTATATTTGTTATTTTGTCAAAAGTAAACTTTCAATTATCACTATATTTACTATAAAAATAAAATATATATTTTATTTGTTTTACTATATTTGTTGTTTTCCTATATTTCTTAGTTTCTGTTGAGTGATTCATCTATAGTTATTAATTAATCTCATTCATTTATTATTGTTTTAAATTATTTTATCCATTTATACAGAAATAGTTGGAGCATGAATTTAACTCTGAATGCAATTTTAATTACATCTCAAACAATGATACACATTATTGTCTTTTTATACATTAATAATAAGTTATAACAGTGGATTTAACTTTCTTATGCCACTAATTCTAATGTTAACATGTTGCAGGAACACCCTCATAGACACACCCAGAAATAATCTTTAACATCTGGGCAACCCATGATCCAGTCAAGCTTACACATAAAATTAATCATTACATGTACTTATTTTCTGTCTTATATTTTTAATGTCTATGCTCTTCAATGATTCCTGTTTTATGTGGGAACTCAGCTCCATCTTAGGTAGTTTCAAGATCTTATCTCTTATTTCCCATATGGTTATTTTATTCTACAGGTATTGGTAAAGTACAAGGTTTTCCAATTTGTTTAGCACCTTTCACATTTCTCTTGTTTCAGGATCTTTCTTTACAAAAACAGATAAGCATTTAATGTGGATTATAATTTATTAACTATCATTGGTTTTTGAAGTGAGATTTTTCTTTTTCTTTCTCTGCTTACATATAAAAATATCATGGATATGCTCAGAGATCATTAGCTATAGATCCAACTTATATTAAAACAAATAACTTTGTGCATATTTATATCACATATACATACAATGGGGTTATACATTTTATTATTTTATTGCCATCTTTATCCTCCTCCATCATATCTATTTGTATTTTCACCAAATATTTCTAGGCCAATTATTCTCAACCAGGAGCAACATTTTTTACCAGGGGTTATTTGGAAAAGTCTGCAGACATTTTTGATTTTCACAATCGAGGGGTTGGTATGGGGATCTAGCAGGTAGAGAACAGAGATGCTGCTAAATATTCTATAATGTGGAGAACATCCCTTGCAAAAGAATTATGTGGAGCAAATGTCAGTAGTGTGAGGTTGACAAGCCCATCTCTAGGTACATGGCAATAAGGGTCTTCTCTCTCCTCTTGCTTTGGTAAATGGAATATGAGAGCAAATAACATGTGTCACAATTTGGTAAAGTTTTAACAGACAGTTCAAAATATAAAATGCTGCTATTTCCTTCCCATAAAGTACCTTGACTTAGATAAGTGATGCCCCTTTGGCTTGCATATTTGAGTGAGAAACATGTGGAACAGAGGTTTACTTAAGAAAGACAAGAACTTAAAATAGACAAGTACTATAAGTGAGAAAGACATGCTGTTATTTGAAACTATCGTGGTTTTATTTTTTTTTCCTATAACGTAATCTAGGAATTACCACGTGACCATTTAAAATTTAATTAAAACTACATTAAAAATTAGTGCTTCAGTTGCACTAGCCACATTTCAAGTGCCGTAAAAATTGCATGTACCTAGTAGCAACTATATTGGACTATGCAGATAGATAATTTCTATCATTAGGAAAAGGTTTTTTTTTGGGGGGGGAATATATTAATAGGCTATTCTCAATGATATATCTCTCCTCATTTCCCCTCTTTGCAACTGCAGGAAACTCAAGTTCACATAAAATGTATATTAGGGCAGTCTGTGTGTGTGTGTTAAAGTGTGATTGTTTTATAAATTCACCTACATTTTGTTTTTCTCAATCAAAAGTATCTCATGATTTTTTTAAATTACTTCATTTTAATGCTGTATAATGTCCATGATAAGATGCTAGATTGATTTTCAGTTCCTTTACCCGTCTCCTATCTTTGTTTTCCAGGTTTGGCACTGTGTGTTTCAGGGGTGAGTTTGGCCACTTCAGATATCAATGAAGCAAACAACCTTTTATATAAAGTTTTATATTTTGGTTCTTTCATTTCTATAGGAGAAAGTCCCTGGAGTACTTTTTGGGCATGAGCTATGCTTTATTTATTTATTTTTGATAGGATCTCTAGACTATCTTTTTTCCCAAAATGGTTGCATCAATTCATATTTCTACCAGTAACACAAAAGACTGTTATTCACTGAATGCTATACTGCTCAAAACAGTCTGCACGGTGTTTGATATTTCATTTTTTCTTTGCTTCTCTCTCTGTGATTTCTAATGAATTTTGCTATTATGGTTTTTGAAATTTTGATATGCTTGAGAATTCAACAGTTTCTCTTTTTGTTCTTACTTGCATATATTTAAGTTAAGTTTGTAGGAATCTTCCATATAGTACTCTTTATTTCTCTTTTATTTACTCAACTGCACTTTATCTAATCACTGGTTATTGTACTTTTTCCCATATAAAAACTTAATTTTTATATTATAAAATGTATTTGTCTTTTATTTTATAACTCACAGAATTAATGTCTTCATTATTAGCATATTCCTCTACCCTGGGGTTTTATATGTGTTCTGTTTGATATTGTCCTGAGGATTATATTTTTTTCAGTTTGCATAACTGTAATATATTTAGAGTTTATATCTTTTGTTGTTAAATTCGATTATTTTTATTTATATTTAACTTTAGATTTGAGTAAATTATGTTCAATATTTAATTATTTTAAATTATTTAAGTTTAACATATGGTTTGTTTTTAAGACTTTTATATTTTAAGGTCTACTAAATTAAATTTAGGGTTATCTGCATAATAACTGTATAATACTACTTGAGTGATAAGAATTCTTAAAATGTAACTACTTTGACGACTATATAGACTACCTGTGTTTTGCTTGAGTGTTATGACTTTAGACGTCTACTGTAAAATTCTTGTGTCTTCAGTGAAAATTATGCCTTGTCTTTCAAGTACACCTGAATAGACTTCTCCTGACTTCAGGACCAAAGAGTTCATGACATGAGATGTTTCTAGTGAAGACGATAGAATTGATAAGACCCATTACCTAAGCTTTGCCATTCCTTTTGACTATTTCATCTTTGACAGATGGTAAAAATGTATTAAAGCACAATTAAGGTTTTACTTACATAAATATTTAAATAAACAAATGATCAAAAGAAAGGAGATAAAAATCACTACTCCTATGATCTCTCTTATGTGTGTATGGATTTTTTTAATGTGATAGTATCTTTATTCTTTAATGGTATGTTTTTAATAATTTTAATATATAATCAAATATTCCCATATAAAATAAATTTTAATGTTTACCTAATATTCTACCTCATTTTGCCAAAAATTTATTCAGTAAATTTTATTAGATATTTATATTTCAAATTATTCTCTTTGAAAAAGATATAAATTATTTGTCCATATACTTATTACCTTGGGAGTAATCCCTAGATTCTGATTCCACAATTACTTTTGTATTGTTAAATTCCTTCTAAAAATAATTGTATTACAGTGGCAACCTATGGTGGAAATAATTAAATGTTGTTGTCTACTCTATTTGGAACACCAGATTGTATATGTTAATAATAGTTCTTAAAAAGCAAATGCTATTGAAAGACTGAAAAGTAAATTCACATAAACTAGTAGTTACTTCTAATCTTCTCCCTACATCATGATTAGTTACTTCTAATCATCTCCCTTCTCCCTACATAAGATTGGTCCCCAATCTTATCAATACTTCCAACTCCTTACTTCATCTCTTTCTCCCTACAAATAAGAAATTTCTTGATATTTCTGTATCTAATCTAATATCTATTGCAATGCCTGCCACAGACTATATGCTCAATATATTTGGAATAAATTAATGTTTATGATTTCGGTCTCACAAATTTGGACTAAAAAGTAATTCTACCTTTCTTTCTTTTTTTTTTTTAATACTGAGACTGTATTGCTTATTTGGAAATCCAGTCTTTTCCTAAAATTCTCTTAGTCACCTTTACAGACTCTTACACAGGTTCACAGTTGTATGAGGGAAATAGAAAATGAGAAAGGCTCCTCATATCATACAGAAACAACACTTTATAATTTTTTTGACCTACCTGATGATTACTGCAGCCTTCAAGACTAGTTCACTGACTTTTTCAAAGCAGCAGCCTGGAGTCTGCTTCTGGTATGAGTTGAAGAAATGCCTCCATTAACCACTACTGCTGAAACTTGTTCTCATCAGCCTCTGGCTTGTGGGGTTTGAGACATAGTACAATCATCTGCTCATTTATTCAAGCCATTGTGGCTCTCAAACATAAAGGAGGTCACTCTTTCCCAAGTCACACATGGTGAAGGCTGTCTCATATCAAAAAAGTGCTTGGTCCCCAATCTTATCAATACTTCCAACTCACAGAAGAGTGCACATACCACAGAGACTTGTTTTATTCTCCTAGCATGTGGTCAACAACTCTGTGAGTTATGCCAGGCCATTCTTTGACCAAATAATCACTCTTCAGTGTCCAGCTAACCATGGTGAGTTGCCCAGAGGACCCAATTCAGTCTCACTTCTATGGTGGATTATTTCTCAGGGACTGCAGTGGCCCCTTCCTTTAAATCATCTTGGTCAGGGTAACCTAATTCATCCAAAGGGTTTCTTTTTCAATAAAGCTTAATTACCAAGAGACAGAATTAAGAAACCCTTGACCTTGTAGGCAAATTTGCACTACTATAGTCCTAAAATAGCCAAGTTCTTTGGTGAGGAGCACCATGACAACATACACGTAAACAGAGTTTACACGGTGTCATCAGAATGGCCTGATATACAGTTCCTCGTGAAAATGGGAAAACATTCTTGCCTTGCAACAGGGGGTAGTCACATAGTTATTTCTAGGGCAAAGGGATATTTCTCCAAAATGAATTGATGTTTCCATTTATAGACAGAAAAAAATAATGACTTTTAAGTGATAAAATGTGGTGCCAAAAAAAAAAAAAAAATCTTCTCCACAGGTGCCTTTTTTTGTTTTAACCAATGAATAAATAAAATCCAATTTTTTAAAAACAAAACAAAAGCATATATATATATATATATATATATATATATATATATATATACACTTATACATATATAAAATCTTATTGTATTGATATATTTGACAAAGGAGTTCATTTGGTTGGTTTGAAGATAAAAGTATCACACTTAATGAGTATTTCAGAAAATTATAACGACTGGCTTTTAAGATCATTCCTAGCTGTAGGTGACTAACCTTACTTAATGAACATTTTGTGGGTCTGTGCCCACATTTCCTTTATGCCTGTTTTCTGTCCTTCACAGGACATGAAAATATTTCACAGTCACTCTATAAACAGGCAGCTAATCTGTTAATGTCAATGGAAAGTTTATTAATGTGTAAGTTATATAGCCTACATCCACACATATGTCATATCATGTGACAAGCCACCGTTTGTTATACAACCTTCCATGCTCAGACATATGTCGATTAATAGAGCAGAGGATGAACATATCAAAAATTAATTTTGTGAAAGGTTATTTTCTGAGACAAGTAAATTGTTAAATTACTTAAATAAATAGGTAAAGTAAGCATGCTTACAGATCCGCTTGCCTCTCACAGTGAGCACTGGAATAATAGCTTACTTATCATAAGTAATGATTTCACACTATGTTAAACTGAATATTTTCCATGATTACATTTCAGTTAAAAAAATAGATAAACTATTAGATTTATAACTTCTGGAGCTAACTGACACAGTAAACAAGGTCAGAAATATAATATATTTCTGTACATGTAAAAGAAAACTTTCATTCCTTAGATATCATGTTAGTATGGTAAACTGAAACCAGTACCCTGCTTGCATAAAAGTTTAAGGACACATTCTGACATATTGATTTTTACTCATGTGGTTTTTTTACGCAGTAAATTTTGTTAATGTGGAAGCTGAGGAACATTAGTCTATTTTCCCCCCTTAGAAAATAACAGCATTCTACTAGCACCTTCCAAAATAAATACGTTTTTAATGGAATAAAAGAAGTAAAATAAAATTACATGTTGAATTTGTTAAAACTGAGGAAATACTTAAAATATTTAAGTCTTTCATGAAAAATGCTACTTAACAATTCTAAGTTAGTATAAGTATGTAACAAATGCTATTAGGGCTTTATTAATTGGTTTCCTTCTTTCCTTTGTTGTTGTTGTTCAAGTCTTTCAACTTCCATAAAAACTGTGAAGTACTTTAAAGTACATTGAATAACTGTCATGAGTAAGATATGGAGAGTAAAATTAAGTAACTTAAGTAAGAAAACATAACAATAAGTCTTTTTTTAGGAAATGCCTACATTTCTTTATGATAAATTACAATGAATTAACTATTCATTTTGAATGACTGGCTACAATACCAGTCATAATAAGATTTACATTTAAAATTTTAGATTTAACATGTTTTCTACGTATATGTAAAATCTCTTTTTAAAAAGTTTTTGAACGGGAAATATGATTGAATATACATATCTGCTTTTTATTTTCCTTTGGAAAATATTATCTTGATGATAAGTATTGCTTTCTTCTAGGTAAACACATACACACACACACATACACACACAGAGTCAACTAAAATGAGTTAGTAAGTGTGGAACTTATGCAGATAAAAAAAGGAAAATTGAACACTAAGTGCACCCAAAATATTTGTGAAGCATATTTCTATATTATCCAAATTATTTGTCATAAATATTAAATATAAATCAGTTTATGTTATGTATCTCTTATACTCAAGATTTGGTTGACTTCTAGTTTACCAGTCCTTTGTTGTAAATTTTAAATGATAAAGGACAATATTTAAAAAGAAATAGTAATTATATTTGTAAATACTGTTTTGTATAAGATAATGTAAATGTGAAATGATAGAACATTCTTTTAAGGTGGCTTTGTAAAACTTTGTAAAAAAATATAATGTGTAAATGTTAATTTATAAATTAGTGTTTATTTTTTTTAATGACTTGGGCATCATGGATCTATATGCATATGTCTGTCTATAAAATATGGAGCTATATACCTCTCTATTTGGGTAAGAAGAAACAGATGTATACAGTAAATTGTATACAGTCCAGATAGTTCAAGAAACAGTAAGATTTGTACTAAAATAGGAAGAATTATAGCAGTAGTCACACACCAAATGAAGAAGTAAAGGAAGTTTGAAGCCTGTTGACCACCCTTAGAAGAGTTTTGTTTGGATTTCATCCCCATTTTCCAGGTGATAAATCCTTTGGATACCTATAATAATTATAATGTAGTCATGAATTTGTCTTCAAATGAGATTTTGTGCCCTGGGACAAAGGTTTAATTGACATGGGGAAGAGGTTCATGTAGAAGACAGGCAGATGGAAAGTGTCAGAGAAGGGAAAAACGTGATCTTATACCTCTATGTCATATATAAAGGTGGATTTCCTTGATAATTTTGAATTTCAACAGACATGGGTTTTCAAATAATGGAGTGAATGTAGTTGCCTTTAGGTTTATTCAAATACCAGTTGAATACCTCTGTAATAACTGGAAACAATACAGCTGATAGAATTTGATTTTGTGCTAGATATTTGAGGCTTTCTACAGTCATAGGGCTAGGCTTCCAACTAACAACCAGGGGCAATTTGGAAGGAAGTTATTTTTGCTCCCATTTGCTTCATAATATATTTTGTTCAGGATTTTATCTTCACCACTTCACTCACTGTGTGTTGGAAGAATTCCTCAATAAGTTCCTAATTATGGACACATTGGGCTCATTAGATTCTTTTGTTTTATTCATTTCTCACTAATATTTCTATTATGAACTTTCTTTTTCTTATTTTTGCCTCTACCTTGGTGTTAGAAAAGCTATTCTCACTGGGTCTTCACTGATGTTTTGGTCCTCTCATTCTATATGACAACTTAATCACAAACTCTGTATCCTCATCTCAAAGTATTCTTTTCTGAAGTCTAATAAAATGGATCCAACATCAGTGGCTCAGAAATATCAAGAAGTTGTTATATCCCATATTGTACTCACTAGCAGTAGCAACAGAGCTCCTTTCCTTGCTCAGTAGTCTTCATCAGAAGGAGTGTCATCTTCATCATCATCTGTCAAAGAAGCCAAAAACTGGAACTCATCCTAGACACTTCTCATTCTTGTTTCTCCTACATCAACTTAGTCACTTGTTTCCACATATTTACTTTTATAACGTTTTTCAAAACTCAGCTCTGACATCTATTTTCTTCCTCTCACATGGGTTATTGTAGTAGATTCCTAATTGTTCCTGTGCCTAAAAAATCATTTCTTTACTATATTATACCCTAAACATACCTCTAATACATCATTAAACATCCTTAAACACAGTGAATACATAAATTTACTGATTTTCATAGGTAAATATTATATTTATCTTTGTAAGCATTGTAGTGCATAATACACCAAAACTGCTCAATGTCTGATAACTAAATTTAAATATTCTGAATTCTTCAGAGTACAGTTGGTATCTAGACCCAGATATATTTATTTATACATGTGGCAGCCATGAAAAAATGCCTCTCAATCTCTGTCTGCAGAGAGTATGGTTGACTGATGGCTCCAGCTGCTACACTCTGTGATTCATCACTTTTCACACTGAGGCCACACTTCCCACAGATTTCAGCCCATGACTCATCATGGCAGGAATATTAAGTTAGCCCTGTTCTTGGGAGACATAGGACTCAACTGAGGAGTGATGTTGGCTCAGGAATGGACTTGTTGAACACTCTTAGACCTGATTTGCCTTCTAAGAGACTTTCACTCAAACTTTCTTCCTTCCCTCTTGCCTTTATCTGGGGTCAGATCAGCATCAAAGACTAGTAGCTCTCCCAGCCTTTCCTTGTTCTTTTCCCTTTTCCTTGTTAAGCATTGCCATTAATAAATCACATGTATGGCTTATTCAGTCTAGCTGTCTGCTTCAGAGAGCATCAAGACTAAAACAAGTGGTACCAGAAGTGTTCCAAGAATACAGGTCGTAAGATGGGGAATCTGGGACTGGCTCTAAACCATGCATCAGAGTTGAGGTACAATTGTTAGGTAAGGTGCTGAGTGCCCTAATACAAGATAGTGACTCAGCTGCTAAATATTTTGTTGGCTGTTACCTTGGAAAATTTCCAGCATTGGTAAATGCTGCAGCAGATGTGATGATTCAGGCATTCAAAAATATGGGGGGCAGAGAGCAGATGGGAGGACAGTGCCTATAAGTAAAGAGAACTAATTGGTTACTGCTAAGGTAGTATTGGTGTCAACAGAGCAATATTAAGAGACTAAGGGCAAGAAGTTAATAGCTAAGAGGCCAAAAGGTCTATAAAAAGGAGCTTATCTCTAGAAAAGTGGAAAAACAGACTGAAGTTGAGCAGCACGCTGTAGACCTATTTATTAAAGTTGGAGATCTCCTCAGACATTTAGATGCTCAGTGCTCGCAGATCTGTTATGGGAAAAATCCAGATCCGGAAATATGGGGCAGGGGCATGTGTATGGATATACCTGTATATGTTGATTTTCTGGACTTCCAGAGGTTGCCTACCCTTCCTAGTAAGAGCTAGCACTGTGTTCTGCTGGAAGTTGCTGTAGAAGAAGAGAAGGTGCTGCCCCACAAGGCAAGAGGTTTTCTCCTCAGGAGCTACCCCTATATCCCTTTCTGATTGCCAGAATAATGATAGCAAAAAATCCCAGGAAATCCTGCCTTGGAATGCACTGAACCTAACATAGGAAAGAGACCATAAACCAAAAGAGTTGCAAGAAATAGTCATCATGTTTGGACTGGAGCCAGGGGTGTATTCCTAGGATTTACTCTTAGGGTTCTTGATCAAGGAGGCCAAAATGTAAGAGTAAGCAAGCAACTACTTATTGAACTGGGGATCTCTATCCCAGGACATAGTTATTATCTTAGGAGAGACCTCAAAGTATTAGGAAAAAAATTGCTACTGAGGAGGCCCTTAGAAACCTGGGAAAGGTAAATAGTGAGCACTAAAGCGGTGGGGGTGGGGGAATGTTTGCATTGTCCTAGGAGATGGTATAGAAGAAGGAGGTTAAGAGAAATGGGCATACTGGCATGGATATATTATATAAGGTCTGGATACCCATCAGAGATTTATATTCCATGAGAGAGCCCAGAAGAACCATTCACCAAGAATATGAGGTAAGAGGGGCATCAACAGTACTCTGCAGAACAAGGCTGACATGGAAGAGGCAGCTGCAGAGTTGGACGATAGGGCTCAAAAGTAACAGAGGTCGGAATTCAGCACTTAACTGCCAGGAGGCTGCAATTACTGTTATGACTGACAAGGTCAAAAGGAAATATAAAACACTTAACCGACAAAGATTTGTGAAGATGGTTAAAGGTGTGCAGACTTCCTTAAGAGCAAAATAGAGTAGCAACCCCCAAGGATGAGGCTTAATTTGTCACCAAGTGGCCTGTTGTTCTCCTTGAGCAATACTGCATGCAATATCCACAGATCAACACTGATCTCTGTTCTGACAGGTAGAACATTCATAGACAGAGTAGTTAGATCTTCCTTGGTATATGGGAGCTCTTACTGTTGGGCCCATATTTAACTTAAGTCTTGGCCATCAGGGCTGTTTAGCTCATGGGTCAATAGTGTTGTTTTAGTGTACTAATATAGGACAGATGTATTTTTAAAAATTCATGGATTTATATTGATATTTCAAATTTATATTTAGTACTATAGGATGTTTACTTGATTTTTTTTTTTTTTTTTTTGTGATACACGGGCCTCTCACTGTTGTGGCCTCTCCCGTTGCAGAGCACAGGCTCCGGACGCGCAGGCCCAGCGGCCATGGCTCACGGGCCTAGACGCTCCGCGGCATGTGGGATCTTCCCGGACCGGAGCACGAACCCGTGTCCCCTGCATCGGCAGGCGGACTCTCAACCACTGCACCACCAGGGAAGCCCTGTTTACTTGATTTTAAACTTTAATTTCTTTGTTCTCTTGTACTGAAAATCTAGTAAGCATAACTACTTATTTGTTTTATTTATCTATAAACAAATTTTCATATATACAATTTCAAAGTAATAATGACAGTATTGTTTTGAACAATAAAAAAGCAGAATAAATTTTAAGATTTATTTGAAGTTTTATTTGATTATAAAATATATTCAGCTAAGAATAAAATGTAGGAATACAGTGTTCTGAAGACACTGGAAATAATTCCTTCTCCAGTGTGACTAAGCAAACAACTCGATGTATAGTTAGATTTATTTGTTTTGATTTCCTTTCAATTTTTAGAAATTTTCTTTTTTCTTATTGATTTGGTCCTGAATGAATTCATAAACTACAGTCACCATGGTTCTTTACCTAAAATTCTCACATCTGTTGACTTTGAATAAACTATTTGATTGAATTATAAACATACATTACAGGAAAATACATAGGTTATATGTATACCTCAAAACCATGGGAGTATATAACCATGCAAACACCACCCAGGCTAAAAGCAGAAAAATACAATATTAGAATATCCCCAGAAATAGCCTTAGTGTGCCTCCCAAATATCCCTGCCTCTTTCCCAACATTTTTTATGATCATTTTTTGCCTATTTTTGATATTTATATAGTGAGATTTGAACACATAGTAAGACATCATGTTGTTGCAGCCTATATTTATTTTTTAAAATTTACTTTGCTGATAGCATTGTATTTTTAAAGTATTTCATTATTCCTGTATCCATTCTATTGTTGATAGATTATATTCAGTTTTTGGATGTTTTTCATGTCTTTCAAATGTCTTTTGCTGCAATATGTATGCATATCTTTAAATTTCAAAGATAAATCTTAATGTATTACCAAATAATTTATACCAGTTTTACAACTTCCCCAGCAAGCTATGAGGATTCTTATTTCTTCACTTTCTTCCCAATGTTTCAGATTGGCAGTCTATTTTCAATTTTAGTATTTCTGCTTTATTTATGATGTTATGATCTCATTGAGGTTTTAATTTATATTCCCCTGATGACTAAAGTAATGAAGAAACTTTTCATATATTTACTAGCAAATTGTACATTCTTCTTTTAGAAGTGTCTGTCTAAACCTTTTCTCTATTAAGTTTTCTGCCTTTTCTAATTAATTTATAGGTATTCTTTATACCTCCTTGATGAGACACTTATGGCTTATATGTGCTATAAATACCTGCTCTACTCTATGATTCTGACAGCACACAGTAGAAGTCCAGAAACAGATGTCCATATACACAGTCATTTGATTTATGACAAAGAACTGTGAAAAAGAGCTGAATTTTCAATAAGTAGTGCTGAATCTTTTGGATTCTGTAAGGAAAAAAAAAAGTGAAATTTGATGCTTATATCATCCCAGAAACAAAAATGAAATCCAGGTATAAAAGGTAAAACAAAAACATTTCTAGAAGATAACACAGGAGAGTATCTGCATAACTTTGGGGTAAGAACTGGTTACTTAAATCAGATGAAGAAAACACTATCATAAAGGGAAAGATTGACACATGTGACTATATTAAAATCAAAAATGCTATTCACCATTTAAATGAGTAAGAAGCCAAAAATTGATAAGGTTCAAATTTCAATAAACATTTTATTCTACTGATATTGTATGTCCTACTTTTTCCCCAAAATATGTATTTCTTGCTCAACATTTTTCTTTCATTGTTCATGATTCTTCTTTTATTATATAAAATATATTTTTTATCATCTCTTGATATTTCTCTATTTTTTACATTCTTGGGGGGGCTATGATCCCCCCATATATTTGTTTTTGGAAAACCTTTAAAGAGTTCAGTAATCCTTGATCACTGTAATTTTTGTTCATAACTATATCTTAAGCAAGAAATTATTTTTCTTTTTCTATATTATAGAAAAATTTCTACAAGGAAAGTATTAATTCCCTGTGTGCTATCAAGATCCCCAGTTCCCTCCAGTTGTAAACTTTTAACCTGGATTCTTATCTTCTACTTAAGAAAACTGCCTTTGAACTTTATACTCTTGTGGCATATGGATTGGGGTTTTCTTTCCTGATAGGAGAATCCCTTCACCAAAGCAAAGTCTCACCACAGACAGTGTATCAGTTTGCTAGGGCTGCCATAACAAAGTACAACAGATTGGGTGTTTTAAACAACAGAAATTTATTTTCTCACAGTTCTGGAGGCTAGAGGTCAGATGTTAAGGTACTTGCAGGGGTGGTTTATTCTGAGGCCTGTCTCCTTGACTTGTAGATGACCACTTCATGTTCACATGATATTCTCTCTTTATATATATTTGTGTCCAAATTTCCTCTTCTTAGAAGGACAACTATCATATTGGATTAGGGCCCACCCTACTGACCTCATTTTAACTCAGTTACTACTTTAAAGACTATCTCTAAATATGGTCACATTCTGAGGAACTAGGGCTTAGGCTTTTCACATAAACATTTTGGGGGACAGAACTCATCCCAGGACAGATGGGATGCTTTATTAACTTGAACATTCCTTTTATTGAGACTGTCCTTCCAGGATCTTATATATATAAAATATATACAGGAATCAGATGCCTGTCACTGCCTCACACACCCAATACCTCATCACCATTTGTGATATAACACTGAAATAATATCCTTAATTTTAAAGATATATATCTCTTCCTGAAATGCCTCACTTTGCTAGATAACTACTCTGGATTTAAGACATTCTTTCATTTATGTTGTGTGATTTTTCACTTTATTTCTCTTGAGAAGGTTTCAAACATGATGCAGCAATTTTGTATTTTCATTTGATAACATGCATATATCTGCTCAGCCTAACATGTTGGTTGGTAGAGACAAAAGAGAGTACATCACTGTTGGAAACCATTTGGAAATACATGTCAACATTGTTGTTAATGTATTAAATGACAAACACTAGTTCCAAAATAATATATTTAAGATCTATCTATCTATCATCTACCTACATATCTACTTAAGTAAAGAGGGAGAGAGTTTTTAAAAGGAATGTTAGAAAGACACTTTTATACTCTAAGGGTTAATTGTGGTTAAACCAGGGAGGCTAATGGTGATGCAAAATTAAGGGGATATAAAATTTCCCTTTGTCTGAATGACTCCTTTGAACCTGCTTTTTAACTCTTCACAGTGAACATCTGCAGTCTGAGTATACTTACACTGGACTTTTGTTTCTAAAATAAACTTGAATTATTTTGTCAGAATTTGCCACACTTTACAAAAATGTCCATGAACCCAGTAATTCTATGCCTAATAATATGTCATGAGGTAGCAAAAGGAAAACTGTATAAACAAATTCATTCCAGCTACAAAATATTTGGAAAATCCAACTGTCTGACCAGTAGATTACCTATGAATAGTTTATATATATAGTTGTGTAAATGCTCTGTAATTGCTAAAATATTGATTATTTGTAAACTGTAATAGTGTGGATATAAAATTATGTAAAAAATGAGACCACTATAATGTGTATGTGTAAATGTTTGTGTACTTACACACATACATATATTTGTGCACACACACATGCTAAGTAAAATTGTCACTTGCCATCTACCTCTACAAGGGTTAGGTCACTAGCCATTGCAGTCATTGACATTCAATGACCTTCAACATTCTGAAAAGAGTTCAGGGTGGAGATCAGGAAGGACGCACTCTGTGCTCTGGGAAAAACTGACAGAACAGAACCTCAGATAATTAGATATTTTAAGGAGGAGATTTATGAGCCCGATTCTTGCATCTTCTCATATCTAGAAAAGTACTAAAATCAGTAACGGAGACATATGCTCATATGCCTCAATTTGATGTGACTGTTTATTCCTTTGAAATAAAATAGACTATACACATATGTTAAAAACTAAATGGAATAGTTTTTCCTATCTATTCAACAGATAAATTACAAATAGGTGCATAGTTTTGGCAGCATGTGATAAAAATCTATTGAATTTATGTTTTAAACAAAGTTAAGAACCATTTAACTTAAATAGGACTAACTATGCTATAGAAACAGAACTAACAAGGCAAAGCAGAGGTATATGAAATATTTGACCTCTCTAACAAAACAGTTATGAATACTAGTGGAATTTGTCTCTATGGACAAAAATAATTTACCTTTGTTATTTAATATTACCTATAAAATGGTGAATAGGACATCAGAATTACCACTGATGGAACCAACGTTTTAGACATTCTATTTTAAAACCATTGGTCAAAGTAAATCTAAGCAGAATGTGCAGTGGGGGGAAAAAGTCATGGAGCAGAGAAAAATGTGATAACTTGCTGCTTGGGGCTTTGTGTTTTTGCCCTGAAGTTTGTAGCCTCTTCGCTCCTGCTCTATCATTCAGCAGAGAAGCCACTTCCTGAATATATTTAATGATATTCTAAAATAACACTTTTCTAGGAATCCAAAGTGCCCCTGACAGCAAGAGGTAACCAAACATTCAGTCAGCTAAGATTCAATTTTAGATCTTCATGGAACACTATGACACATTATTTAAGAAAAAAAAAATCCTTTATGCATTGCTGATATTCAGCCAGCAAGCAAGACTACATCCATATTGGTTTTTAAAATACTGAAATACTTTCACCCTTTTGATAAATAGGTAATGCCTCCCATTCCCAAACCCACACATTCTGACTGTGCCATCATTACACTAAGGGTCTTGGGTTCTCCACTGGTATCCTCTGTACCACCCCACAGTTCAGCAATCAAATTGTTAATCCTGGGTACAGAACGGTCTTCCTGGCCCATATTCCAGCACCACGTTGAATGTCTATCCTCATTTATTAGTGACCATGTTGTGCTGGAGGTTGAAAAATTTGAATTTCAGCCCTTCTTATATGTAGTTATGTAACAGTTTAAAATATGTTATGCATATTTCAAGGTTACTTAATATTTCTTCTTTTCATTCTTTAAAAAAGTTTTTCAGTGACTGTGTGTATCTCTAAGTTCTATCTGCTGCAAGAGGTTTTCACATTTGACCTCTACTCCCCTGTGAGTTCCCCCTTTGTAATGAGCGTATGTACCATAGTCCCATTTAGCTGTCTATGATAAACCTCTAGCAATCTCTAGGCTGCCATAACTTACTTGAAGGAAAAGGGTTCAGCCTGGAGGATGACAGTGGCCCGGATAGCTTTCAGGCTGGGTCCTTGTCAACCAGGAACGTGATTATTCCTGAGGAGTCTCCATCCTGATCTTTACTCACCAATACAAAGCCTACTTCTTATCTGATACTGCCAGGACTGCTTTCCATTTTCTTTGACAATAATTTGTGCTGAATGATGTCCTCTTCTTAAAAAAAAATTAAGATAGAAAAATATGATTTTGATAGTGAAAATTATTGATGATACTTATGAATTGTGATTCAGCAACCCAGTTATACAAGGCAGTTTAAATATTCAAATAAAGAAAAAAGAGCAAAAGTAATTTTTGATATTGTGAAGTTAGGTTTTCACATATCTGGGAAATGCTAATCAGGGGACAGATGAAAAGAACATAGGCTTACATGCTCAATATATGTGTTCTGAATGGATAAATTAATTCAGGAAACCATGGATAACTGTACACATGTTGGAATGCTAAAACTGCTATAAATGCATAATATACCATTAAAAACTATATTTAATATACCCTCGTACATTTCAGAGTTATTACTTTTGTAAAAATCCATCTCTGACTTTTAGATGAATGCTGAAGGGAAGATTGATTTGCTTATATACACACATGTCATAACATGTCTTTTTCTAAAGCCATAACATAGACCAGAGGGAGAAAAATGTCTCAGCTTAATGATTAGTAAAGAAGACCCTGTTCTGTTTTTATTCAAACTATTAAAATAGAACCTAAACTGAAAATATATTATATAAATTATTTATTGATTTGATACACTTGTAACTTATGAAAGGAAACATCGAAAGTATAATTATCAATAAGTAAGCAAGACTATGTGGAGAATGTGGAGATCCAAGAAAATTATATGATGTCATAATTGGAGATATCTCATTCAAATCAAATATGTTCCCATCATTGTAGTGTTTTGTTTTTAAGTTTCTCTTGATAACAGTGTGTTAATCTAGAGCTACAGATCAATATTTATATACTCTGGACATTGGAAAATAAATGGTTAGGTAAAGAAAAAATTAGATGCTTCCAGTAATGTGCCTTGGTGTGACATGATTAAAGCCCAGTGTCCATAGTATTATATGAGGAGCCCTTTACCTACTTTGTATAGAGTTTTTGAGGTATTATACACAGATGAAATGAAATAGAAAGCCTTCACTCTCCCAGAATATTTATCACTAGCTAAGAATTAATTTAAAAATGCTGGTGTAGAAGTTTGATCTAATTTGGAGGAGACATTTTAGGTAAAGTAATGCTGAGTCACAGCCAAAAGACAAAGAAACCCACAGGAGTCACTTTCTCTCATCTCACCCACCTATGTCACCTCTGCAACCTGACCAGAAAGTGTATTTGAAATACAAAGGGTGCATAAATATTTATTTCCATGATTCAGGTACAACCAGTGTAGACACAAGGCCTGTCCTGAGTGTAGATATTTGGGCAAAGAAACTTGCTTGCCTTAAGGGAAGTCTTACATAGGGCCGTGGGAGGGAAAAAAAAGGGAAATATACCACATATAAAAGCTTTCAAATATTTAATGGCTTTAAAAACTCTTTCCACCAAGACTATGGTCAAGTTCAAAGTTCTTGAATTTGGAAATCCAGATCAACCTTATTCTTAAAGTATGAGGTTCAGAGAGATTTAGCAGTAGGAGTAGGGATGGTGGTTTAATGACACATGCTATAACAATTTCTGAGTAGTTGATTGGTATTGATGATTAAAATTAGAAACATAGGTTGCAGTCAGATGATTAAGCATCATAAATTCTAGAATATGTAGTCGAATTTCAGCCTATTGGCAATAGAAAGTGACTGATGACTTTGAGCAGAGGAGTTAAGTGATAAAAAGGGTAATTTATAAAAATTAATCTAAAGGAAATTTGTTAGTTGAGTTGGAGTGAGGAAGACACTGAGAATGAGAAGGATGTTCATCTTGAACTCTTAGGATTTTTAAACTCTTTTCTTTTTGAGCTTATTGTACATATTTTTGTTTGTTTCTTCGCAAATTTATACAGAAATAAGTTTGTCTGGTTTGTCTCATTATGTTAGTTCAACTCTCTATAGAACTAAATAACTAAGCCCAATTTAATGTTCATTTATCATCTTTGATTTTAATTACTGCCTGGCTTATTTAACAATGTCAAAAAATGTTTGTCTAAACAGCATAGAAAATACCCCTTAATCTTTTGACTTACATTCTCATATCACAAACATGTTTCTCTATTTCTTTATCAAGAAAGCTATCTATTTACATAGTAGACAGTAACTAAAAAGTTAAATGAAACTGACAAAGTAGTGGAAAAATAACCACTAATAAGTTACTATAAGAATAAACCAGTCCAGATTGAACTCTTAACAGTTCTTCAAAGGGAAATATAAGAGAAAAAATTGTACATATTTGAATTTTTCATTCAGAAATATTCCATAAATATGGTAACTTATTTAATATATGGCCTCAATTTATTTTATTGGTAACAATCGTCCAGATGATTACTATAAAATAAGTAGAAAGTTCAACCAAGCCAAAATAGAAAGCTATAAATTATACAGGTCCACCAACCAGATGTGGCTTGGTATTTGTAGTATATCTTCATCTATGACTACACCTATGTCAAGACATGTTTATGTTGCCTAAAATGAGGAATATGAATGTATATACAATCAAAAAGCCAAATTCTACATATTTTTAAAATCTTTGGAACATTAAATTACTACATGAACATATATGTAATAGATATATGTCTGCAACATAAATTTTAGTTCCTGAAATTTTTATTCATATGAATCCCAGGCAACTTACTTGAGTTATCCTCTAATATTAGATGTTTACACTATATTCTTCTATTTATAAACCATAATAAATAGCATAGTGTAGCCTTGTCTTACAGCAGAACCTTTACTCATATACTTAATTATTTGTTATTGCTAGATCCCTAGAACTAGATTTACAAGGTCAAAGGTAATGTGATATATAAAAATAGTTTTGCAAGTTGCCTATTGTCCATCTTTATTCTGATGTTATTTTGCTTGGTATTTCCCTCCTCTTCTCCCCCGATGCTTATTCATTCTTCATCTCTCAAGTTAAAAGCTACTTTAACTGAAAGGCCTGCCCTGAACAACTTTTGAATGGTATATTGATTTTTTATATTTATTATAACAAACTTTAATGTTTTTTTCATAGCACTCCTCACAGTGTTTAACTATACAATTGTATGTGTTCTTAATTTGATTGATTCATTTTTCTTTCTCTAATTAGCATGCAACCCTTTAGAGAGTGGGAAATCGGTTATCTTTGATTTTGTTACTCAACAAATAATCAGTGTAGGAAATATTGTAGGTCTTCAACATATATCTATTGAATAATTTCATGGATGAGTTTATGCAAAGGGGAGATCTGCTAAGAGATAACATTATTATAACCATTGTACTGGAGTTCAGGAATAGGACACCAGATCCTTGAAGAGCTATGTCTTAAAAAGAGAAGAGGAGAACCTTGCCTTAGAGACTCTGGGGGGCTTTTAAATACAACAGACACTTATTAGTCTTCACCTTACACGACCTTTTTATGCCATTTGAGAGTGCTGACTTTTCATTTCTTAAAAATCTTTCCTTCCTTGGCTTCCCTAATTCATTATTTTATAATTTTCCCCAAATTTTTCATCTTGGATGAGCTTCTTTTAATATAATTATAAATGATAAGTAGATAGAAGAATCATTATTTAAGCTCAAAGATCACATATACTTCAAAGTAATCAAACACTGATGCAAAAGAAATTAAAAAAACACAAAATTCAGACAGAATACTTTGTGCTAAAATAGAATAAATATTTAAAACGCTTACATTTTAAAAAGGAGTTCCCAAGATTGAAAAAAAATTATTGTTGAAATGTATGGAGTTATCAGCAAGTATATGTAATAGTAAAATAATGTATTTTATTTTATTGTAATATTAAAATATTATTACATTATTTTAATGTAATATTAAAATAATATTAAAATAGTGTGAGCAGTGAAAGAATTTTTTTTTCAGATTACTAATTTAACTTTTTCTAGAATGCTCCAGTGAAAATTCTTTGAAATCTAGGAAGCTGAATCAATGTACCTATTTAAAGTTAAGAACTTAAAGTCCAATTTACTAATAGTAGCTGCAGGAATGGTAGTGTTGCGAAGAAGTTTTTGGACATTTCTGGCTTGAGCAGGAAGCAATGTTGTGATGAACCCAGCTTCCATTCTTTGCCTGGGAGTTTCTCTTGCCAGTTGTTCACCAGGAAGGTAATTTTACAGCACCTTCACCCAGCAGTACCCAATCAATTATAGGTGGGAGTTGGCTTATAAATACCCCAGCTCCCTCATTCCTCAGGGAATCACTCACTGAGTAGTATATTGTACTGTGGCTCTCCGAGTTTCCCCAGCAGATTAAGATAAAGTCACACAGAATAAAGACGCAGACCTGCTAGATAATGGACTTGAGGACACGGGGAGGGAGAAGGGTAAACTGGGACAAAGTGAGAGAGTGGCATGTACATATATACACTAAAAAACGTAAAATAGATAGCTAGTGGGAAGCAGCCGCATAGCACAGGGAGAACAGCTTGGTGCTTTGTGGCCACCTGGATGGGTGGGATAGGGAGGGTGGGAGGGAGGGAGACGCAAGAGTGAAGAGATATGGGGATATATGTATATGTATAGGTGATTCACTTTGTTATAAAGCAGAAACTAACACACCATTGTAAAGCAATTATACTCCAATAAAAATGTTAAAAAAAAAGTCACACAATATTGTAGTTGTGACAACAGAACATAACCTTTATAAACTACATTCTCTTGATGTCTCTTTTCCCTACTCCTAGGGTCAGATTTCCTTCACCAGCAAAATAATTGAATGTCATGCAGATCCATACCTCAAGGTCTGCTTCTGAACTAAACTATGAACAAAGATAAAATTTCCAGTGGAGGTGGGATGGGAGCATTCCAGCATGTGTTTACGACGTTTCTGCCATTCCTCTTTCCCTTCTAAGAAAAGACACCTGGGAATGAGTAACAATATTAATTATTGAATTCAAAATTTAGTAGTCCTAAGCCCTCTTTTCCAGTAGAACTATTTATTAGAATAAATTACACATGTTTAAATATCGAGTAATTTATAATTGATTAAATTATTTTAAAAGGGATTTTTTTTTAAACAAAGGATCCTAGATTCCTTCTGTGCATCTCCTTATCTTTTGTTATTAGTTTTAGAGCATAAAATGTGCCCTCCATGAAGTGTTATTCAGTGACTCTAATAACACAAGATACTAGGTAGCCAGGCTATGGGATGCTTATTGAAAGAAATCTTACTTATTGTATTATACACAGAATTATTTAATATAATTGTTGTCACTAGACCTTATTGAATTTTAACCTCACACATTCACGTGGATGGAGCAATACTTAAATGTGTGTTTTAGAATTTTTTCAGAATCTTTGGAGTCATATTTGAGAGACATAAAGAAAATATAGTATTTATTATTACTGGTCACTTACACTATGAATAATATATAAAAATTTGAATATACTTATTTAAAATAAATTTGAATTTATTAATTAAAGATGAATTGATTGAATGTGTTAAATAATAATATCCATCTTCTAGAACTCTCATAAATATACTGTGTATATTTTCAACTGTATTGGGCTTATAGAAAAGTAATAATGAAACTCTGAGATCAGATTCTCTACGTAGTCTATTTTATAATTTATATTTAAAATGTCTTAAAGTAAAAGGAAACTACAAAGACAATCTAATCTAGAATATGCTTATTCTAATTTCCAAAAGGGAATGAACTGATTAGATTCACCTTTCTCAGGACTGAATGACACCTAACACAGCAGAAATATTCCTCCTGGTAAGCAGGGGACTATGGATTTCGATTTTTATGTCCTGGCCAATAGAAGATCTTACGTGTTTTTAAATTAATCATCAAATATAAGAGGCACTCATTGTTAAAAACAGTAATTAAGGATTAGGTCTTTAATTATGATATGGGGATCCACAGACCCAGAGTCAGAACCTGGTACTTAATGCAAATAAACATTGCCCTAGCCGTTTGTTAAAATCAGCAAAGAAAATTTTATCGAGACTATTGCAATAGGGGTCAACATTAGTTTTAAACATTTGTGAGCTAATGGAAAAGTACTGGAGGACTTGGTTGGGGCATGGTGAGTGTGATTAGGTCATCCTGTTTGTAAATTGTAGCTTATCAAAGTTAGGATCCTACCCTCTCTAGGGACCAGAAGGAGCAGGCATTATCTTTCTTGTTGATTGCATTTCAGAGGGATGGCTCCCAGGCACAGTAGAAAGACGTTTCTGGGTTGCAGGAGATTTACATCTTAAAAGAACAAAGAAAGAATATACATAGACAAGTTTTCTAAAGTTAATGCTCTCAGGAAAGGGAGGGTAGGGACATAGAATAAGATGAAGCCTGTCCAAAATTTAGTCAAGCTGAGGGAAACTGTAAGGCCATCTTGGTCATTATCCAAGAGAATTACACCTGCTATCATTTTTCACTTTTGTAATTACACACACACACACACACACACACACACACACATACACACATTCTGCTGTAATCATAGAGATGACAATGTTTGTTGAAATACTACTAAGAAACTATAATATCTATATTTGTGTTTGGGGTACCAATTGTGAAATAAAATTCATATTTATGGCAAGACAAGAAAAATTTAAACATAAAAATTTTTCTCTGCCCTTTGGCCACCCCTCTCTTCCCACTGTGCATTGCACATCTGCATTATGCATCAACCAAACCCCCCCCATCAGCAGGAATACCTGTTCAATCATAAACAGCAACATTCTCCCCGCACTGACAAGACAACTCCTTAAAAGATAACATTCCTTCTTGATCTTATAAAGGGTCACGTGACCCACAACAATGGCACTTACATCTGGATTATGTAAATTGTCAATAATACATTAGTTAATGTACAGCCCTCTGTCTCAAAAAACTTATATAAACTGTGTACTGACTTCTAATGTGCGGAACAGTTCTCAGAGCTTTCTGAGATGCTCTTCCCGGGTTATAATCTTCAAATTTGGCTTGAATAAAATTTTCCAATCTTTGTTAAATCAACTGATTAATATTCTGTCGAGAAATTAATCACCAAAACTAACCACACTGGATGCTTGTTGAAATTTTTCACAAAGTTAGGTACATAAATGTGTTATCGGTAACAAGTGTTCTCAAATTTGCAAATTACTGGACTAGTTCATCAGTTTAAAAATACGAGGTTACTACCTCTAAATTTCTTTAGCGTTCTAGACCTTCCTCCCAACCCTTAACTTTTGACTCATTACTACTTGCTCTTTAGTAGCTACCCATGCCCGAGGAGTTCTCCACTGCTAAATTTTTATATTAAGTTGTTTGACTAATGAATCCAGTTACCAAAGCTGTGTCCTTTTCAGGGCCACCGTAAACAAAACTCCAACACAGGACACTTACACACTACAATATAGGTTGATGCGAGAACCAATTATATACTCAGGCAAAGGATGACAACATAATTAGCATGAAGAAAAAACACTGCATTACCGTATTCTTTCATTTTACTTAGTGTTATTATGGTTCTATTAAAAGAAAAGAAATGAAAAGTTATAATATTTGTTCTCATGGTAACTCTCTTTAAATATATAAAGAAAGGCAATGATTAGTCATTTTTATTCATTTAATATCCAGTGTGTTCACTTGCCAAAGCACAAAGGCCAGAAAAGGAATTAACCTTTGCTCTTGGTTTGATAAGAATGAAACTAAAATAAGAACCACATAACATTAATATTGTTAAATTGAAGCTGCTGAGAAGACAGATGAAGGCTTTAAAATAACCCTAGATGGTTACTGGTATATCATGCTCAAAACAAAAATGCCAGCCTGTTTAGTTCAAAGATCATTAGTTCACTTATTTGACAATTAGGGATTTTACATCTCATAATGTGAGAAATGCACTGTGTTATCTAACAGCGTGTGTGACCCTCAGCTAATTAAAAGGCACGCATGAGCAGGGCAGGGTGAAGCAAGGCTGCTTCATTACAAGTGGTGTTTGTTCCCTGAAGGCAGAAACATCAAAAGATTCCTGGAAATGGTCCAAGGCATCAGTCAAAGGCAATGTGCTTCCCAGATAGTAAGGCCACTGAGTGGGATTGCAGCACTGGGAACTGTTTAATCTGAGTGTGGCTTTTAATTTGTTTGTCAGATTGGTGAAACACGAGACCTCAGAGGGAACTGAACATGCAGACAGGAACTGAATGTGACCTTTGCAGATGACAGACCAGACTTGCTTGGGGAGGAGGGCATGTTTTTAATATCTGTATGTTCTGTCACTTTTTAAAGTGGAGAGTGACAGATTGACAAAAAAAGAGGAACAGGAGAGTATGGAGGCTCCTCTAATGCTATTGCTCTATTTCATGGCTCCCTCACTTCCTGGGCAAGTACTGTATTTCTACCCCTATGTTATATTCTAGCTGGAAGCCAAGCATTCAAGGAGAAGCAAGATCACGGATTTGACGAGACTGGGGCTATAAAGAGCCAGACAGGCAGCCTAAAACTCTTGTGATAATTCCAGTTCTAGGAATCTCTCTGACAGAAGTAATCTACCTATGCACAAAGATAAACACTTCAGCATTATTTGAAAAGGTAAGCATTGTAATTTTAGAAATTTCTCAATAGGAGAAAGGAAGTTACATATATAACGTCCACACAATATATAATATAATTATTAATTATTTATATATCATATATAATTTGTATACTGTATAGCATATATTTATAATGATGTATAAGTAATATATAATATTATAATTGTGAATATATATAGTAAGGAAATATATAAATTCTGTTCCTTTTTATAATATGTATAATACAACATAAACATATACAAGGTATTTTATAATATAAATGACAAACAAATATGCATACACACAAAGAAATATACTACAACATACACTGATATATGAAAAAGGAAAAAAGTTATATTGAGAAAGCTTGTATACTTATGCATGTAGCTATATTATAATGTTCTGTAGGGTTACATATGCATAGAATGGAGTGATGAAGGCAGAGAGGTAGATATTTTATATGCACTATAATTTAGATTTTCAAAGATAGATTAAATTTGTAAATTTGGAAGAAGGTACAAAAGGAAAAAACAAAACTATGGCTTTGCCTCCTCTGGAGTAAATACTTAAAGGTTCTGATCATTTCTTAAATTTCCTAATAAAATGTAATTCTCCTCTCTCATTCACCCATTTCATTTTATTCTTTTTTCAGTTGAGCGATCTCCAGAATTTTCTTTGAATTATAGTTTTTATCATGAAGTATAGTTAGTCACAGCTGACCTAAAGTCAATAAAACATTCTGTTTAAATGTTTTTTTTTAAGAAGAATAGTTAGATGGTTAAAATTAAAAGTTGGTTTAAGTGTATAATTCCTAATAAAAAGATGCACATTTAATTTCTTTTATAAATGTACACAAATATTCCATTCTCTTAATGTTGGTCAGACTTTATTTTGAGCATTGGGGCCCATACTCAGTGGAGGTCTATTGTACAGTCAGATGACTTTTTAGCAACCAGTTTCATTTTTCAAAGTGGGGAGAAAATTTTGATACAATTAAAAAAAAATTTGGTCTCCTAATCCTTCAAGAATTTAATAACTCTTTCCCTCAATCACATCTTATATTTGCCTAATACTATTTTGACAGTAATTACGTTGACTTACTTTTATTAGTTCCAAAGAACTCAATTTTCTTAGTAATTTTAGATGTTAACTTATTATTTAATTAAATCATACAATTGGAAGCAGCACTGACTTGAACAGGTTTGGGAGCAAAACTAGCTTACTCATGGTAAGCATGCAACTTACCAGAGGAAAAAGTGTGTGGCTCACTAGAAGTAGCTAGGAGCTTAGTGAATTAAGAGGATTTTGGACATTGGACAGGATATGTTACAGAAGAACAGTTCTCAAATGGGGTTGATTTTTCTTTTCAAAGGACATTTGGCAAAGCTGGGAGACATTTTGTGTTGTCACAACTGTGCAGAAGAAAGTATGCTCTTGGCATCTGTTGAACAGAGGCCAAGAATCCTGCTAAAGGTACTACAGTGCACAAGACAGCACCCACAGCAACAGTGCCACTGCTGAGATGGACTGTTACAGTGGGAATGGAAAGCTGCTAACTTTGTGGGTCACTTAAAAGAAAAAGATGTGGAAAGTGTTATCAATTAACATGTTAAGATTTGTTTGTTTGCTTCCAGAAAGAAGTGGAGAAGTCATATTCCCTTCAACATTTCAT
Source organism: Phocoena phocoena (assembly GCF_963924675.1). NCBI lineage: Eukaryota > Metazoa > Chordata > Mammalia > Artiodactyla > Phocoenidae > Phocoena > Phocoena phocoena. Next base: position 21,081,531 of record NC_089221.1, read on the forward strand.
ACTCCATAGAAAAGTAAGTATTAAGTTGTATATAAAAAAAGATCAATAAATTCTTGCTCGGTGATACAGATACAGATTGCAAAAAGAATCTGTGACAAGCCAAAGGGGAGGCACAGATAAATATCATCATGAGAGTAAAGATCAAACATATGAAATCTTTAAGAAGTTAGAAAAGTGGAATAAGTCCAGAATATGTTTCAAAAAATTATCTTGTAATCATTTGTGAACAAAAAGACTTTTCTATTACAAACTCTTTAAAACAATCTGAAAATACAATTTCAAATATATTTTCTTTCAATAACAAGAAAGAAGATTTTGAACATGTCATTTTAGAAGTTTACAAGTATGGGGGCAGATGCATAATATAATTACTTGTGATTAACCAGAATTGCTGCTAAATTTAACCTTGCTTACACATGAATGCAAGCTATGTAAGCAGGTTGAATTTTTTAAAATAGAGATTAATTATATTGAAAATAATTTTATACTTATAGCAATGAATAAAAATATGACATTTCTTGAAAAATATTTTATATAATTTTACATTTCTCTATTTGGTAGACATTTTTTCTTTTACTAGGTTTAGAAATAATTTATTAAGCTCATTTATGTTTTTAAAAGTCATTATGTTGAGTTATAATATTCATAAAGTGAATAAAATGTTATCCCCTCAATATTTGTACCCAATTTGTTAATATTTGTACCTAATTTGGAAAATTGACATATTAGGAAAATTTATACATTAAGTAATCTATTCATTGTTTGCAAAGCAATGGATATAGCAACTAAGAGAATCACCATATTGGTAGAGGGATTACATAGTCATAGCAGAAGTGTAGTTCATATTTGCTTTTATAATACTGGTAGTGAAATAATGTCTATGTGATACTTAATGATGGATTTTCATTTCCTTCAGTTAAATTATACTGTATTCTGAAGGAGAGTGATTTGGACAAGTTCTTATCTTATGCAAACATATAAGCTAAGCCAGCATGATGGGGAGTGATAGAGGTAAAAATTAATATTAGGAGAAATTTGAGTAATTAAATTTTGACACCTAATGTTGGCTTTGTGTCTGGCCTTCTACATGTAACACATGTATTATGCACTAGCAGAGGCTGGTATTTGTGTTGGAAAGGTCAAAACTCAGTAAGACTCAGGAGCTTTCTGATCACCTCAATGTTTAATATCAACATGCTTTTATCTTTTTTTGATTATTATCTATAAATGACATTTTAGAATGTTACTTAATCTTCAGTTTCCTAATAAATGATATTTTTAATTTCTCTGCTGGTTTTCACATTACCCATCTCTAGTCCCATCTTCATCTCGGCTTCGCACTCCTCCCCAAGAACGAAGTACTAAGACCTGGAGAGTTGCTCATTTGCATACTTTTTAGGATCTTTATAAGGAGGTCAACGGTCTAGTAAAACATCAAAGTATCACAGTCTGATGTCAGTGGGCTTGAAATGTAGACATGTTTCTCTGAGAAAATCACCAAGTTCTGAGAAGTATTCATAATCTTAAATGTCATTTTAGTTATAATATTTACATAGTTGCCAAAATCACATTTATTTTTAAATTTCCATTTTCTAGTATTCCCCTTTATTTTTCCTTTCAAAGAATGGAACTGAGATTTTTAAGCTGAAGGAGGTAAGCCAAACACTGAACTGATAAATAAAAGTTTGAGAAAACAAGAAAAAATAAATCTCAGCATATGTAACAGAATGATTTGAGAAAGTGAAATAAAAAAATTGTACATAGGAAATTGAAGTGAGAGTAACCACTAGAGTCACACAAATCAAAAGGACCTTAAACCATAATTACCTAGACTACTAAGAAGTAAGTCTTTTAAAAGTAATATTGTACAAAGGATGCTGTGAATGGGAATGTACGGAAAGATGGAAAGAGAAATGGCAAGAAGACAGTATTAGCTGACTTCAATATGCTACTACTTTTTCTGGAGGTTTCCAAGGGATGGATGCTAAAAGTATGCATCATATTAAAATTACTTTGAATTATTTTGAATCACTGTACTAAAAATAATGAGTCCCCTGGAGAACCATGCTGGCTACACAACATTCTTACTCATTCTTGGGAAAGGCCTAAGGCAAACTCCAAAGCAGTCTGAAAGGCCTTTTCCTTTCCTTTCTTTCTAACTTAAAACCAGGTTTTTACATCTTATCACTCTATATATGAGGAAAAACCTGACATGGTAAGAAGATTCACAAGTTGTAGAAAAGATCATTGAAAATAAAGTCCAAGTAAAATTTAAACTGAGCAAGAGAAAAGTCTAGTCCATGTAAGAAAGGGAAAATCTTCAGCATATATTATATTTTCTGGGGTGATGAAGAGAAGAAAAATGGTCCTGAGGTGGGATAGATCAGAGCATCTCTGAGTAACTAAATGAAATATAATATAGCTAGAACATAGAGAATGAGGAAATGAGGCACAATATACAGATGAATACAAAGAAGAGGATATCTGACTCCATCAATTGGCACAATTTTTAATAAAACCATTTTAAAAAAAAGAAAATAGTATCTGAGAGGGTCTTTTATGCTGTACTGAAGATTATAGATGCAAAAATGCTAAGAAAAATGGGAAATAATTAAATGACTAAGTGGGATAGTGACATAACCATAAATAGGGGTTTAAAATATCTTGCCAGCCAAAAGTTCACAATGGCTTAGAACAAAGTAATGGGGGTAAAAGTTGGGAAGAGTGAAAAAAAAATCAATAGATACTTAAGTCAGAGTGTAATGAGATACTGTGCTTGATTTGATGCTGAAAGAGAAGTAGGCTGGTTTTTTGATTTGGGTAACTTGATGAATAATGCTGCCAGCACTGAGATTGAGATGTACAAATTTTATACTAGGATTGGAGGTATAATGAATGAATTAAGTTTTAAGCATTTTGAAGTTCTGGGTGCCTCTGAAGAAGGAATGTGAAGAAATTACTTGGGTCTTGTACTCAAAAAAGGCATCTGGATTGAAATGCAAATTTGAGGGTTATCAGAAAATAGGTAATGATTATTTTACAGTGATAAGTCAACTTGTTTTTTAAATTATGCTGAAGAGCCAACTGAAAATAAAAACGTCTGAAAAGAGGGAAGAATTTGGAGCTAGAAATATAAATAGAGAAACTTAACTGTAATAGAAAACAAACACAGAAAAAGATTGCTTTAATGAATTCTCTAGACTTACGGTCTTATTTATTTACTTGTTTATTTTTGAGCTTATAGTTAGTCGTATGAAAACTACCAAATAAATTTGGAGTTTGAAGTTTATTACCAAAAATAAGCATTTCCTTTATTACCACTGAGTCTTCCTTCATTGTTCATTTAAATATACCATCGTTTATTTAATGTTATTCATATATGTTGTTTTATGTTATTCATATAAATAGGAGTAGACTCGAAATTGGTATATAAGTAGTCCTAGCTTTTCTTCCTCAAATTCTAATAAAGTTTCTTTGCCTTCTCACTTTTGCCTAGTTCTACAAAAGAGTAGCTATTAACAGAGCATCTACCAGACAATTGCATTATCACATCAGGGAATATAAAGAGCCCCCAAAGGGGAAATTGCTTAGGGAGAGAAACTGCATAGGTCTACTTCACAGGCAGGTTGGAAGGAAGAGAGTGGGCTAGGTAGGAGAGAAAGGCAGTTTTATGTGCTTTTGGTCAGTATAATTTTGTTATGTAGAAATGAGAGGATGTAAAGAAAGAAAAAAATATTGTGCTAAGTTATAAACTAGATCACATATATTTTTCATTAATTCATTAATTCTATGAATTTCTTAATCTTTATGTTCACACTTCATTTAGATATAACTCAGTGAAGAGACTGATTATGCTTGCTGAAACTTCACAAGGAACACATTAAAAAAGTGTATCTCTAATCTTGGTGAAAGGAGACCCTATTCTCAGTCCACTGTCATCATGACTATTTAGGGGCCTAATCTACAAATGGTACACCAACTGTTGGATAACTTTATCTGGAAAAATGAATACATTTTACTTATCATTGTAGATTACACCATAAGCCAACTATGTTACTGCTGATGTAGGCCATTTTTTAAACTATTAAACTGTAACAGTGTAAACTATTAAAAAATGTGTATATGATACCACAGTTATAATTACAAGCATGTTGTGGGGTTTTTTTGCTTCTTTCATTATGTTACGAGACAGACATCTGATACTTGTTTAATCTGAAAAGTTACAGGAGAGTAGTATTGATATCTGTCAGTTCTGGGAAATTATGTTAGTTCCAAGAAATGATACAATGAGTTACATCATCATAACATAAATAGTTCTGTGAGGTTCCATTAGGTGTGCATCAGGTTTGTGCACAGATTGATATTGGATTTACTCTTCTTCATAAATATCTGACATACTATCATATAATGTAAGAAAATACTTCAAATAACAGCCTTCAAATATCAGCCTAATTGTATTTATGAATATCTCATACTACTTTAATAATGATTTTTAAAGAGATACATCAAATATCAGTCACCTTCTGACTTAATAGGTTTGAATTTATCATTATAAAAATTAATACCTATGAACATAAACATATGAAAATATACATATCTTTGGATGCATGGATGTAATGCTATAGGTATGTATATATACATATATGCATATGCATACATATATATAGGAAAAGGAGTGTTTGTTATTTAATCTATTGAATTATCTCAGTGTTTCCTAAGAGTCAAAATTTTGCATTAAGGAGTCTGCACTTTAAACCACTTAACTGTTATTATGGGTCAAAATATTGCTAAATGAAATATATTATTTCAATAAGAGCTATTAAATATGTTATTTATGGTTTGAAGCTATTAATCATCACTTTAACACTTATTTTTCTTTGTTTTTCAAAAATAAGCCACATTTCTTTTTCATTTGTTTTTCTATGTGCTTTTCTAAGACATAATTGTAAAGAAATTGACATTTAAAAAGATGCATGTTCAAAATAGATATAAGGTTATATATCGCAGTTTCCCAGACTGCATTTCTGTGTCATCCTCTGATTGATTGACTGGTAGATTGTTTAATACAAGGATAGCTGAAAATATTTTTATCAAGAGACATCCTTCACTTTACTGAAACTCAGAAATATGTATTTATATCAATGTCATTGGTGTCTTTTAGCTCTCACTTCCACTGGCAGATTTGCCACAAGTTTCTATGCAGGACATGGAGAAGTGTGAGTATAATGTAGAAGAAATTTAAGATTTATCTAAAGCATGCTAAAAGGCATGTAATGTGTAGTTGTTTGATTATTTATGTCACCAGAAAACCACTGAGAATAAAAATAATATAATAAAAATATCAGTAATAGTTGTAATAATTGAAGTACAGATGAAAGTTTAAAAAGGTTAACTGAACTTGACAAGAGTTACATGAACCTTCTTATGCAAAATAATAAATAAATAAATAGGGAGCCTGGGAGAGTTTACAACTAGCTCATAGCAGGCAATTAAAAAATTTTTGATGTATAGTCATCCAACACATTTTCATTTGTATACACACCTAAATCTCCCAATAAAGCAAGAAAGCAAAGGAAATGCAAGCAATCCAAGTTTGAATTCTCACATTACAGACAAGTCATTCAGCATAATATTTTACATTATTGAGAAAAAGCAAAATATAATTATTTAGGATATTATCTCATTTAAGGGTAGTGAGAATAAAGTCAATGAGATTACCATCAAACTGTAACTATTCTCTTCCAGCCTCAAAAGGCTGAATTGAATTGGGATCCAGTTTGAGTAAGATGAGAAGTGAGACAATGTTTTCAGGAGGCAATTTATTTGTTTTTAAGAAAAAAAAAAGTGTGAAAAAATTTGTGAGGCCATTCTACAGATGAAGAGGAATATTTTTGACAGTGTTGAAATCACTAAAAGTCTAGTCCTTCTAAAAATTTTCAACTGTTTCCTGAAACCAAAAATGGCCTGGCCCTAACAAAATCTTAAATTACGTTTCCTAACAATGATTTCAAATAATGTTGTTACTGACCTGTTAAAATTACTAAATAAGATTTATTTAGTAAACTGTAATTTTAACTGTTAAACTGTTAAAATTACTAAATAAAATTTATTTCTCACATTGCTTTAGAAAATGGTAATGTACAATTACTTTGCACACATTAACTTTGAATGAGTGAATCGGTCGGTTTGTTGGATGGTGTTTATTATCTGTTGGGCATCATAAAAAGCATTTGGGGTTTAAATAGTGACAAGCCATATCCATGGGCCTCCAGGAGCTAAGCATCCAATGAATAATACATATGCTTTGGCATCATGCCACTGTGCAATAATTATATGTGACTTCTGACTCAGAAACTTCTTTACCTTTTCCTTCTCTTCTTTGAAGTCTACGATGTCTTCATTTATAGATAATCTCATTGATGATAGAAAAATACTGTATATTCAACAGTTTCTTATTTGTTCAACGCTTTGCAATAAACACTTCATGTAATGTTTAATACAAAAAAATCATTCTCATATTTCAATTAGGAGAATATTTATGTATTATCTGTGTCAACATTGTTTTCTTTCCTCTGTTTTGCACACTTTCTCATAGCTGGTCCCACAGACACCCACTACCTGCATAATGAGTTCTCAGCTTTAGAATAAAATCTGGTAAGATAGATATCTTAACATTAGTCTGACAAAGGAGTCTATGTACTTGAACTGATTTAAATGTTGTGCTGAAAGAATTCCTATACTGTTTTTAAGAAACATAAATTATATTGTATCCAACTCAGAAAATTAAAGTTTTTATACTGTTGTAAATGGAGATTCTCCTTTTTTACTTCTTATCCTCTACAAAGGATATTCAATAACTAGGTTTTTAGTTCAATTATGTATTAGAAATGCTATCTTACTACTTATATTATCTACTCTTAAAACACATTACATTCTATGTACCCCAGTTCAGGCAATTGTAAAATCCTGTCCAGTCCTTGATACATAGTCCTTTTATGGAAACCTTTTAATCCAAGACTACCATTAGCACTGCTGTTCTATGTAACCGTTTCCAGTAGACTTTAAAGCAGCGGTCCCCAACATTTTGGCAGCAGGGACCGGTTTCGTGGAAGACAATTTTTCCACAGACTGGGGCAGGGTCAGGGAGTATGGTTCAGGTGGTAATACGAGCGATGGGGAGCGATGGGGAGTGGCAGATGAAGCTTCGCTGGCTTGCCCGCCGCTCACCTCCTGCTGTGTGGCTCAGTTCCTAACAGGCCGCGGACCTGTACAAGTCCGTAGCCTGGGGGTTGGGGACCCCTGCTTTAAAGGATACTGAAGTGATATTCCAGATCACTGATGCTTATAACTTGTCCATCCCTGATAGTTCCCTGACTGTTTCAATCCTATTATGATGGCATTGAAATATCTTTAATCAATAATTGTACAAGATTTTATTTATTTTTATCAAGTGGATCTGGAATAATTTCCACTTAATGGCACTATCCAGGTGGGCAGAATTACTTCAAGACTTTAATTCTTAACTTTTACATTTTGTTCTGTATAACCTACTGTGTTCACAGAATCCTAATATATATAAAAGACCTGATATAGTTTTCTCCATTACTTAACTATAGGAGGTCCTTCCAAGGTTCAAATTGAATATGGATTGCAGGGCTGGAAAAAGAAAGCTTCGGCTAGATTATAAACTCGGGATACACCTTTTAATGTCCTCATTTTTCTAATTGCTATGACATTCAAATGGCAAAATGTCACGTAAGAGATTCTGATAACTACACTGCATCCTATCCTTCCTATTTTCCTCTCACCATTGTGGAAACAACTATGTCTATCAGTTACAAATTGCTTCGATAATATGGATGTGGACATTCAGTAATGACTGCTGAATCTGAAGGCTGCCAACTTCTTACTTCATTTCTATCTCCTACCTAGTATTTGCACACTGTTTTCCTCATAGGACTTATAGATTATGAAAAAAATAAAAATTGCTCAGATAATACTGAGATGGATTAGGAAACACCATGTATTTGGCATTCAAGTCTATAAAAAATAATCTAAGAAAAGTTTTTTTTTTTTTAGCTTTTAAATTATTTATTTATTTATTTATTTATTTATTTTATTTTTGGTTGTGTTGGGTCTTCGTTTCTGTGTGAGGGCTTTCTCTAGTTGCGGCGAGCGGGGGCCACACTTCATTGCGGTGCGCGGGCCTCTCACTGTCGCGGCCTCTCTTGTTGCGGAGCACAAGCTCCAGACGCGCAGGCTCAGTAGTTGTGGCTCACGGGCTTAGTTGATCCGTGGCATGTCGGACCTTCCCAGACCAGGACCCGAAACCATGTCCCTGCATTGGCAGGCAGATTCTCAACCACTGTGCCACCAGGGAAGCCCTAAGAAAAGTTTTTAAAAAATGTTTTCAGTATACATCTGTTTCTCTAATGATGGAGTTGTTTGTTGAGAAGTAACATATTCCTCTTTCATAATCTTCAGTGTAATGGTTACAGAAGTGTTTTGTTAAAAATGTGATTGAAAAGGGTTTTTTTTTTTTTTTTTCCTTGTAAGGAATGAATAAAAATGAAAAACACCTCATGGAACAAATGTTAACTATCTCAGCATAGCTTATGTATTATTAAATCAAATATATGGTTTTGTTTTGGAGTTCAAAGATGTAGTAATTTTCTGAATAGATGTTCTCAAAATAAATTATTATTTGTTTCTCTGTGTGTTGTATTATTATTATGGATACAAAGCCATAAAAGAGTCAATACTGAAGCAAGGAGACAAGAAATAGACAGGTGTTAGATGCATTATGATGCTAGAATTCAATGCATGGATAGATAATTTAAAAGAGTAGAATATTTTAATAACTACAGAAAATGCATTTAGATAAATTTTAATAGCAAAAGGTGTTATACAAATAATTGAATGCAGCACAAAGGGACTAAATTGGGTATATTTTAAGTTAATAAAAAAAGATTGTGTGTGTATGTGTATGTGTGCATATACTTTTTGCATCATTATTAAAGATTAAGAGCTACTGAAAGTAACCAAAATAGAATCATAATCTTTACAATCATTTAAGATAAGTTGAGAACTATAGGAAGATTTAGTCTTTAAAAATATAGAATTTAAATAATTAAAATTATTCTACTTGGTATTTATCTAATTATTCAAATATCTTCAAAATGTTTTAAAGTGTCATGTTCATAGTTGAGATATATGAATAAAAGTAGACTATATGATCTATTCTTATATTTGTTATTTGAAAGTAAAACAAAATATTCAGCCTCTTTCTTACTACTAAAATATGATAACGCTAACATGACACGAAGTTCAAGCACCCCTTCATAGATCACACAATTATTTTTTACTATACTTGAGCCAAAATTAAGCTAACAATTTGAATCTAGTTAACTGTGTTTATGTGTGAGTGGGGCATTCCTGTAATTATCATACATTTCTTATGGAAATATAAAACAATTGGGTAAATGTTTCTGAAGTTCCTATCTAGTGTTAAGATTCTACTATATTCTTAGTTGCTAAATATTTGCATTACATAAATACTATGAATTTCATATTTCAATATTTTTAAAAATTATTAAAAAATAATTTAATTAACCATGACTTTACAAATAATGGATTGATGTTTTCTCTGTTTTCCAATTTCTTATAATTGTAATTTGTCCTATTTTTATTAAGGTAAATTGTATTTGCGATCCATCCACATTGATGCTTGAATCTCTACTCCTTTAATTTGTCTATTTTCCCAATTCCATAGTTTTTCATTGTATGAATAGACCACAATATATTTATCTATTAAGTTAGTATGTAATTTTTGAATATTTCCTTCCTACTCGACCTTTTTTTATTAACAATACTGCTGTTATTGACATACTAATATTGCATACATCGCCTGGTGTATGTGTGTGAATATGTATATATATATATTATATATTTTATTTAGTAAAATACAACTTAATAACTTATAATATCCAGTGGGGCATGTCCTTCAACACATTCTATTTCTTCATGAGTATATTGGCTATAATACGATTCTTGTTATAAAATTTAAAGCCGGTCTTTCAAGCTTCATTAAAAGCTCTGCTGGAATTTTTATTTTAATGTATTTGAATGTGACTCTTGCATAGATTCTAGTATTCATGCTGTGATGATTTGGGATAGATTTCTGGAAATCCTTGTTCCCTGCTATGTTGCTTAGGATAGGGTGGAATATGTTCACTCTATTTTTGAATGACATCTTAAATTTATAAGTTTCACCACCATCAACAGTGCATGAAAGTTTCCATTGCTTCAATAATCACAATTTAAAATGACATCTCACATCGGTTTATTGAAATGTTCTTAACAATTTTGCATCAGAACATTGTCCAGGTGTGTCTCTTCCAGGAAATATCTTATCATAGATTTTGCCCAAATTTGCTCATATTTCAGTAGGATCATTTGCTTTTATTTATTTATTTATTGGTCTTGAATGACTGTATTTCTTTTTAATACATTCTGAATAATTTATTAGTTGTATCTCTCTGTCTATGACTTCTAATTTTACTCTGTTCATGGTGTACTTTACTATTCAAACTAATATTAATTTGTTCAAAAATTTGATTGTTTTCCTTGTGGTTTACACTTTTTGTGTTTTAAGAAACCCTTCCTAATTAAAGCTATTTTAAAATATTTTTTCAACATATTACAATGTTTTCTTATATTTTGTAAGAAAAAAACTGTAAGGTTTTATTGTGTATAATGTGAACTAGGAGCTATATTTTTTCTAGCTGGATATTCAACTGTCACAGAATTACTGACTTTTTATTCAGTTGAAGTATTAATTGCATAATTTACATTTTCTTATACATGGGGGCAATTTCTAATTGCCTATTATTCTTCTTCCAATACTGTCTGCCTAATAATGGTAACTTATTAACAAGTCTTGATATATGTTTAGGCAAGTACCAGCTTACCCACCCACGCCTTAGTAGTACAAATTTGTTCAGTTATTTATATCATTTTACTACTGGAAATAAAACTCACTAATTCTTCTTACCTCTTTAGAAAATATCTAGTTTATTCCTTCTTTGTCATTTAAGGAAGGTTTAGTGGAAAGAAAATAAATACGAGCAGAAGTGGCAAATATAATCATACTCAAATAGAAGTCTACAGGTTTTTTAATCTGTTTTTTAGTGATGTATCATAAACAACATATTATGTCATGATATATAATTTTAAAGCATAGTTTTAGTGAGGAAAAGTATTAGATCATATGGCAAGATACGTGAATGTCTATTTTGTATATTTAATTTTTTAAACAACTTATTATTTTAAATGTCACTATAAGAATATTATCTAAAACTCCTCATAATAGAACCATAATTATTTATTTAGCATATATTTATAAAAAGTAAAATTGATGTTGCAAAGAATTTGAATATTTTTCAATGTTTTTGCTATACTGTAAGTTGGTGTTTTAAATATACATCATCAGATGTTCAAATTACTGCAAGAATTTCCTAACTTATCCCTGTTCTAGACACTAGGCCACCATATGACTCATTCACCACATAATATCCATAAAAATTTAAAAATAATACATATTATATTATTTAAAATTTTTTAAATATAATATATGTGAGTTCATGTCACAGTCCTTCCTAAAACTTACAATATCCCCATTTTATGTCTTGTGTAAAATCCAAACCTTTTTACATGACCTACAGTGACCTACCTGCTTTCATCTCTGACCATTTCTTGGGTTCTCTTCCCTTGCTAACTAGTCTCCTGTGTTAAAAAAAAAAAAAAAATATATATATATATATATATATATATATATATATATATATACCATGCATCATTACATGTCCTTTCCCCCCCACAGTGTATAGAATACGCATCCTCCAGAATGTCATGTGACTACTCTCTTATCATTGAAGTCTCAGTTCAAATGAGATTACTTTGACCACTCTACTAAATTAGCCTCTTTCATAATTTTCTATGACAAGAGCCTCTTCCACATTTATTCATAGTGTTTGTGCACACTGAATTTGTTTTTTTATATATGTGATTATTGTTTTCCTCCTTCAATAATAGAGTAAGCTCTTTCTCTATTTATTGATGCAGTCCAGTGTATAAAGTAGTGCCTAATATTCAAATCAATATACAAAAATATTTTAAGGAATCAAAATGCAAAACTACCCATCCAAAAAAAGGTTTGAAGAGAATTGTTTTCTTCCACACACTGAATGCCACAAGGAATAAAAATAAACAATAATAAAACAAACTATATAATAGCATACAAACTGGCATTGGCAACCAACCGTATATTTGGGTGAAGGTGATGCTGGCACTGCCTTGAGAACTAGACAGAATATTCTCTACCTTTATTTTGCCTCTACCATTGTTTATCTTTGCATGCTGATGGGGGATGCAACATACGGAAAATAAAAAGAAAGGAAGATGTTTATAGATTTTACACAGTACGTAACATATACTTCTGGGTCTAAAACAAGAACAGCATTTAGATTTAGGGAACTGGAAATAGACTTAAGAGCTGTTCATACTGGAAATGATATAGAAATTTTCAAGAAAATTGTGGTAGAAATAACTCATTTCAGTTAATCATTGTTTCACTATCACATTGAGAGAATACCCATTCATCATGGCAATTCTTCTTTATGAAAGAAGAATAGATGCTATACAAAGATTTTGTATGGATTGAGATAGTCTGAGATGAGTAAGAAGAAGAAGGTAATGTGTAACTATTAAAAATTATTTTAAAATTAATCATACGGGAAACTATTAGCAAAGTGATTTTAAAGAAAAAAGCTGTAATCATGATACAAAGTTATAATGCATATACCAACTTATAGCATATGTATTATGTACATTATACACACATGATTATGTGCATGGAAATATATACATATGTACACATGTTATGTATGCAAATGTATACATATATCTCACCTATGGAAAAATCTCTAGTAACATAAGCTGCGTCCACATCCACATCGATTACTACATAGTTTCACAAGAGAAAAAGTGTTCATGGAATAGAAAGCTAAAATATTAGCTTAAACACAAGTTTCTTCCTTGTGTTTTGAGATTATGAAGGATGATTTTAAAGGGTTTATATATTTTTACTTCACTTTCTATATTCTTTATAATTTTTATTTGTTTTATAATAATTTTATATAAAATTATAATTACCCATGATCTAGTATAACATGAAATACAATCCGTAAACTTTAATTAGTTTTGTTTCAGCATATGTATTGCATTGACATATTTTGCTAAGGTAATAAAACATTTTGTATAGTAAGCTTCTTAAAGCAGAGGGAAATGTTTTAAAATTGTCATTTGATTTATGATTGAATGGGAATGAAAATGGAGCACAGTTAAACTAAATATCCACACTGACTCTGAATAAGATGGATTTGAATTTGAATAACACCATTTTACTCTGGGGATTGTCACAGATACTTGATAGGAAATTTATTGACTCAGTATTCTTTTAATCAATTACTGACCCTATGATACCAACCAGATTGACAATGAACCAAAGAATATAAACATTTTCTGTCCTTAAATGGCTTATATTTGATTCAGCCTGAGAGATGTAGTGAAAATATAATCACACAAATCATTGCCATTATGATACATGAGATAAAAAGAGATCATGGTTGCTATTAGTGTGTTGGTGGGAGGAGAGTGGGGGCAAACCCAGTATTTGGAAGTGATATTTAATGTGAGGCTTGACAACTGTTAAGGAATTAGATATTAATATATGCTGGGAATAATTGCCACTTCAAAATTTGATAGATAAACAGATAGATAATTAGATAGAGATAGATAGAGATGGAGACAATTGTACATTCACAGTTATTTTGAAAAATTGCCAACACGTCTTCATTCTTAGTTAAAATGTGACAGAAAAATTTGACTATTTCTCCACACTCTTTGTGTCTTAATTGATATATGATGAATATAAATAGAAGAGTAGAATAACTTTTATGTTTTTGTTTGTGCTTCTGGCCTCATAATTAGCAAACATGTTTTAGCATGTCCGTTCATTATACTTTAAAAATAATTTAAAGAGATATGTCATCAAGTAAGATTTTGTGACAGAAAACATGGACTTACATATGACTTGAGGTTGGAAAGTCAAAGACAACAACATATTTACTGTATTTACTCACAATATATGTAGAATTGAGAAATGAGCATAACTATGCAAAATATAGTCAACATAAAAAATTCTTACTTAAGATAATTTAAGTGAAACCCTTCCTAGTGTTACTTTAAAAAGATATTAATAAGTTGAATAAATATCAAATGATGGATTAAAACATACTTGGTTAGGCAATGTATCAAATCTACTTAGGAAAACATTGGAAATTCAATCATTTAGCCTTATCTTTGACTAGTTTAAGCAAATAAATATATGTATACCAACACTAATGAATAAAACATTTTTTAAACATCAAAGCTTTTCTTGAATGGTGTTGGTCAAATTAATTATCCCAGAGTAAGGGACTTTCCTTTACTGCACAAGATACTTTGCCTTGCTTCCTTGAAAATAATCCACTGCACATTTTATAAGGGAAGAAACAAAGGCTACACTTCAGAGGTACATTCACAAAGACATATACAGGGCACCTCGACGGCTCAAACTTTCTCCAAGGCACTGGTGCCTTGTTTTCCAAGGCACCAGTGCCTTGGAAAAAATACCCAAATTAAAAGTTACTGTGCATTAATAAAGCATACACTTTTATTACTTTAAAGCCACAGTGTTCTCTAGATGATAGTAATTTTCAAGATATTTTGTGTTGCCTTTCCCAACTTGTTAAGAATAAATGTAATCATCATAATGACCAACACTTCTCCTAATTTGCAATATGTAGTTCAAGACATTTAAAAAACAAACAAATGACTTCCAGTTTCCATTTCTGCATGTAAGGAGTTTGAAAATTGACATGTCATCTGAACAACATAAAAAGCCAAAGAAACTGAAAAAATCAACAACACTTCTTGAAACTGTTGACTGAAAAAAAATGCACAATCTAAAAGTTGAGAGTCATGTTTTATTTGGGGAACTTACTGAGGGCTATTAGTCTGGGAAGCAGCCTCTCAGATAGCTCCAAGGAACAGCTCCAAAGTGGTAAGGGAAGAGTCAGGATATATAGGAGTTTTGTTTAAAAAAAAAAAAAAAAAAAAATATATATATATATATATATATATATATATATATATATATATATATATATATATATAGTGAAACATCAAACATTACTGTAACCACAAAAACCAGACATCTCAAGTTAATGATTTTGGTGGTTTTTTATGTACAGAAGATGCAAGAGTCTGGGCTCATTGAAATTATTCCTTTGATATGCACCTTAACTATCTAGGGCCAGTATTCTATTTTTCTCAGTCCTGAATTCCCCTCAGGGCACTACTTTGGGGTAGCTGCAGTGGCTGATGGCTTGATGGAGTCAACATTTATCGTTTGCTGAAATGGTGGGCAACATTCTTTGTCCACAGATCATTGAGAGAAGGACACAGGGCCAAAACTGCCCTAAGATTGGAAAGACAGACAGGATTAAATACAGGGAGTTAACAACTTACTAGAGCAGAGACTCACAAGCAGAAGCTGCCTCAGGAAGTAGTGCCTGGAGAGGAAAACCTCAAATGCAATTCATAAATTGCTGTAGGCTCACTGTTGACAATTTGGAGTTTAACCAGATGAATCCAGTCATACAGGGGGCCATGATAATTATGTGAGATTTATTTCCAAAAGGCCAACCAAATTCCTAGAGTAACTATTTGAGAAAAATCACTTCATGCTCACAGTAGGGGGAGGGGGAAAATACCATTTTGAAATACTCAGATCACTTTGTTCATTTTAAAAAGGCCTGACCTCAGACTAAGGTATTTAACCAGAGCCTAACCTGCTGTAATATTATCAAAGCCTAACTGACCTGGGGGAAATGGGGAAGGGAAATACTCATACACTATAGCTATCCTGTCTCACCTAAAGGCGGGTTGGTGGGGGCAAAACTGAGGACCTCTTGTGAAGTTCAAAGGCATAGGCTCATTAGAAGACTGAGAAGTAACCACAGGACTATTTAATGCCTTCTCTCCCCCAACAAGAGACCACCATATTAGTAAAGGCCTATTTTTTGCAGTTCCTTACTCATGTCTCATTATCAAGAAACAATTTTATAAGGCAAGCCAGAAGGCAAACCCCCACAATTTAAAGAGAGAGAGAGAGAACATATCAGAACCAGACATGGCAGGGATGATGGAATTATCAGGCTAGGAATTTAAAACAATTATGATTAATATGTTAACAGCTCTAATGGATAAAGTAAATAACACGTAAGACATGCGAAAAACAAAACACCATAACAGAAATGAAGAATAACTTGATGAGCTTATTAGTAGACTGGCCATTGCTGAGGAAAGAATCTCTGAGTGAGAGATGCTGACTGAAAAAAATGCACAACCTAAAATTCAAGAGTTATGTTTTATTTGGCAGACTTTCTGAGGACTTCAAGCTCAAGACACAGCATCTCAGAAAACACTGAGAAAACTGTTCCAAAGATGTAAGGGGGGGGATCCGGGATATATAGGAGTTTTTGCAACAAAAGACCTAATTCCTAAGGTCTAAGTCAGAACATCAAAAGATTACTGTTAATAAGAGAAAACCAGATATCTCAAGTTAAGGAATTTAGCGTTCTTCTGTGTATGGGAAGATACAAGAGTCTAGGATCACTGAAATTATTCCTTTGATATGCACCTCAGCTATCCAGGGCTGGTATCCTGTGTTTTGTCATCCTGAGTTTCCTCAGTGTGCACCATGGTGGGGGGCGGGAAGGCAGTGGCTGCAGAGGCTGACTGCTAGATGGGCCTGGCAGTGGGCAGCCCCGTTGTCTCCATCCTGAGTCCCCTCAGGGCTCACCATCCTGGCGACTGTTATGTAATGGCTTGATGGCTGCAACATCCTTTGCTTACTGATATGGCAGGCAATATTTTAGTTCTCAGAGAGCTTATCAAGAGAATCCTGTAAAACTGAAAATCAAAGAGAACAAAGACTACCCAAGTCTTTGAATACAGAGTATCCAAGGAGAGTGCGACAACTACAAAAGGTATAACATACATGTAATAGGAATAACAGAAAGAAAAAAGAGAAAGGAACTAAAGAAATATTTGAAACAATGATGACTGAGAAGTTCCTCAAATTAATATTAGACACCAAACAATGGATTCAGGAAGCTCAGAGAACACCAAGCAGTATAAATACCAAAATAAGTACACCATAGCATAAAATTCTGAAAAGAACCAGAGGAAAAAAAGAAAAACACCTTACCTATAGAGGAACAAAGATAAGAATTGCATCTAAGTTCTACTCAGAAATCATGTGAGCAAAAAGAGAGTGGATGAAGTACTTAAGGTGTTGAGAGGAAAAATAAGCACCAACTTAGAATTCTGTATACTTGAAATTATCCTTCAAAAGTGTAAGAGAAATAAAGACTTTCTCAAACAAAAATTGAGGGATTTTGTTGGTAGTAGACCTACATAAAATGATGTATAAAGTGTTAAGTTATTTAGAAAGAACAAAAATAATATAGGTCAGAAACTCAAATCTGCATAAGGTAAAAAAGGGCATCAAAGGAAGGAATAAGTGAAGGTAAAATAAAAAACTTGATTGCCGTTAATCTTAATTGATCTAACAGATAACAATTTGTTAAAATTTATAATATACAATGTACTCATTTATGTATGCTCATGTGTATATATATATATTTATATTATGTATACATTATGTATATTTTATGTACATCTATCTATCTGATAGAGGTGTGATTATATACAAATGAAATGAATGACAAAAGGATGGGAGGGAGGAATTAGTATTATTTTGCTATTCTAAGGTACTTACCCCATGAAATGGAAATGGTAGAGTGCTTTTTGAAAGTGGACTTGCTATACATGTATGTGTATATATATATATATATATATATATATATATATATATATATATATATATGGCAATCACTAATAAAAGTAAAAAAGAGAAGTATAACCTATATGCTAAGGAAAGAAAATGGAGTCATATAAAATGCTAATTAAAACCACGAATTGCAGAAAAAAAGTGGAAGACAAAAACAGGGATAAGGGCACAAAAGAACAACAGTAATGGATATAATAGATATTAATTCAGCTGTATCAGTAATCACTTTGAACGTCAATGGTCTAAATGAACCAATTAAAAATCAGAGATTTTCAGAGTGTATCAAAACACAAGCCCAACTCTACTTCATCTACTAGAAATTCACTTTAAATACAAATATACATAAAGATTAATAGTAAATGAATGGAGGAAAGTGTACCATGCTAACGCTAATCATAAGAAAGCACAACTATTTACATCAGTTTCAGAGAGCAGATTTCAAACAAGGAAAGCTATCAGGGATATAGACTTCCCAGTTTTAGAAAATTAGTTTCCATTTTAAAAATATAGGTTTTAGGGCTTCCCTGGTGGTGCAGTGGTTGAGAGTCCACCTGCCGATGCAGGGGACACGGGTTCGTGCCCCGGTCCGGGAAGATCCCACATGCCACGGAGCGGCTAGGCCCGTGAGCCATGGCCGCTGAGCCTGCACGTCCAGAGCCTGTGCTCCACAATGGGAGAGGCCACAACAGTGAGAGGCCCGCTTACCACAAAAAAAAAAAAAAATATATATATATATATATATATATATATATATATATATATAGGTTTTATATCATAAAACTACAAAAAGATATTATTTTTTGAATATTTAAAAATTTAAGTTTTTCCTTTTTGCAGGACAATGTACATGGTTTATATAAGTTTACCTTTAAATTTTAACATATATCAAGGATTATGCATTCTCTACATCATTTTTTGGTGGGTGATTTCTTAGCTAAGAATTACTCTGGTTGACAAACTATAATTATAAATTACTAATCATTACATCTGGTCCTTAATATGTATACCAGGAATTTAAAATGTAGTGATGATATATTTTATAGTTTAATTGGATGTGTTTCTATACATACTATAAGTATTTCATTAAAATATTGTTCAATGAGTGATTAATACAAAGACAAAATGTGTATGCACCCTACACAAATAAATGTGGAGTAAAAATGATGTTCTATTTATGATATTCTTTGAAATAAATTTGTCCCTGAAGATAACACAGCAGCTGGACTTATGGAAAAAATGAGACCCCACATGAAGAGAAAAACTGAGGCTATTTTTGACATCCCTGTTTCAAGGACAGATGATATTAAGGTAATTTTAAAACTAAATTTCCCTTTGCTTTGCATGATATATAGAAAAAGGAATCTGTCATTTTAAAAATTTTAACACATTGATGTCTATTTCAGTAAAGAATTAAAATTACTATTATGGACTCAGTTCATTCTGAAAATATCTTAATGAGAAAAAATGCTGATTTACCCCAAATATTATGGTACACTATATTCGGTTCTCATAACAACTATGAAATAGAGGATGATGTTTCTGGTAAAAGATTATCTAATTTCAAAACAAAATATGTATGTTAATCAGTGAAGAATATTACATGTGTGTGTCTGATGTGTGAGGAAAGAGCCCAAGTTATGAATATAAAGACCTGTTTTTTTTAATATATGACTTAAGGTAGCATGACTTCAGATTTGGATATGACAATCATGTTGACATTAAATAAAAAATGAAAATATAATTTTAGCATATCCATACATCTCAATATTCTTTAAATTGTTTACCACTATGAAGATATGTACTTTTCTGAACATATAAGAAAATATACATCAATAATGTATTTTAAAATATTAAATATGGAGAAGAAAGGAAAACAGAGGTATGCTGTTGCTTTGCCCTGCTGTAATTTTCTCATAATGCATGCACTGACTAAATAATTCTATAAGTCCATTTGACAAATGATTATTATTTGTAAACATACTAATATTGAGGGTCCTATTTTCCCTGTGAGGAAGGTATTAGTAGGAGGTAAGTATATATTTAAAAGATGACATAGATTCCATTTATATTTCTTGGACAAATAGAATAACAGGGGCAATTACTTTCAAATCAATTACAGATAGTTTTCAAATACGGATTGTGCTACCAACAAGTCATTTTAATTTTCCACCTAAGTTATGACCATATCTTTTGTATTTTCTTCCAAACTATGAATTAACTGCACCTATAATGGTTCTTATTAGCCACTTTTGATCTGTGATCAATCTACCCTATAGATATTCCATAAACCTGTACCACAGAAAAAAGATATTAATATCTAATCTAGGAAGTAAAGGAAATAATTGCAAAAACATAGTTGAAAGCTGTGTGTTAATTAGATGCACAGCAAACTCTTCCAAAATTTAGTGACTTAATGCAACAATGATTTATTATTTCTTAAGAATTGTGATTGGTCAGGCAGTTCTGGTCTGGGCCAGCTTAATGAGAGCTGATTGTTTAAGACAGTGGCATTGCATGTCTTTGGCCTTAGCTGAGATGAGTGGAATGCCTGGGATGGTTATACCTCTTTTTCCATGTGGTCCTTCATGTTCTCTTTCCAAGTGGTCTCTTATTCTCATTTTTTGCTGTGTGCTAAGCATACCGTTGACCAACACAAGCAACGTGGTCAACTTCGGATTTAAGTCAGAGAGATAGACCTTTACTGTAGATAGGTGAATGATAAAAGCACATTTCAAGTGGATGTGCAAACAGACATAGGAAAACTTTGGGGTATTTTTTGCAATTTACTGACATGTACCTTCTGGTCACAAATTAGTCACATTCTTCACTCTAGAGGATGATGTCATCTGTCCCTTAAATCCTCCCTAAGGACAAAAGGAATCTTTTCCCTAGCTATAAGGGAGTATTCTGCATAAAACTCAAAAGTTAACCCCTTCCCAGGAATTGTCATACTAAGGGAGTTGCTTCCTTTAATATATCTTCTCTCCTCTTGTGAAAGCTGCATTCAATTACCTATTGATGCTGTGTGTAAAGACTTGGCCTCCCTGCCTTCAACTTGAAGATTCATCTCTGTTCCAGTGTTCTTAATAATATTAGTTAAGCTTTTGTTGTGACTTCATTAGAGTTCAGATTTTTCCTCTTCCCAAACCTGCTTCCATCATTCACTCAAAGATTTGTCTCTGAGAACTTTTATCAATAAACTGCATTCAGGCAATTTTCTTCTCATAGCATGTTTCCCAGGAACCTAATCTGAGTCACTTTCCCATAGAAAACATGTTCAGTTGCATTCCAGGAACCTCTGAATTATCTTTCAATTGAGGCATCAGGTTCAAAGTTCATAATCTTGTGAACTGCATTAGGTTCAGGTACACATGAAGCCCAACTGAGTGCAAGTTCTTAAGGGCATTACCTCTTGATCCAACACAATGAATTAAAAAAAAAATCATTCATTTCCCAAACACCCAGCATGCAAAATTGAGACAGGCAATAGATAATTGCAATAGATACTTTTGATCAGAATAAGGAAGTACAAAAAGCATTTATGAAATCCAGCTGAGCATGTGTTCTCTTTTCTGGGATTTGTTTCCTAGTTTCTTGTTCTTTTTGGTTTTTGGCTTTACTCTCAGATGAAATTTTGACTCTGCCCTCTCAAGATGACATTCCTTTTTTATAAGAATAGTCAATGACTAAAGTTGGATAACACTTAATCCAACTCCCTTTTCATAGAAATCTGTGGCCCAGATCCCATTTTGCAATTTAAATAATCTCAATACCATTTAATCCAAGTTATATGCATCAGTACAACTCTCCTAAAGAATTAGTGTTTTCTATGAATAGTATTTGGGTCCACTCTTGTTTCAAAAGACACATCCACACATTTTTACGAAATTGAGTTCTCTCTAACTTGAGCCATATGGCTGATAACTACAGGCCAATCCCTTTAGGTTTCTTAAAAGCTTTTTGGTCTAGCTAAGCTTGTCTGCTCTGCACATCTTAAATCTTTCAGAGGTCTCAACAAAGTGTGTTACATTCATCATTAGTTGTTTAATGAGCTACATTTTTTCTTTGAAAACTTTGCTTACTAGAGAGTCTAAAGATAAAAACAAACATATAATTTCATTCTTTTACATATAGCTCTCCAGTTTTCCAGCACCACTTACTGAAGATGCTTTTTTCCATTGTATGTCCTTGCCTCCTTTGTTGTAAATTAGGTGACCATATATGCGTGGGTTTATCTCTGGGCTTTCTATCCTGTCCATTGATCTATATTTCTGTTTTTGTGTCAGTACCATACTGTCTTGATTACTGTAGCTTTGTAGTATAGTTTGAAGTCAGGGAGCCTGATTCCTCCAGCTCCATTTTTCTTTCTCAAGATTGCTTTGGCTATTCGGGGTCTTCTGTGTTTCCATACAAACTGAAAACTTTTTTATTCTAATTCTGTGAAGAATGCCATTGGTAGTTTGATAGGGATTGCACTGAATCTGTAGATTGCTTTGGGTAGTATAGTCATTTTCACAATATTGATTCTTCCAATCCAACAACATGGTATATCTCTCCATCTGTTTATGTCATCTTTGATTTCTTTCATCAGTGCCTTATAGTTTTCTGCATGCAGGTCTTTTGTCTCCTTAGGTAGGTTTATTCCTAGGTACTTTATTTTTTTTGTTGCAATGGTAAAAGGGATTGTTTCCTTAATTTCTCTTTCTAATTGTTTGTTGTTAGTGTATAGGAATGCCAGAGATTTCTGTACGTTAATTTTGTATCCTGCAACTTTACCAAATTCATTGATTAGTTCTAGTAGATTTCTGGTGGCATCTTTAGGATTTTCTATGTATAGTATCATGTCATCTGCAAACAGTGAGTTTTACTTCTTCTTTTCCAGCTTGTATTCCTTTTATTACACCATAAACAAAAATAAACTCCAAATGGATTAAAGACATAAATGTAAGACCAGACACTATAAAACTCTTAGAGGAAAACATAGGAAAAACACTCTTTCACATACCACAGCAAGATCTTCTTTGACCCACCTCCTAGAGTAATGGAAATAAAAACAAAAATAAACAAATGGGACCTAATTAAACTTCAAAGATTTTGCACAGCAAAGGAAACCATAAACAAGATGAAAAGACAACCCTCAGAATGGGATTAAATATTTGGAAATGAAACAACGGACAAAGCATTAATCTCCAAAACATACAAACAGTTCATGGAGCTCAATATTAAAAAAAGAAACAATTCAATTAAAAAATAGGCAGAAGGGGCTTCCCTGGTGGCACAGTGGTTGAGAGTCTGCCTGCCGATGCAGGGGACGCGGGTTCATGCCCCGGTCTGGGAGGATCCCACATTCCGCAGAGCGTCTGGGCCCGTGAGCCATGGCCGCTGAGCCTGCGCATCCGGAGCCTGTGCTCCGCAACGGGAGAGGCCACAGCAGTGAGAGGCCCGTGTACCACAAAAAAAAAAAAAAAAAAAAATAGGCAGAAGACCTAAATAGACATTTCACCAAAGAAGACATACAGATGGCCAAGAGGCACATGAAAAGATGCTCTACATCACTAATTATTAGAGAAACGCAAATCAAAACTACAATGAGGTATTTTTTTCTAGATCAAAAAATCTAGAAACAATAAATGCTGGAGAGGGTGTGGAGAAAAGCGAACCCTCTTGCACTGCTGGTGGGAATGTAAATTGATACAGCCACTATGGAGAACAGTATGGAGGTTCCTTAAAAAGCTAAAAATAGAACTACCATATGACCCAGCAATCCCACTACTGGGGATATACCCTGAGAAAACCATAATTCAAAAAGAGGCATGTACCACAGTTTTCATTGCAACACTATTTAAAATAGCCAGGACATGGAACCAACCTAAATGTTAACAGATGAATGGATAAAGAAGATGTGGCACCTATATACAATGGAATATTACTCAGCCATAGAAAGAAATGAAATTTAGTTATTTGTAGTGAGGTGGATGGACATAGAATCTGTCATACAGAGTGAAGTAAGTCAGACAGAGAAAAAAAATACTGTAGGCTAACGCATATATATGGAATCTAAAAAAAAAAAAAAATTGGTACTGAGATGAACCTAGTGGCAGGGCAGGAATAAAGACGTAGACATAGAGAATGGACTTGAGGACACGTGGTGGGAGAGGGAAGATGGAGTGAAGTGAGAGTAGCATCGACATATATACATTACTGGATGTAAAATAGCTAGTGTGAAGCAGCAGCATAGCACAGGGAGATCAGTTCGGTGCTTTGCAATGACCTAGGGACATGGGATAGGGAGGGTGGGAGGGAAGCTCAAGAGGGAGGGGATTTGGGGATATATGTATGCATATGGTTGATTCACTTTGTTGTACAGCAGAAACTAACACAGTATTGTGAAGCAATTATACTCCAATAAAGATCTATTAAAAAAATATATATATATATGGCAAATCCTGAGCCATATATAGTTCATATAAATTCTGCTTTCAAACTGAACAGTTCTTTCCTTAGCTCAATACTCTCATGCAGTAACTTATCATACCTATACTGGAAAAGTGAAGTAACACTTTTAACATGAAAGGTTTCTATGTATATATTTCATCTTCTATGATATTGTAAGCAATATTTTTGCCATATATTTTACTATAACTTAAACGTGTCCTTTTTTTCAGCCTTTTTAATCTATTCCTCACTACTTTTTTAGTTTTGCCTAACATTTTGTTTGCCATTTTTCTAGTCTTTTTTAATAGATTCCTTGCCTAATAGTTTCCACTTGATGCCTGGTATCAAAATAAGTGACACATATTTTAGGTTTTGTTGAGGGAGAAACAAAAAGTTAACACAAAACATATTTGTTTAAAACAGCAATGTTTATTATTTCTCACAATGCTTATGGTTCTCTGAGCAGATCTTCTCTGGGCCAGCTGCTTACAAGCTGACAACATAGCATGGCCTCACTGATGTATACGGGGCCTCAGAGGGAACACCAGGGAATGACTGGGTCTAATTCTCCATGTGGTGCTTAGAAGGAAGTTCCTGGATTATTCATGTGGTGGCTCAGGAATTCCAGCAGAGAGAGATGGCAAGTCATACTTCAAAACCTTGTTTAGAGTCTCCAGTTTTATCATATCTGCTAATGGTCTATTGGCTTATGCAAATCACATGGCAAATTCTGAATCTGAGGGGTAGAGAGAAAGAGTCCCTGTTCTGAAGAAAGTAGGAGCAAGCTCATATTGCAAAATATATGCATACAGGAGTGGGTGGGACTTTTGGCCACTTTTTTTTTTATATCTACTGCAATATGGTATTGGGAACCCCCCCCCCAGCAATGTTAAATTGTATATTCTCAGTAACACCACACTCAGTCATCACTCAGTGCCTATCTTCTCTTTGTTCACAAGCAGCAAGTATGATGTGCTATTCATGTGTTTTGCATTTTAGGAGCTAGAGTCATATTCTACATGAGCCAGATTGAATTTATTATTTAATTCCAAATCTTCCCTAATCTTATATTCCTTATTGCCTTTAATGGTTTCATAATCCTTCAAGTCATCTAGGCTCTAAGTCTTCAAGTTATCATTGCATATCTCATTTTGATCCCATCAATCAGTTTCAAAGCAATGCTGACTCTATAATATGCCTTTTATTATATTTTTCCTTTTTATCCCCAATGCAAATGCTTTAGGGGGGGATTTTCTTATCTCAGTACCAATACTAACAGAGCAGATTTTTCTTTCTTAAATCTTCCCTCAAGAAAGTGCTATCAAAATTTTCCTAAAAAAAAAAATATTCAAAGGCACAGTGAAGTTAAAGACACACGTTAGCAACTCACAACTCAGTAAATTTTCCACAACTTTAACCAGACCATCAAGGTCACCAAAGACCTGACACAACCTGTTTTTTGGTTTTTTTTTGCCTTGATCTGTATACTAAGGCCAAATATACAAAGTGTTGATTTCCTGTACGTTATGCTTCCACACTATTTGATCCATTCTCATTTCTTTCCTTGCAGCCTAAAATACTTGTTATTACCTTTTATTTCCAAATGGAAAAATTCATTTCAGTCCCCAGCAAATAAAACAAATAAAAGCCTCTGTAAATTGACCTTTTCAGATTAAAAAATCATATTATTAGTCCCACTACCATCATCACTTTCACCAACAAATGGAAAGCACTTCTTCCTCTGAACTCACAAAATTATTTAGGACCTTTCTTGCAGTATTTGAATTTTCAAGGTAGTAATAAAAATACCTGTTTACTTGTCTAGTTGTTCTATGATAGGAATAATGTCTAACATACTTTATATCCAGAAATACCTTGTACAAGGTCTTTAAAGATGAATTCAACAAATAATGGCAGGACAGAACCCTTTAGCTATGGAACAATAGATTTTGATATAAGTACAATAAACTTCATAAAATAATTTATATTTAATTTCTACTGCATTTTTCCAAGGTCAATCTCTTGCCCTTAAAACAATAATTTTGCAAATCCCTCAAGGGCAAGATGTTAAAAGTAGAGACAAAAGAATCTGAAAGGAAGACTGGGGTTTTTTGACATTTTCACAGTGCTAAGGGAATAAAAATTTGAGTTCATTAGTTGTCAAGGAGAAGAAACCAAATTATAAAAGCAATATTAATATCTGTTATTCTTACATAATTAGGATGGTACCAGAGAATCCAGACAATCATACAAAGATTATTACACTCCCGCCAGTCAGTATGATATAATCTTCTTTTAATCTTGTTGCCTATCAGATTATAGGGTTAACTTACTCTTGATGATAAAAGCATCATTGAAAGCATTTATTATTTTTCATACATAGGCCTATGCTGCTCATATCTCTGTACCTCTCTTTACTCTGGGATGTTGACCGCATCATATTCTGGTTACCTCAGTGGCCCCAAATACTAAAACTGTGTCTTCCCATCCCAGTGAAGATTGATGAAATTCCTTCCAACTTCTCTGCCTCTGGGCATTGCTGCCCAGATTTTCAAATTCTCCCTCCATATAAAGAATAGTTATCCCCTAAGAAGAAAACTGGAGCAAGTGAATATTGGCTCATTCTTCTTTGGTTTCTTTCTATCTAGGATCTTGTTTCATCAAATCTTGATTGCCACGGCAGCTTTCCAATATACATATTATTCGGTTAAATTCCCCTGCCTTTTCTTCTTCTCCTTCTCCTCCTTCTTATTATTTTATTTGGCTTTCCTATATGTTCTGGGTAGGACTTTTGGCCTAACAAAATTACTCCATCCTAGCTGGGATTACAAATCTCTATTAAGTTATTTGCCACACATTAAAATCAGAGACTATTTCGAGAAGAAGCAAACGGTCAGTAGTTCCAATGGAACCTGAAATGTTAACAAGCTGACTAAAGAGCATCAATTAAATAATGTGTCACAGAAGTCACTGTCTTTAGCCAAAACTGATAATGTCAAGTGTGGAGTGTTTGGGAAAAAGCCAATGTCAGAGTGTGTTGTTGAATGATTGACAGTTACTCTAATAATGTATGGAATGCATCATGCATTTTAGTTACTGAATGAAAGACAGCACATACAGAGAATGAAGGTGAGTATTGTGGGGATAAGTACATAAGTAGCTTCTTTTTCTGTTCTTCACTTATTTCCCCCTAGGTCTTCATGAATGACTAAATCTAATAAATGAATTTGGAAGAAAAAAATAAGCATAAGCTAACAAATATACAGTAAATGTCAACTAGCTACAGTAATTTTAAAATAGTGATGTACATGCATGTACATCAATTTTGGATAAGGTAAAATGTGAAATGATGTGGGTCTTAGAATCAATAAAAGTATGTATGCCACTTCCCTCAATGTGAGCTTCATCAGGATTCAAGGCCTTATTTAATCTTCCATTCCACTTACTTCTTTGTCTTATTTCTCAATTGTTTCAGAACTTGAATAGAGAAGTGGTGTTACTTATTTTTTTTCTTTCAAATCCTGGTAGCTGTATTAAGGATTGTATCCTTTCAAGTAAACAGAGTTGTGAGTCAATAAGATCAGATTTGTAAGTTCCTTCTGTCCTAGAGCAAGAGAAGAAATGAAAGAAAAAGGGGTAATGGGATTCAGATCCCCTTTAGAGTAATTGTTGATCTAAAAGTGCTACATTCATTTTGAAGACAGTAAATTGGGCTAATGAAATTAACTTGATTAGGAGTTACAGAAGGGAAGCAGTAAGCAGTATACTGTTTAAGATTTTGTAAAGCAAGAAGACTGTATGAAATTACAAAACATGAAATTCTAAAATATTAGCATATGTGGCATATAAATTAAATACCATTGCCCTTTTCTGACTCAGAGTTTTGAAATTTAGCAAAAGCAGTAGTTTGTAAATCATAGAATGAATTCAAGCAACTTGTTTTGGGCATATTTTACAGATCCTGTTTTATCCTGTTACCCAAGAAACCACTTGCATCTATCATGTTACTCTGGACCGTTTTCCTCTTTAAAGAATTCACATTTAGCCTTCTGTACCCCAAAACAACGTATTGCTACCTCAGGGACATGTTGCCTAGATTCTATCAATGCTTCCTATAAATTTCCCCTATAATGACAATATTGGCTAAATAATAACAAATGCCAAAAGCACTCTGTAGCTTATGTTCAGTGTTGTTTGGCCAGATTCCTCAGGCTGTTGATACTGCTCTACTGTAATCTATTCAGCCAGAATGATCATTTTGAATTTACAAGCCATCAAGGGACAGGAATCATACTAAACTCTGGCTTATGCCACATTTCTAAATGTGCTAGTCCTTGATCTTTATATGACTCTGAACCAGTCAGCACTTACAATCAAGGCATTTTTACCCATACCTTTCTCTCTGAAAATATTGACTTAGTTGAATATCTGCCAAGCCCTCTTCCCTGTCACATCCATCATCTTCCTGGAATCTCTATCCATATAGAAAGATATTTAGTTATAAAAATGACACAAAGTTCAAAGGCAATAATAATGCAAGTTTTCTGCATTTGTGTCTGTTCTCTACATATTTAATAATTTTGATGCCTAACATAAAGACTTGCATACAGTAACTGTTTGCTAAACTTTTATAGAATGGATGATTAACTGTTTATCTCCAATAAAATATAGATGACCATAAAATGTTTTGCCTATTAATCATAATAACTGGGTGATGATCAAGAAGTTGGTAGACGATGAACATAAGACATGAAAGCACATGATATAATGTGAACTACAATGAAATCTCCCTAAGATTTTTTTCTTTAAAATGCACATGTTAAAACATATATGGTTGGGCTTCCCTGGTGGCGCAGTGGTTGAGAGTCCGTCTGCCGATGCAGGGGACGCGGGTTCGTGCCCCGGTCCAGGAAGATCCCACATGCGGCAGAGCAGCTAGGCCCGTGAGCCACGGCCGCTGAGCCTGAGCATCCGGAGCCTGTGCTCCTCAACGGGAGAGGCCACAACAGTGAGAGGCCCGCGTACCGCAAAAAAAAAAAAAAAACACACACACACACAAAAAAGAAAAAAACATATATGGTTTAAACTCTGTGTTCCTATGTCTGAATTTTTTTGTGAGTTTCTGTACATTTAAGCTCATGAGTTACTATTTGGGATGCAGAAGGGCTCTGATTTTGAGAAATTTATAAAATAAATTTGAAAACTTGTTTTCTGTCTCAATGATGGTTTTTATCATTGAGCTTTGTATATGATTTATTTTTGAGATACAATTCATGCTTATAAAGAGATATTCACGGTAGCAACAAGTTGTCTTTGTTTTAAGTAATTAAGTTGGAATGAGTTACCTATACATTCATAGAAAAACAACAAACCCTCTAAGTATGGCTTTTAAGAATACTGTTGCTTTCACTTCTCTGTGCTAAAATATGTCTCAAGTTTTTCATAGCCATTCTCACACAGAGAGTAGGAGTAAAAGGCCACCCATTTACTTTCAGCTTTTAATTAATGTGAAAGAATAGACTACCCTGAAACACATGCCCAATAAAAACATCTAAATAAATAATGAAAAAGGGATCAGACCATTTGCTATATATGATTCGGTAGAGGAAGCGTTTGGTCAAGCAGAATTTCAGCTAGAGTTGTCTTAGGACCTCTGATGAAATTAGAAAAATAGTAGAAATTAATTGTCAAGGGAACTGATATAAGTGTTATCTAATGATCCAGCACAAAAAGTTAGCAATTCAGGAGACTCAAATGTGCATAGGTTGAAAGATCATTAACTCTGAAACAGGATTTTTCTTTTCATTTGGCATTGATATCATTTCCATCTCATACTCTGGGGTGAGCCTGTCCAGTGAAAAACACTGGCCCTGAGTGCTTTATGCTTGAGCACTGAGGGCTTTATTCCTCCATTAGAGGGCATGCTTTATTCTGCTATTTGAATTAATCAAGAAAATTTACTGCTAGTTTACAATTTGCATAGCACTACTGACACCAAGTAAGAGCCTTTCATTTCTCTAAAAGCAATATTTGTTGTTTGTTTTATGGTTTCTTTATTCATGGGATTTACTTCCACTGCCTCCTTGAATGTTTGTTTCTAAATCTGTTGCCTAAGCACTTAGCTTGCTTCTAATCCTTTGCATCACTAATAACTCAACCTTTCCAAGCCAGTGGGTCACTAAATTGCACTTATTTTTCTTTCTGAATAAAAAATATATAGTATTTTATACTTTTTCATCAGTTATTGCTTGTTCATCCTTGCTTCAAATGTATATTAGCATAATTATATTTTTCAAAATCTTAACTTTTCTTCTCAAAGATAAAGACATGAGTCTGTGAAACTACATAGTACTTGGTGAATTTTAAGTGTCGTAAAGATAATCATCAGATAGAGCATCAGGGAAAAAATTAGCTTCTATTCCAAAATATCTTTGTTATTAAATTCACAACTAGGTTTAAATGTGGCCTATGGTATAAGTCACTCTGTTTAGTGGTACTCAGGAAGAACAGTGATGTATGTTTAATTTTTATAAATAGAAGTATATTTTCTAAAATGACCATGAATTTTTACATCTACTTGCAGTACATGAGAATAATGTTTTCTTTACACTCTCATTTATTACTAAATGTTCTTAATAATTTACCTTTTGTAAACTGATACATAAAAAATATAACAATATATTAATTTTAATATGTTTGTTAGTGACATAAACAATATTTCTGGTCATTTGTCTTTATCTTCTGTTGTTATTTGTTTATACCCTATTCTCATATTTTTTTATTAGTTTGTAGAAACTCTAAGAACACAAATCTCTTATTATAAGGGATAATTTCTCTCAATCTTATATTTGTACATCCTCTATGGTGTCTTCAAATATAAACAGACATACACAAACAAATTCATATAGTAAAATCTGTCAGTTTTTGTCTTCACATCTGGATCTTTTCATTGATTAAAAATTAGTTGTAAAAACAAGCCACTGTAAATATACTCTTCCATATGCTCAATTGTATTTTTGAAGGTTTTTTTTTCATTTTTCGATTGCAGCTTTTTAATCCATTTGAAACACATTTATGGTGGTTTGAGGTCAGGACCAAGCTTCATCTTTCAATATGGATAAACAACTATTTCAAGGCTGTTTAATTACTTGAAATGGCAAGCTTTTCATGAATCATATGCCCATACATGCATATATCTATCCCTACATTTTAAATTCTGGCTCATCAATATGTTTGTTTATTTTTCAATTTGTTTTACTGAGATTTTTTTTTTAATTTAAGTCTATAGACATTTTATCCAATGCTAAGAAAGTATGGAATAAAGTTTAATAATTTCTTGGCTTCTCTCCTTTAATTCCTTTCTTTCTTTTACTTGAAAAATATTTATCGACGTGTCTACTGTAGGTCAGAAATACCCAATAGTAAGCAGGAAAAAGGTAACACTAGGAAGAAAGAAAAAGCAGTAATATAAACAGATAAATGCAACTGAAAATTGCGTAAGTACTGTTAAATGATTTTCCTATCCAAGAGGATTTTGTTGCAGAAAGATAGTTACTAATGTTTTTAGTTTGTTTAATGTTTAAATTATTAATTGTAATTACATTTATTCTAAAGATCTTAAAAAACACACATGATATATCTTTTCTTACTTTTATAATAATAGTTATCTTGAAAAGTAATTTCATATTTCCTTATACTAATTTTACTATTTAAACAAATCATTTTGTTGACTACTTCTAAGTGCTTCAAATACTATAACAATACAGAAATCATTAAATAACTATAAAAGTTTATTTCTTCTCCTATACTATTTAAAGGAATTGCATTATGTAATTTATTCATTTTCTCATTTTCTTCATACCTTTTCCCATACTTTTCAAGGAGAGAATCATAATCTCAGAACTAGAAATAAAATAGCATACTATCTCTGCCTACGTTATGGGCTGTGATTTGTCAACAATTGACTTCTAATTCAACTATGAGGCCTGATTGTACCTACTAAGGTGTCTCAATAATCTTTATTTAAACATTGTTCTAGGCCACTTTTAAACATCATATTAATTTTCTAAGTCACATAACCCTCTAAACTTGTGCATTTCCTTGTAATCTGAAGCTTTTTCAGTGTGTAACCATATCTACCAAGTTTAATTTTCTTTATCTCCTATGTTCCTTAAATATTTAGAAACATCAAGTGGCATCACATACTATATTTTACAGGGTGGTCCAGAGTTTATATATCCTAGGAATTCAGAGATTGGGTATGCAGTCTGGTTTTCTCTAAGCTGTAGATCAAGCTACTATCCTTCATCAGATTTGGGAAAGGCTTTCTACCTGACCATTCTGTAAAACCTGGAACTGATAAGCATTTCTGTTTCTAGTGTATGTCTTGCTTTTACCAGAATAGTTTGGCTTATTCACAGTTCCCTTTATTTATCCTTCTCTATTTTTGAGTGGGAAAAAATTAGTAAACCACAGTTTTTACACAGACAAATGCTTAATATTATGGAATAATCAGATATATATATATAAACCAATAATGGTTACTATTATATAATAATAATATATAAAACTAATAATTTGAATTTTTATTCTCTCTTGCTGTCCATTACCATTGCCTAGTCAATAGGCTTCCTATTAACATTAACTCCTTTAACATTTAGATACTTCTATTTTTGAAAGCCTTTTTGCTTTCTAGAACAAAGTGTTCTGGCACTATCTTCAGTGCAGGCATATCTGTTTGAATATAATGCACACGTTCCTGAAAGATCTTGCATTCTGTAAAATCACCACTAACAATCACAGGGCTTATGGAGAAAATGGCACCAGCTAAATCATACGAAGCTATGTAAACAGAGTACTAACAAAACAGTAATTGGCATCTTGGGAAACATTTTCAATTTTCCAAAAAGAGAGATGAAGGGACTCTTGCCTACGAAATAACCAAGCTTACTACCTTTTGTTGAGGGTTACAATTAGCCACTATTTTGGCTCTCTTCCTTCAGTAAATCAGACATGAATCCACACAGCCGTTTTCTGTTTTTGTTTTTCTTTGCGGTACGCGGGCCTCTCACAGTTGTGGCCTCTTCCATTGTGGAGCACAGGCTCCGGACGCGCAGGCTCAGCGGCCATGGCTCACGGGCCCAGCCGCTCCGCGGCATGTGGGATCTTCCCGGACCGGGGCACGAACCCATGTGCCCTGCATCAGCAGGCGGACTCTCAACCACTGCGCCACCAGAGAAGCCCTCCACACAACAGTTTTTTAACTTACACTCAACTCTCCCCTCATTATTAATGATGTAGGAATAAAAATGGTTAATGGAAGGATGTTATCGCAGAAGGAAATTTCTTGCAACAGCATGGAAGCAGCTTCTCTGAAACAGTTTGTAATTTTTTTAATTTAGAAATAATGTTGGAGATAAAAATCTGTGAGCTCATATTTAAATTTTAAAAAATCTCGGGACTCATAGAAAATAGTTTGAGAGGACAAATATAAAACTTCCATCATTCACATTTTGACAACACATATAACATTTTCTTCTTTTTGGTCCTGAGTTTACATTGATACTTCTGATTTTCCCTTACATTTCAAAATGCTTTAATCTTTTATAAATAAAACCTAGTTAATTTTCTCTATATCAATGCATATTTATATCTTTCACTTTTAACCTAAACTGGGATTATATCTCATTTACTTTTATAACTCTGCAAGTGTTTATTGAACAAGTCAAAATTTTTCTAAGACACAGAAAAAATAATAAATAATGCTGATAGACTTTTCTAATGATAGATTACCCTACTTTCGTGGAATAAACCCTGTTTGTCCTGATTCATTTTGATTTAAGTACTACTGAATGGTTTGATTTTCTAATATTTTATTTATATTTTGTCATTTCTTCAAAATAAAATTTATAATGTTTTTGTGCTGTTATGATAACCTGGTAAGATGGTTGGATAAGATTTTTTATATTTTCTATGTTATGGAACATTTTAAATAAAGTCGAAACTGTTCCTTGTCAATTTTGTTAATTTATGCTTCACTATAAAAACATCCATTTGCTTAATTTTTTTTTTAGATATTTGAAGTACAACTTTATTCTGATTCTAAATGGAAAGAAATGGGAATGACAGTAACAAACAAGATTCCACCACTGAATATTGTGATGTGAGTGTAGCAGTCTTATATTTGAAACTCAAGGAGGAAATAACTGTGTTCCAAAATACATAAATATGCAGGTACAAAAAAATAAAGGTTTTTTTTTTTAACTGCCACATTCACTCCAAAGCCCATTCATCTCTTTTAGCATCCCAAAGATTAAGCACATGCTCTGCTTAGCTATATAATAAAGAGGCAAACACGCTGTACCACTGACATCACAGGTCAGTTGCCTATAAAACTAGACTTCTGACGCTGGGCTCCAGCTTCACTTTCTCACAGGTCATCATCTTCATCCAGGAGGGCAGTTGTCTGAGCAACCTCTAGATCGTGCTTGTACTGCGCTGCCAACGCTGGGTCCATGACCACCTCTGGCAAGGCAAAAGCAGGCATGGCGACAAACTCCAAGTTAGGGTCTCCGATCAGTTTTCTAGCAAGCCAGAAGAAGCTTTTCAAAGTTGTAGTTACTTTTGTCAGAAATGTCATAGTACAGATGATTCTTCTTTCAGTGGAAGACAATTGACTTTCCCTTAACCTTTCTGTCCTTAATATCCACTTTATTGCCACACAACACGATGGGGATGTGATCTCTATGCCAGGTCTCTATGCCAGTTATGCACGTTCTTGTAAGTAACTCTCGATGTTACATCAAACATTATAATGGCACACTGAGCTTGGATATAATAGTCATCTCTCAATCCACCAAATTTCTCCTGACCAGCTGTATCCCATACATTGAACTTAACAGGTCATCTGCTGGTATGGAACACAAGGGGATGGACCTCAACACCCAAGGTAGCTACATACTTCTAAAATTCACCAGTCAGATGACATCTCACAAATGTAGTTTTACCAGTACCACCATCCCCAATCAATACCAGTTTGAACTGAACTTGGGGTTCTACTTGGGCAGCCATGGTGATGCTACTTCCAGAAGCATCTCTGCACTCGTCTGACAGAGGGCTCCATTTGCTTAGTTTTTAAAATGCATTTGCCCAAAGTTGCACATCATATTATTTTACATGATTTTATTACCTTTCATATCTGTGGCTATATGTTACTTATTTCATCTTTTCAGTCATAGACAGGCACTGGTATCATACATTAAAAAGAGACAAATATTTATTTGTCAGGTTATATTTTCATTGTTATATTAATTTTATATATTCAAATGTAGTGAATATTTTAATATCCAAAAAGGAGAAAAATATCTAAATGAAAATGTGAACTCCAAGTAAACAGCATTTATCTAACACAAACAACAAATATTATATAAACAAACAAAAGAAACCTAGGTTCTAAACCTAGATATCTATGACCTTGAGTAATTTACTTAATTTTCTACATGACTTACATAATGCTTGTTATTACAAATTGGATCTCAGTAATATCACTCTAAATATGAAAGTGTTCCCTGGGTAGGTGTGTGTGTGTGTGTGTGTGTGTGTGTGGTGTGAGCGCACGTGCATGCACATGTGCGCGTGCATGCACATATGCACATATTTTACAAACTACAAACTACTCAGAACAAACAATAATGTAAAATGGAGAATTAGGTTTTTTATCTATTACAGCCACTAGTTTTGTCAAATGTATACCAAAATCTTTCAGAGATGTAACACATTTTTCCCCCTTAATAAGAGGTTTTTATACCCAAGTATCCAAATCTCATTAACTCTATCAATATGACCATGGGTACATCCTCACTGGGAAAACCTTCCTAGAATTTTCTCATTTGACTAACACTGTACATTGTCTTATTTGATTAAATAATTTAAATCGAATGAAGGATTCCAAGGAGCTCTTTTTTTGCAAAGAAAAAATATTTAACCCTGTAATGAGTGGCAGATACCAATCTTTGTTAAACTTTGAATTTAATTTCTCAAATATAATTCTCTTTGAATGGCACTGTACTTATGAAATGTCCAAACCCTTCTTGCAAATTATAGATTATCACAAGGATGCATTTTTTATTGTTCAATTTCCTCTAATACAGAAAAAATCATTCAAATAAAAATGTAAAATAAATGGATACAATTAAGTAATCTTATCTTTCTGTAATACTCTAGGTATACTGTATTCTATAGGACCATTGATACAGAGATATTGATAATATCTCAATCACTATTTATTGCTGTCTGAAACAATCACTATTTGTTATGGGCCAAATCAGTCCTGATCTAGTTTATAATAAATCGAAATAGGACCAAGGCATACAAGATATCGCCAAATGTTATTTTATCTACAAAATGAGGATAATTTTAACAAAATGAACATTCTTAAAGGCTTTTTGGAAATAGTTCATACACATTATAAGCATGTGATGCCTAATAGGTTTCTTTATGCTTTACACTATTCATTATTATTATATTAAAATGAATGGGCATAGCAAGAATGGTTATTGTTCAGTCTGAAATGATAGAACACATTTTTAAATCTTTTTCTTTAACTCATATTATTTATTTATTTATTTATTATTATTTTTTAACATCTTTATTGGAGTATAATTGCTTTACAATGGCGTGTTAGTTTCTGCTATATAACAAAGTTAATCAGCTATAGGTATACATACATCCCCATATGCCCTCTCTCTTGCATCTCCCTCCCACCCTACCTATCCCACCCCTCAAGGTGGTCACAAAGCACCGAGCTGATCTCCCTGTGCTATGTGGATGCTTCCCACTAGCTATCTATTTTACATTTGGTAGTGTATATATGTCCATGCCACTCTCTCACTTCGTCCCAGCTTACCCTTCCAATTCCCCGTGTCCTCAAATCCATTCTCTACATATGCGTTTTTATTCCTGTCCTGCCTGTAGGTTCTTCAGAACCTTTTTTTTTTTTTTTTTAGATTTCATATATATGTGTTAGCAGACGTTATTTGTCTTTCTCTTTCTGATTTACTTCACTCTGTACAACAGACTCTAGGTCCATCCACCTCACTACAAATAATTCAATTTCGTTTCTTTTTATGGCTGAGGAATATTCCATTGTATATATGTGCCACATCTTCTTTATCCATTCATTTGTCGATGGACACCTAGGTTGTTTCCATGTCCTGGCTATTGTAAATAGAGCTGCAATGAACATTGTGGTACATGACTCTTTTTGAATTATGGTTTTCTCAGGGTGTATGCCTAGTAGTGGAATTGCTGGGTCATATGGTAGGTCTATTTTGAGTTTTTTTTTTTTTTTTTTTTTTTTTTTTTGCGGTACGCGGGCCTCTCACTGTTGTGGCCTCTCCCGGTGTGGAGCACAGGCTCCGGACGCGCAGGCTCAGCGGCCATGGCTCATGGGCCCAGCCGCTCCGCGGCATGTGGGATCCTCCCGGACCGGGGCACGAACCCGTGTCCCCTGCATCGGCAGGCGGACTCTCAACCACTGCGCCACCAGGGAAGCCCATATTTTTAGTTTTTTAAGGAAAAAACACATTCACATTAGAAAATTGCTTTTATTTGAATATTGATATTTAATAATTGTATCACTTCAAAACGTCTAAATCATACAGATATATAGATATAAGGATAGATATACAAGGATAGATACATAGGTAGATTCCTTATGGTGGTATACTTAACTGAATTTGGGATTAGGAACTATACTGATAGATATACTAAGAGCAGATATTATTTCTATGAATATTTTAAAAGAAAAAATTATTTAAGTTTTATGTTTAACATTTGATATATGAAATATTCACAATTTTAAAAGTAAATGAAATATTTTACAATAAAGTTTTCAGTTATCCTTTATAAATTGTTGGCTTTTTTTTTTTTTTTTTTTTTTTTTTTTTTGCGGTACGTGGGCCTCTCACTGTTGTGGCCTCTCCCGTTGCGGAGCAACAGGCTCCGGACGCGCAGGCTCAGCGGCCATGGCTCACGGGCACAGCCGCTCCGCGGCATGTGGGATCTTCCCGGACCAGGGCACGAACCCGTGTCCCCTGCATCAGCAGGCGGACTCTCAACCACTGCGCCACCAGGGAAGCCCAAATTGTTGGCTTTTTTAAAGAGAATAATCAAATAAATTTTATTTGTTGAAATGTCTATAATATTTAATGCCTTCTCCTCTTCAAAATTCCTGATATTTGTCATACAAGTGTATTTAGTGTTTTTCCATCCTGAAATAAATTTGTGCAGCTTTAAAGCGTGACAGT